>NC_090941.1:174278306-174581336 GCF_040938575.1 Ambystoma mexicanum | reverse complement strand
GTTAACTCAACTGACTGGAAAATGCACGCTAAAACAAGTGCGCAAACAACATTAACAGCCAATACTTGAGATAAATGTTGGTTGACAAGACAACGATCTTCAAACAGCTGGGGGAGATTCAACGAAAATATTCCACTGACCGGAATGAGCGCGGCAACAGTGCTGAGGCAGACGTGAAGGCAACTTCCGAGAATGCTGACTAAAACCGAACACAATGGAATACTGTGGAACTGACTGGGAAGTACACGGCTAACTTCAGAGGAAACTATGGAATTACGGTAAGGAGATCTCAAGAACGGGCTGAGGAAAACTGTGACTGGAACTGGCACCGCGGTAAGCGTACACTGCAGAGCAGACGACGCGAAGCGCGGAGCAGGTGCGGGGAGGGGCTTATATATGCAGCAAGTATGAAGCACTAGACCATAACGATCACTTCCCATAGGAGCACTACGCCGCCATCTTAGGTAATGAGGAAGTGTCTTTTGCCATATAGCCTAGACATGGTTTTTTCCTTGTTACAGACCAAGCATGATAAGCCGTGGTCCACAAATTCTTAGAGGCTAATCTAGGGGCATGACCCATGCTCATGACACCCTTGCACGCTAATCTCAAGATAAAGTGAAAAGGGTAAAAGTCTTTGAAATGGTCGTCTGCAGCTCTTTTACAAAGTTCCAACATAAAGTTCCAAAAGGTAGAAAAATAAACAACCTAAGTGCTGCAAGTCTCATGGGATGATTTCCTTCCCTGGAGTGTCACAGGCTCATTACAGTTCACCCTTTCAAATGGTATGGTTCTTCCCTTGATCTTTTTCACTTTCAAAATGCCAAGAAGTTATTTCGCTGCTCTTTGCTCCTCAGTTTCCCAACAATACCAGAGGTAATGACTCCTTCTCCTGGTTGCAATGTTCCCAGTACACTGTTTCTAATCACTAGGGAAATTACTCCCTTCTCCCTAGTCGCAATGTTTTATATGCAGCTTTTTGGCAAGCATGAGAGTTCCTGACCCTCCTCCGTCCATCTAATACACCCTGCTCCTTTGCATCCAAACACTTGTCTTAACACAGTTGGGTGTGGGTCCCAGATTCACAATCAGTTTGCCTAGTGTACTCTCCTGCCAGGACTTTCTAAATGTGTAACAGTTCCACGCGTTTATATTTCTTCACTCATTGGGTCCTCGGCCCACTTTCACTTGCTTCATTCAACAATTGACTTGGCGTCGCAGCTCCCCTGCTTGGGTTCACCCAGTTTATTTAATTTTCCTTCATTGGTGTGTGGTGTATGCCATGAAACACCCTAACGTCCAAACTCTCCTTCTGGGATCACTGGTTTCTCCTGGCTGCTTCAGCATTCTCTGCGGTCTGCAACTCTCCCAGCAGCTTGCTTTCTCCCCTTGAAGGAGTCTCGTTGGCTCTCTGGTACCCGCGATGTGTCGGCCTTCGTTCGACAGAATTCTCTTATATTGGCCTCTACGTGAAGAACCTCCGGCTTCCGAGCCTCTCATGGCGGCGCAGGATCTTCCTTGCTCTCCGCTGCAACTTGCTTCTTTTGTCTCAGTTAATCGACCCTCGTCGGGCGAAGTGGTTTGCCATGTTTCTTGACATTTTATGCTTTTAAACATCCCAGCACCAATAGTATCCTTCCAACAACCAGAGCGTGTCTCTGGCTTCTGCGCTCTACATTACTCTAGTGCTCTTCTTCGTCTCAGTCCTACTACAAGGGCATGAAAGAGCCTGGTCAGTCTGGACTGGATGTTCTGGTTTTATATTAGTATGCCAAATCCACCTCGCTTCCTTGAGGGTTGTCCACTCCCCCCCCCGCCCCCCACACCCCACTGCCCCATACCCCTCTATATGGTTGCCCCTCAGGTCGGCCACCCCCAGTGTCAGGATCGGGTAGCGGCTGCCTTTCCCTGGCCATATGGGGAGAGATTTCTCAGAGGTAGTGATGATGTCGCTAGATTAATCACACCTTGCAATCCCTCCCATCCCCCCCCACCCCTTAAGCTTTCTCCTCCCTCCACCAAAGGAAGGTCGCTCAGGCAGGTGCTGGAGCAGCAATTGAACAGAAACCCTTGCAACAAACACTGGAGCAGCAACTAGAGTTCCACGCACGTGCACTCAGCAGTTATGCCTAGGGACATCTGTGATCAGCCCAGGATTTGAAGAGGGCGTGGCCTTTGTTGCGGCACTGAGGATTTACAGGAGGACTGTGCTGGAAGTGGACACAATGTATTGGGGGAAACTCCTCCTCCCACCATTTTCCCCCACTCCCTTCCCCTCACCACCCCTCCCTTGCATCCTCCTACCACCCCAGACCCTTCACGCCGGGGAGAGGTGGAATGTTGTCAGTGATGTGGGCGGGACTGAGGGGCAGAGCTAAGTGTCGATTAATGTACGTTTGCTGAATATAGGATCCTGGCTGCTTGGCATAAAACAGTTCATTTTGGGGGCATAACGAGTGACCACCAATTTATCAAACATGTCTGTGCGAAATTCAAGCGAGCATTCCTTCTGAGCATACAATGCACACTTGGTATGGTGCTAATTTCCTCTGTCAGAATAGTCACCCTGACAGACAGTAAAATGTGTACATATGCAGTTAGTGGAGACGTGTGCAGTGGCGTTTGGGATGCTTGTAGCATTCGGAGGCAGAGTACTTTTTCAAATTTTGGGGTGTGGTTTGGCCCTTGTCTACACGGAATGGTGCTTCGGCAAGACAATTTTTGCTGGTGCCAAATTCTTCCCCTGTAGGAGGGCACTGACCAGCAGCAAGGGCTTTGGGGTCCATCTTCGCTGACAGACCATTTCAATGCATCTTACTTCCATTGTTACTAGAGATCAGTTATGTTTGTGTACTTGTCGTAGCACCTTTGCTCCAGTAGCTATGGCCCTAATTGAATGGAAATGGCGGATTTTGTTATTGTATGTTCTCATTTAAACGAGCATCAGACTAATTGTTCGTGCGTTCCTCCTTCCACTGTGGTTCGATTGCCCCCCCCCCCCAACGTTCGAGAATAATCCACATTTTATAATGAATCCTTGTTTGAAAGAACAGCCCCGAAAGAGTTTGCTGCCGTTTCCAAGTTTTACAGTTTGGAGGACCTGCAGAACGTATCTGACAACTTGGAGGGGTGGGGGAACAACTCAAAGATCCGTGTCTGTGCATGGTCTCGTTTGTTGTATGTGTTCTCAGCACGGAACTGTCACGGTGCAATAGTCCTGGGTTAATTAGTAAAGTAATAAGAAATGGTTTGTAGGAAGCTTGGGGGAACCTTCTACGGGACAAGCAGGGCATTCGCTGGCGACTGTCCTCGTTCCCTGCTGACTCTCATGGTTAATGATTGAGCAGAAACGGCAAAGAATTCCACGAGATAACGAGTTCATTCTTTACCACTTTCCAGATCATACGACTGAGAATTAATCCCTCGTTGTACTTGTTGGCTTCTAGATCGCGCAGATTTGGACATGGGCAACTTCCTAAAACCTGTTATGAAGACATTGGTAGTCTTTTGTGTGAGTACTGCTTAGGGGCGAGGATGATCCCGATCCTACAATTCCATTGTGTCTCCTACTCTGTAAAGCAGAGATTCGGAAAACTTGGTCCATTTTCTTAATTTAAGTTTTGAGAAATATGTCTTTGTCCAGGCCATTACGAAGCTCCAGGAAAAATACTGTTTGGCTGTAAAGCGGTCTCCATTGACTCGGTGTTGTGAACACTGGCCTCCTGTGGCTGGGCCGGAAAAAGCTGTAAGAAAGACATTCGCTGGAATAAGCGGTGCTGTGCATGCTCCGTTCGCGTAAGGCCTAATTTCTTCTTTCCGAATACAGTGTGTTCTTGGCTGTGGACCTGCTCGCTATGTTTTAGGTTAGGTTATGAAGCGTGCTCCGTGATGTTTAGTTTTTTAGTGTAATTGTTATTGTAGTTTGTGTTGCAAGTTTTGTCCCTGGCACACCCAGACTCCCGCAACATCCCATGCATTCTTTGCAACAAATGACAAGAGCAACTCGTAGAGGCATGGACTTTTTCCTAGTCATTAAAACAATGCTTCTATTACCCTCTACCTAATTCAAGTCGGAGACCGGTTCATTATGCCAAAACTATGTAACTCTTTTGCACAGAAAGGCGGGTGATCTTGTAGGAGCTGCACGCTGGGTCTGTGAAGTATCTAATTAGTGTGCTCAGTCATCACGGGACTTGCAGCAGCCGTCCAAGAGCTGAACATAACAGGAACGCAAAACCTTTTTTTTTTTAAAATGTTTTATTTTTATTTTTTTTAAAACACACCATCATTTAACCTTGTACAGCGTCCAATCAAAACGAGCCATTTATCCAAATGTTTTCAAATGCCAACTCTACTGCTGCCCTCCTTGTTTACTTGACAATTCCCTGAATTGGTAATGGCAGCGCTTTACTGTTTGGTAACATCCTTGTGTTTTCAGAATATCCTGATATTCACCCTGTAGTTCCAAGAACCCTAAAGTGCTAAGGGCTATTTTGCTGCGTTCCTATGCATCCCCAGCTTTAATTTAATGAATTGCCTGCTTCTGAAATGTTTCGCATAGTTACTCTGAAATAGTTCGATGTATTTTTATACCTCTAGAGCCGGTGGGGTGAGGGGCCAGCGGCTGTCTTTCTTTTCTCTATTTAAGGTGCTGGCGCAGTTCGCGCCTTCCTGCAGTGAATGTGTTTATTCTACGCCATTGTTTTTCCATTCCAGTCGCTCCAGTAGCTTTTTTTGCTTTTGGCTTTTTTATTAGCTGTTTTGGGAGGAGGTATGTTTTTCTTAGAATTGTAGCAGAACTCCAGCAGAGTAGTAGGTTTCCGTGTTGTGCATTTGTGTCCAGTCCGGTCTTCCTTTAGCACTCGGCTGGGTGTGGCCCAAAGGTGGGCCAGGATGTTTTGTTTTGTATCTATTTTTGCTTTATAGATTTGGAGATCCCGTTATCCTTGTCTGTTAACTGGCCGAAGTTCTGAAAACCAGCGCTGACCATGCCGATGGGACTGGCTTTGTCTTTAGAAATACTTGTTAATGTAAACACTGCAGTTTGTGTATCGTGCCTGCTGGGCAGCTACACATAATTGGCAAATGCTGCACAATTGGAATCCTGCACGTGTCATTGCTGTCAAAACCCTACTTCAATCACTGCACTGTTGTCTCGGGTGCCTGATGTGGGCCGTGCCACAAAGGAAGGCGGGCTGCAGCGAATGCAATGCTTTGCAACTTTTGACCTTGGGCTTGCAGAGCGGTCTGGTTTTGAGCAGAGCCACTGGGCATGCGCGTTATTTGCCATTTGGATTCATTGGATGCAGATTTATCTCCTGACTATTCCTGCTGGAAATCCCGAACATTTGACCAGTCTGCAGCCCTCGAGGACAGAGGATATGTGCACCATTGATCTGCGATGAGTTTAAACTTTTCAGACTTTCCCCACGAGTGACATTGAGCTCATCCGGCGCAACTCCTTAATTATAAGATCACCGTTGGCCTGACTGGTGGCGCTACCACTTAATCTAGTCTTTGTCTCATTTAGAGGTGGTTGCTGGAGTTTGGGGGGTGGCCAGGGAAAGGTATCCATCTGGTGATACTACCGGTGTTGGGTGGCATATGGGGAAAACCCAGATCCTACATAGCCTGGCTAAGCCATCATCGCAGGGAGCCGCAAAACACCTTCAACGAAAGCACTTTGAAGTATGTTCTATGTGTGACACCACTGGAACCCCCATATGCAACTCTCAGAGGGCGTCTGATGCAAGAGGTCAGAATTACTTGGACAAGCAGAGTGAGGGTGATTGCACAACAGACACTCAAGGTATCAAGTCCAGTGTTGCTGAATACAGTCTGTGAACCGGTGCGCATAGCGAGAGGATATCTCACCTGCGTTCCACATGCTGTGGATTGATCGCAGAGAGGAGTGAAGGTTCTCGCATAGGGGTGAGTAAGCAAGCTAAACTCGCTTTACACCAACCAGTTTAGTGAGTGGGAAGAATTCAGAAGCGGGGAAGGAAACTGATCCCTGGAGCCACCTCACCATCCTGTTTATTTTTGTGGCTTCAAGATGGCAGGTGACCATCTTAAACCCAAAGCTCGCGGATTACAAGGCAGTCCAGTCCATCTAGTAAAGAATACAAGCAACCAAAAGAAGCACAATAAATGCAGAAGAAAGGGAACATGTGAAAAAGAGAAAGTAATCCGAAGTGCTGTGGATCACACAACCTAGAAATAAGAGCGGAAAAAGACCGGGCCAATAATACAGCCCATTGAGACATTTGAGCCAATGGACACAGTATAAAATGAGACCTAAGGAAGCCATTGCTGTGGTAGTTATGACATTCCAGAGTGGTGGTGCGTTTACAGAGGAGAGGGAGGTTTGAGACAATACAATGGAATAGGAGAAAGGGAGGCTGTTGGGTGGAGTTTGCTGGGTAGGGTAGAACAGTTTGCACAAAAGTCTGCTCTTGCAAGTTTACAAAGTCTTACTGGGGCTATAACCAAGACTTTGGTGGGAGCCAAAGACTCCAGAACGTAGGAGTTGTCTGCCTGATGAGGGCACATACCAAGACCATGGGGAGAATCCAGAGGTGTAAAGCCAAAATTAGAGCCTGTTGTGGGACCCTATCCTCAAAGTAGTAACAGCAGTGTGTAGAGGTTGCATCACATACGACTGACCCCTCGGTGGATGTGAATAACTGCACTCTGAAAAGCACTGAGGTTTGAGGTGGGGGACATTTCTCCAAGTAATTAGTCTTGGCTTTTCCCTACAACCAGGGGATCATAAGGTCTGGTTGGTCAGTGGCTGGTGTGGCTACAGCAACACAATCTACTGTTCAAGGAGTATCCGTCCAGACCAAGAAATAAGCATACACAGGTGCTTTAAATACCCTGAGACTGAGTGACCTGTCTTTTCCCTCTAGTTCATTTCTTTAGTGCTCCATGCCATGCCAAGTAAAGAACAGGTGTCTCTGAGTTACAATGATCAGAACTGATCACCTGGGATCCGCTTCTTTGTAGTTATGTGGAGCCCCTTTTTGGGTGCCTTGTTATGTATTGCTTGTTCAGCACCTAGTTAAGCTCTTCCAGCATTGTGCTCTTGTGATGTTTACCCCCGTTCAATGAGCAGTCGAATGCATGGATCAACCCAGTACCATCATTTTTCCAGCATCTGATTTTTCTGTAACTGGCCGAAATTTCTGACGCCTGTGCAACGTGATCTGGGCCCCATTCTGAATTATCACAAAACTGTCTGGCCCTGAAAAGCAATGCTTGCAGAGTCCCAATCCAGCTTATGTATCTGCTCCTTAACTGTAAAGCTTGTCCCTTGTTCTTTCATGATTGCCACTTTTCGTTGGGACCCATTCTGTGCACTTGATCTTTTGCAATGCCCTTTTCATGCTACTGTAGGATAATAGAGCAACTCTTGAATCGCTGCGTGCAAACTGGAACCCACGGCTCCTCTGTAAAACTGTCAACCCTGCAGTTCTCTTCTGCACTTGCTCACATGGTATTCACATCTGGTGATAGTCGCGATTGTCAGTTCTTCTCTTCCATGATTTGTGCGCATGCTGCATCAAGCAGGTTCCATGTAATAATCCTGCCCTGTGGAGGCCTCTCCTCCAAAAGACTTCCCTTTTTTGGCTGTCCCAGCACGGCCTCCAGAGTGCCGGATTTCGTTCTATGAGCCACCCTTTGTGTCCTTCCGGCCCTCTGTCGCAGTCTATTAGGCGGTCACACTCCACTCGGGGAGTGTCCCCCCCCCCCCCCCAAAGCAAGGTGGCGCACACCCAAAGCACGTATACAGATTCAACTTAAGTGAGGCCTCCAACCTGTCCCGCACCCACCCCAACAAATACCCTATGTGGACTAGTAACGAGACCGGTGTATTGTAAATAAAAAAAAATATATATATGTAAGGTTTTACAAAGCAGACTACCAACCAACATCAACCACCAATTCTATGAAACGACACAATATCACAAATTCAAATGTGTTGCACCAATAGACTAACACAGGTTTGAAGTACTTAGAGTTTCGATATGACGCGGGTACAATTTTGAAATATGCAGTCACAACTTACATCAGATTTAATTGCAAATTAACTAATCAAAAACATTTACAATACAATGGAAAACATCGTTTTGCAACAAAGCTTCAAAAGACAGGCAGTGCTTTGGGAGGCAAGGGAAGCCATGGGAAATGTCGTTTTGCAATACACATACAATTGAGATGTAATGCTTGGTAATTCTGGTTTGGGATGCAAGGGAATAAATGGGGAATTTGGTTTTGTACCCTCTACATTCACTTGAATAGCAGTGTTTTAGGGTTACTTATTTTGGGATTATGGACACCCCCTTTCGGGACAGGAGTCGGGGGGGGGGGGGGGGGGTTTCAGAAGGACAGTCACCCAAGTCTTATTTTCTATACCAGCTCTGACACACTGGGCATGAACTTTGCTAGTTTCGAATTCTGCCACTCGTACCGTGATTTTCTATATGGGAATTAATTTATCTAACTTCAATTAAATTCACTATGGATCTACACAGCTCCCCCCTCCCCACAATTTAATGGAAAGGATTAAGGCAGGCTGTTCCCAACACAATTCAATTTAAATGGATAAGGTGATTTTTATATAGTGGAATTAATTTGAATTGGATTTAATACAATGTGCCAAGGGCCTTTCCAGTACCACCCCCTACCCGCTATGCGAGATGGCGATTTAAGGCTTCCAGTGCACCCCTCACACTTTAGATGGCATTTAGAATAACTTTACTTGCATGGGAGGCTTTGGTCAGGGAAACACAGGGCTCCTCTGAGGACAGCACAGATCTGGTCAAAGGCTTCAGTCAAGGATTTTCTCCTGGACCCAGACTACCCCTGGCTCCTCGGATTGGGGTCCCAGCTAGCTTCTAGATTTCACGGTCACTGTTTCCAATGCAAGGATTGGGGTGTCAGTTGCTATTTGTTCCTCGTAAGAGTCCGGCAGCAGGCTACCTCTCGGAATTCAGTGGAAAAGCCCTGTTCTGATGCAAAATTGGCCTCTTATAGGGCTGATGACACTCCTACATTATCATGACTTCCACGGTAAGGATTGGCTAGCACTCTCCGTTCACCGCCCATAAATACGCCCACTGGCTGCTGATAAAACCTGGAGTTGGGGGGCGGGGTGTATGATTTAGGTTGAGGGAGGAGAAAGTTTAGTCATCTCAAAATGACATGTGGGATTTACCTTTTTGTGTTTTGAACATCTCACATGGCAGCCATGCATATTTTTCAGATAACTACATAAATCTATATATTTTTGTATTCTACATTTTATGGCGAGTTGGAAATCGCACATTTTATTTTGGTGCACCCTTCCTGGGTGGAGCCACCATTTTCCGCAGTTTGCTGCTGTGCCGAAATAGTTACAACTCTGACACTACATACTTCCAACATTCATTTCACAATCTATCACTCTATCAAGATTTCCAATTCCTCAGATTTATGAAAATACCAGAATCATAATTTTGTTCGTAACTTTGTTTTTACATGGTCCCAATTGGCTTTTTATCCCCTTTAAAATGAACCTGTGGTGAGCCCACTCGGACACACAATGCTCTTTTTATATAGGAAAACGTGTTCAATGTTAAACATATGGCAATGCATTATATGAGAGGTAGTTACACATTCGGATCACCCCAAGCAGTTTCATTTCTCCCAAACCACCTGACTGGGACATCTTGCTTTTCAGCCCATTTGATTCTGCCCTGCCCTCGTGAGCTGCAAAGGGTCTTTGCTCAGAGCTAATGCACACTTTATGGGGAACCTGACTTTAAAGATAATTTATTTTTGTCGTGTTATCTGTAAACCCCATTATTTCAATGGACTTCTTTGTATATTTTAGCATTTAAATTGACAACCAGACCTCCTCCTCCTGGCGGTCCTCCGCCAAAGGTCTTGAGTTGAAATATTTTCACAGGCACAGACCTTTTACGTTTAGTGGGGAAAAACACCAGCGGCACCCATCCTTCCGAAAATACAGCTTTAAATCGACAAGATGTGCTTACATGTAAGGTTTTAGCATTATATCTAGGCCTGCTGTTCATAAATACAATTGTTCTTTTCTACTACATTAGAATAGAGGTAGATTCACTATTAATCTAGTGCACACAGATAGGCCACAGTTACATAAGAACCAGTGTTCATTGTTACAAAAAACGAAATGGACCTTTCCTGATAAATGTTGTCATTTTATGTGCTGAAATTAAGTCTCTTTATTACTCATGAAGACAGTTTGTCATTCTACTTTATTTTTCAATTGTAAGGCATCTTTTCTCCTTTTTAGCTTCCAAATGCACAGTATTTAAAATGTATTTATTTCCTTCAATCTGCACTTCTGCAGTCTTAAATCTGTCACATGTGCCTTTACACAGTCAGCATCTACAGGGCCATGGGTCTATTGGAATCCAATGGACACAGTTAACAGTATCCCAGTTATAAGTCTCCCTTTTTTTCAGCTGAATGCCTGTACATTCTAACAAAATGGAGGGAGGCCCATTCTCACTCATTCACTATCCCACGTGTTGAAATCACTGTTTTGTACTGGATTTTATATTTCAATGGAGCTCCACACTTAGCCAGGTTAACTCTCACAATGGGGCCTAGCATGGCCTCCATCTGTCGCTCTGGGGCTGCATTTTTATCCCACACCTCCCTAACCCACCACAAACACATCCCCAAACCACTGCCTCCCCCACACACTTTACTACCCCGCTGGCACCCATCCTCCCCCTTCCTGGTTGGATATTTGGTCTTTAGGCTGTGTTTCGTAGGCAATCCTTTTTATGAGGTGGCCCAGTGAACGTGGCCTATACCCTCAAACCTAGGTCCTCGCCTGAATTTAATTTCTGTCCACCCTTCCTCCTAGCGAATAAAAGTCCTTACTGACCTCTGGTAAAGAGTGGTGTATTTCCTCTTTTAGCTCTTTTAGTTCCTTTTTAAAGTTTTCATTCAGCTTGGCTAGTTCTCCTTTCGAGGCAGTGGTCCAAGTATTATTTTGAGAGAGGCTTGTTGTCTCTTTCCGGTGCTGCCATATAGGTTTGTACTGGTTGCAATTCTGCAGTCTGTTACCAAACTTGCTGTATATATGTGATCAGGTACTTGTATGGATGCCTATTCTGAGGTCTGGTCCCAGCTGCTTCTGGTTGGGTAGCATAAGGCAGGAGCGAGAACCTCTAGGTTTCACGCTCAATCTTCTGCATAAAGAGTTATCAATTCTCTCCACTGATGTGCCTTGATGGTTGGTCCTCGGGTTCTTAAACCCCAGGCACTCTGGGTGGGGCCTTGTCAATGCTTCCCAGAGCAAGCACCAGGCACCACCCAGAAGGGGGTGGGGGACTAAACTCCCCACAAACTGACCATTCAGTCTTCCCAGTCTCATTCAAGTTAGAGTAATGACCATAGGCTGTTGCTGGTTCCTAACTCGGCACCGGCCAACGGGGTATTCTAGTTGCTGCTCGTGGCGATCCTGCCCCGACACTCTGGAGCCCAGGTAGCTTTTGTCAAGGCTTTAAACCTCGTTGAGCATCGCTCGGCTTCACCACACAGTGGGGTGTCCACAAACCCCACTGTCGCATCTGCATCCTTGGTGCCATTCAAGCAGTGCCAGTTCCTCACATTGTGTAGACCTCTTTCCCCACAGCTCACTGGGTGTGCTCCGTTGGGATTAACAATTCTCTGACACAACCTTCTCTTATTCTGGCATGGGTTGCTTACAAATCCTACAAAATTGATCAGCATTGGCATTCAATTAACTTGATTTGTAGAACGCTGCAGGGTAATTCATGACTGAGAATAACCACAGGGCCATCTATGTGAATGACAAGGTGTCCGTGCAGCGCTCTTCGCAAGAGGCCACCTTGACTGGAGTGAAATTTCCCCCCCCATATTGGAATTGTATTAGCAGTACCCTACTTGTGGGTTGTATGGTGAGATCTTGTGAGATTTCCGTTCTCTGCTTCAGCAACTTTGAAGCTGGATCAGTGAGAAGTTATTCACAATTTACAAGGTTAACTTAGTTGAACACGGCAACCAAACATTTGTTTTGCGGAAGTCTGTGGGCAGCATCTTCCTTCCCTTTTCATTTTATTTGCACTTCAATATTTTATTTGAATATGCTTTTTTTGGCCACAAATTTGCTTATCGGCAAACTATTTAGAATGTGCATATTTGTTGCTGGTTCAGCTTCTTCATTCCACCACTCAAACCATTTTAGGTCCAGTATGCCCTTGCCAGTTGTGAACTCCTAAATCTTTCAGATGGCCATGGTGGCAGGGCTGCATGTCATCTGCACAGCTCAACATCCAGGGGATGGGGCGTGTGGAAAACAAACCACCCAGCTCTTTAAAAAACATTTTTTATAGCCATGTCCACCCCAGACCTTCCTACATTTAAAAAAAATAAAAACCATCTGAAATTTCTGATGTTCTCTGCATGAGCATACCACTGTATTATTCTTTCCCTACTCTTTAGATCCACTCACCCCCTCCCTGCCCCACTTAACAGTATACCATTCAAGCCATGAAGACTGTGATGTGTGTGGGTGTTCAACATCTAATGCAAGCCTCTCGGGAAAAACACTACAAATCAGTTGCAGTGACTGGCACAGACGAGGAAAAAGGGAATCCCAGGAGGGGCTATTTATGCTGTAATGTTTGTTAAAGGCTTCATTTCATTCATGCCTGAGAAAGTGGTAAAAACCACAAAAGGTTTCAAATAAATAGCTTTGCAACCTTATTGAGGTAATGACGGGTTTTCTTTTGGATCAATATAACGGCACCCGCAAACTCTGTCTGTGTGTTTCCTGTACAGAAGGCTAAATTGATTAGCCCAGGATCACACATTAGGTAAGTGCTAAAGCTGGGATTTGAGGCCACTAAGCAAATTAGGGACTTGGCACAACATTTTCTTAGGTTTTGAAATATGTTCAATATGTGTGGATTTCAAGAGATTACTTGAAAAGCTCACAAATCATTCTAAACAAACTTGACCAATATTAAACAGTAATTGTAGCTCCACCATCCAATCTTGATGGGTAGACTCACACAACCTATGTTAATGTAATATGTTGCATTCTGTTCGTTGTAGTCAGTCGAATTACACAGCCTACCATTTAAGCAAAGTGTCGGATCAAGGAACACTCATCTCAATGGACCCTGCATCTCCGGCATAGCTCAACTGTAGAATGTTCTTGATGACAGTGAAGGGCACAGGTTAGAGTCTAGTCTCCGGGCCCGTCTGGAAATTGGGCAGCTCTGGTCTGCTCGTGTAGCATCGTGCAGGAAGAACATTAACTTGGCGGGTTTATACACTTGGTAAAGGGAGCATGTCCTGCACGCGGCCAAAGCCTGAAGCTGCGTCTAGAACAAAGGCCTGCCTTTAATTTAGTTGTTGATCTCTTGTGCGGGATCTGGTTTTTATTATGTGCCCTAGTATTGAATTTCGTTTGTTTCTCAAAATAAAAGCAACAGCTACTTTTACTACTTAGTGCCTGGCGCCTATTTTAAAGTATATATATTTTATTCTCCCCAGGATTTTTTTTGTATTGTTAAATTAATTTGGTGGAATTTTCAACTTTTGCATTGGGCTTTTACCAGTCTAGGTGGAGCTCAGGAACTCAGAAGCTTTTATTAATCAGTGTCATTTTGCATGCACAAAATAAACCCACTACAGATTTCCCAGTGCTAAGCTACTCCTGGACTGGGGACCGGAATCTTTACTTTTTCTTCCTTCTTTTCCCTCGAAGCTGTGCACCCTGAAGCAAAACACCTTTCAAGCTGCACTGAGCTGAGGTATTGAAAGACCTGGAACCGGAAATGCCATAGCGCTGACAGCCCACACCAGTGGCTCTTCCCAGCAACAGTCATCCACGCCATTCCGTCCTTCCCTTATACTGCGACAGTGTCCCCCTAAATAAAGAGGCAGGACCAGTTGGCTGAGTGGAAGTTGAAATTGCTGCAGCAAGCTTTATTGAGTTTACACAGAGCCAGGAGATATCTTACAGGTAATCCGTTTCTCTGCCATTTCTCGGGATTCTGCGATGGGTGTGGCATCCTTATTCCAGCCCCACCCTCGTAGGGTCCCCTTTCCTTCCTAGACATCTCTCTCTCTCCATGGCCATTTTTCACTTTTCCTTTTTTCCCTTTTACTTTTTCACTTTCTTTTCCCATTTGTCAATTTCCCCCAATTGTTTTCATGTTCCCCGCATGTATTTCCCTTTCCCCTTTCTTCAATATCCTTCCCTTTTGTTCCCCCCTTTCTCAAACCCAGTGCTATCCATTTCCCCAGGTTTAACCTTACCCAAGCGTCTGCTTTCCCCATTTCTGTCCCCTCCCCCATCCGGTGCCTTCCCCTATTCCTTCCTACCAACCCTGTTTGTGAGGCCACTAACTACTATCCTCTAACCAGGACCATCCTCCCCCTGTCCCCCTTCTCTCCAACCCCACCAGCCTTCGACTCTACCCCCCATCTGCCCTTTGAACCCCCCCCAGCTCCATCCATTTCCCCCAATTCATTCACCTACCAGATCCAACCCCAATTTGCTACCATCCCCCAGGCTCCCGTTACCCAGCACCTTTCCCCATCTTCATCCCCTTCCCAGTTCCTCCCCGTTCCCAATTCTTCCCAATCCCCGCTCCCTTTGACCCAATTACCACTGCATTCCCCACTACTTTCCGTTGCCAATTATTTTCCTACGCTGATCCCTTCCAATCCCAACTCCTTCCTATCCCTGACACTTTCCATCCCTCTTTTCCCAGGCTCCAGTGCCCATTCCAGCCCCACCCCCAATCTTCGATTCCCAGAGCCCAGTTGTCCCCTCTCCCCATGAGTTCATCTGCCGCTTGTTATCACATTCCCCATGTTTTCTCATTCCTTTTCTCCTAAACTCCCCCATCTTCGTTATTGGGGTTGGAAGGTCTTCCAACCCTCTTAACCTCCCCTTTGCACAGGCTCTCTCCTGAGTCTAATACTCCTGGGTGTCCGTTCTTTAGAAGCTGATGGTTGCGCAGTCCCCTTGTGGTATCTGGCAGTGTTTTCTGTAGGGATCACCTGTGACTCCGACATGACTCTCTGCTGGTTGCCGGTGGCAGAGTTCCCACGCCACCTGGTTGCGGCTCAGCGTAGAACTTGGGGACTCTAGATAAACCAACCACTTCACATCATACACGCGCGACAAACATTCACACTCAGAATTGATGCATGCAATGGCCTCCCGGTCTATGGCTGGTGGCATGACGAACTATGGAGAGGGACCCTAGTCCAGTGCCTTCACCCCTGCGTAAAGGCATCTCCAATTCTGACGTTAATGCAACTTGGCTGCTTACCCGGAGGGCCCTCCGTTCTCAGATGGTGGCGTGACCGACTAGGTTTGACCTTATACACATGAGCCTCAATACCTGGAGGGCCCCTCTGTGGAATCGGAAAATACAATATTAAGGCTTTTACACCATGCAAAGAGAAATACACCGACACGGGCTTGTAAAGATTCCCAGAATCTTTATTGCAATTCTGTACAGTTTACGAAACAAAGTACACAAATAGCTATTTGGCCTTCAATACATCAGAGACCACCAGCAGGGTTCAATGTGAGCAGTGAACAGGATTTGCTAGCTGGGCATCAGCGTATTTATACAGTTTTGTTGCAACGATGTCCAGCCTCTTACAAGTTAATCATGTACTGGGCTAGGGTCGCGCCATGTTCGTTTCCTAATTTACATATCTCGTGCACGCGGTTTACTTTTTAATACATTTGCTAACAAACACTATTATTCTCTAGGTTTAACTTTACACTCTTTACACGTTGCTTTAATACAGATCATACAGATGTTTCACATATCGTGTTTAGATGGCGTTATTGTTCTTGTATACTTGTAGGTTAACATCGCCGATTCAAGTAATCCCCTGATCCCGAGGTCAACAAAGGACCAGGTCTACATGACCCTAACATGTAGCCTGAAGGCAGGTTGGACATTACCTCTCCTACAGAGGTTGAAGAGGTTCAAGCAAGAACAAGAGAACACGAGACGGCCATTTTAGGCCACAGGGTGACTTTGTACAATAAACTAAAATGGCGGCTTTAACCTAAAATGGAGGCTTGATTCACTTAAGGTCACAACCTTGCAATACGGATTTCCTCGCAAAGCGACTGGGCATAGGCCAACATATACAATGAGAACAAAACAATATTATATCAGTTCTAACACCTCGTATGTGGACGGTGGTGCGCTGCAATATGGAGGGGAACGGAACCCCGGCCCTCGCCCCCTTGTGAGGGCATCTGAAGTTGAGTCGTTGCAAAGTATTTTTTTTTGTTTTGTTTTTAAATTCAGCTATCATTGCTTTGGGCTCCTAATTTACTCTCACTGTTAATTGCCTGCCAGTTGGGGAATTCACAACGCATGGCCCCACTGCCCTAATTAATCCCGATCCAATGGGCATCCCAGTTATTCTTGTCCCCATACTTGCTTTCCTTGTTCGCACCCTGAACTCAAATCAGGGGCCCTTATACGTCATGACTCGTCGAAGGAACCATGTTAAGAAAGCAACAGTCATTTCCATTGTGTAATCCACAGAAAGCCCCAGATACATGCCGAAGTCTCCCCCCTCTTCCCCTTCCAGGCCCTTTAAAAAACCCCATTGCTTTCCGATGTACTCGTTTGGTTCCTAGGTGGACCACCTCACACTTCGCCTGGGTAGTTATTGTGTTTGTGAAGTGCCTATTAAGTTCCCCATGTTCATCCAGGCCAACCTGTGTTTAAATAAACCATTTGTCTGCAGATGCCCATTACAAAACCTTTTGTTTTACAGTTGCACCACAGCCATGTTTCTTTACCCTTTATTGCACTGTTCTGCCGTTACCACCGCCCCCGTCCCCTTGCACATGGCCATTTATAGTTTCGCTTTCTAGACCTGCATTGTTGCTGAATACATATTCCTTTTTAGCACCTGAAGACCCTAAACACCACCTTGTAGCACATTACCCCATTTGTGTCGTCCTTCAGGTTTTTCTTTGAAAGTCGGGCCTCTAGTGCACCCTACCAGTTTGCCCCAAGCCAATAACACCCTGTGGTGGCGAAACCCTCCTATTACTTGTTTCACTACGACCAGAAAGTCTGTCTCATTGGTAATCCGTCATTCCAATTTATGTTATCGGGTACCATTTAATATCCTATTCCCCCACTTTGGTTCGCTTACCTTCACTTTTCACCTTCTACCAACCCTGCGCTGCTAGCTTTTGAACTTCTGCTCATATCCCCATTGCCTACGCAGCCCCCTAGTTGCGCCGGCCCCAGCCCCGCACTCCTCTGCAGACACTTGCCTTGTGGAGAAAGGGATAAAACCGGGGCACCCTACCCGAAAAAGAAATTGGTTCTAAACAGTCTCCTCCCCCTCCCCCGCCCCCCCTTGATACCCCAAATTCCCTCCTTCAATTGATAGTCTTCGTTCTACCATTGTCATGCATCGTCACCCTCCAAAGTAGGCTCGAAATTCGTAATTGGAGGTTATTGAAATGCCATTAGTTGTATAGGCGCATTACAGGCTGTACTGAGCCTCATCCTGCGCAGCCCCACACATTCCTTAAGTCTACAGTTTCTGATTACCCTTGATATTACAAACCGACAGACGGCGCCTTCCCGGTGGCTGAAACCTAAATGCCGTGCATCACTAACGCATGCCCCTTGACGAAGGCAACAAACCCAGCGGTGCCTTGCCGGGCTTTAAAGCAAAACCGTGCTGCTCACACAAGAGTGGCTTTGGCAATGCTGGGGACTGTGGATGCATGGACCAGCTACCCCTCATCAATGGCCATGGGGGAGAAACTGCTAATCTCCGCTGAGGGGTGCACTCTGCTCTGTACACAATCGCAACACCTTGCGGGTGGCCAAATGACTCCTCCCAACGTTACCTGCCTACGCAGCTGATCCCCTGGCAAACCCCATCCCCCAATCTGCCCAAACCCAGATGCGCGTCGGAAGGCACGGAGTACGAGGAACTATCCGTTACCTACCCTTCCCACGCAAACCATTGCAACAGACCACATTATGCAGGCAAGAAACCATCCAAAAGGCCATCTTGGAGTTTCCCACATTGCATTCTGGTGTTTGTAGTCTCCAGGGGGCAAGGCTGCCACGTGTAACCCCCTAGTTTGTCTACCGGGCTCTTTGGGGCCCAATGCCCACCCTGTCATTAAGCACCCTTTACAATCTGTCCCCACCACAGCCCCCTTCCAAGAGTCTTAACGCACGAACAACCAGAAACCCAGATCTCCCGTGTTGCCTTTGCACATTTAACAACTGTGCTGCAATTTAACACTACTGTTCGCCATGTGGGCCTTCCTTCCCCTTTGCGCCATCTGCTGAGAGGGGAGAGATTGCCATGGGAATCATTAACCTCACACAACAAAAGGATTTCCTTTTAAATACCAAGTTGAAATGGTGAGTTTTCTGAAGCAATTGCACAAAAAATAACGGAGCTCTAAAAATACAGATTTTCTAATACTTCAGGCAAGGTACCAAGTGTGGAAGGTAAGTTGCTGAGAAGAGTCAAGAAAAAGGAAAGCAACCCCCTTCGTGTGGATCAGGGGCAACGCAGAGCAGCACATGTTCAATCCCTGCCGCGCCTAGAGACTGGTCTCTGGTGATTTAACGTGTTTAAAAAAAAAAAAATAAATATTAAGGCAGTCATAAAGTAATGCACCAAGGATCCTACCATCTGTCAAGCAAGAGCCAAGATTGGAGTGCTTGTTTCACGGTTTACAATTTAAGCAGAAGTGTAGACTAGATCGTCTCCTGTTCCATCTTAATTTTTACGACCAACATACAATATGTATAACTGCTTGTCTTTTCAAACATGTCGGCACGAAAGGGAGAAACCAAACGTGCAGTGGCACCCAAACCTCACAAGGTGGTAAAGACATTCCCCAAATGAAAAAGGGTAGATTTGAAAGTCAAGTTCAATTGAAGGGTCATGAAAAGGTGCATCACGAATTGTCAGATTTTCAACATCAAAAATTGGTGGAATATAAATTGTGGGCTGTAGCAATTCACTGTTTTATTGGACATCTGATGATAAAAGGGCAATTCCGGATACATGGTCACGTTGTGAGCACCACGAAGTCTGGGAAGCAAATCGGCAATGCCAGTACTCTGTTGAAAACATCTGACTTATAAGCACTACAAAAAACACGATCATTGAGTCTGCCTAAACCAGAGAAATTGCACTATAAAAAGGGGGCAAAATCAAGTTCCATAATAAAGAAAAGATCAAGAAAGATGAAGAAAGAAGAACGGGTCCAAGTGCGCTTCACAAGGATTCAATTAAGTGCTCACAGGCTGCACCCTGACCTGAGCAACACCCAACCAGCGGAGCTACCTTTCCATCTTTCTGCCTCACGATTCACCAAATAAACAATGAAGCATCCGATGTGGATCGAGTGATATTGCTTTAGCAAGAGTGCAGTTTATGAGAGTGTATTAGGGGCACATGGCCAGTTCTACACTTAACTTATACCATTCACCCTCACGACTTTGCCCCTTCACCGCCATTCATTATTTCTGTCTTGCCGTTTCATTTTATTCTTTGATCTCTGTTCCCATTAGGTATTTCTCCCCCCATTTCTCAACAACACTCCCTCAGACCCTTTGCTACACCCTCACTTTACATCTGTCCCCTCCACCATTTTCCTATCACAATTGCCTTCCATTGCTCACTGTCCTCAAATGTAGACATTATATTTCTCCCTGCAATAATCTTCTTTCTGCCCTTCATGTTTCCCGAACCCTACTGCTCCAATTCTTCTACAGTGTTTCCTGCAATTTCACCCTTTCTCGCGACTATGTTCATTCACCCTATTGTCTCCTTTTAGCTTAACCTCCCCTCTCACCTACGTTCCCCTGTCTAAACTCTGTCTGCCACGTTTTTCTCCCCCTTTCGGCCCTAATTTTTTCGCCATTGCTTTCCCCCTATTTGAAGCGCTCGTCTTTTTGCATCTCTCGCGTTTGCAGCTCCAGCTCATAGCATTTCACTCCCAATCGGTTGCTCTCACTGGTGCCCCCGGGGCTGTGCCTAAGGCTGCAACTCCTCTTAACTGTTGCAACTGATGCCATCACAGTGCTCCAGGTCTGCCCGCGGAATGGTGTCTGTCAATATCACAGCGGCTGGTCCAGTGTTGGCTCTTGTGGCAGACTTTTTCAATTCTAGTTGCTCCACCTTTGCTTGTTTCAGTGCGTGCCCGTATGCCTCACTCCAAACACCCGCTGCTAAAGCACTTTGGATTTTCTCAGTGCTGCTGTGACTACTCTGCCGGGTCTCTGGGGCTGGGCATCTCTGGCTCCTGTGGTCCATGGTCCGCCTCCCTCTCTCCCCCCCCCCCCACCCACATCTAGTCCCCCAACCAGTCTGACCATGTTTTTTTTTTTTTACGCTGAGAAATTTTCAATTTCATCAAAATAATTGAACATTATTTTTGTACAAATTTAAACCTACTCGATATGAACTGAAATGAACATTGCCAAATGATTGATCCCACGAAACCTTGCAACATTGGAAATGTCTCCCACACACATACATTTCAACAGGGACTTCCACACAAGTCTAGCCACTGAGGCTCTGGTATCGGTCAGTTCCAAGCATAGGGGCATTTCCCCTCGAAATCGCCCTGGAAAAATCGAACCTGAGCAGCCCCAGATGGTGTGGCCGTGGCAGGGCCAGAGGACAAGAGAGGAGGAGGGATCCCAGAAGCAGCCCCTGCCCACACAGTCTCCTCCCAGCAGAGCTCTCCAAACACCAAGATCCTCTTCACCAGACCCACCTGTGTCCACCCCATAAACATTCCTCCCCCTCATCCTCCCCGGTCTCAACCCCACGTCTGACAAACCCTCTAGTACGGCTATGGCTGAGGGACACACAATCAACCCCCACTCAGGCCACCACGCGGCATGGAAAGCACTGCAGGCAGACAATGAACCAAATCACACAACCTCGACCACCGACACAATATAGACACTACAATCTGGAAGAATAACGGCATGCTTTTGATGAATTCTGGTGTTTAAATTCACACGCAAGACTGTCTCTATCACATAGCAAGACACAAACTACAACGCCCAAATGCGAGGCGGAAAGAGGGTGGGTGAGTGTTAAACAAAGGGCTTTAAGAGCCAACACTCCAAGGAGCAGGTCCGTTCCCTGCCACTCCCCCACACTTATCTCCTCATCACAGTGATCACACCCTTATTCCTCTCTGCCTTACACCCTCTCTAAGCCGTCTTAACCTGGAAGCAGGACCAAAGAGGATGCCCCAGAGCGCTGGCCGCATTTATATAGGGGCTCATTGGTCGTGGCTCCCACAGCGTCACCCCTTATGACGCGTCTATACCCCAACTATACCCTAGGCGGTGAGTGCAGAGCCCCCCGCCCCCATCTCCTCTTTAGAATGATCTAGGTTAAGTGGGCGTCCCTGCTAAGGGTGGCACCCCGCCGACGGGACGTGGCTTTCCCAGAGGCAGTGGCTGAATTTTTACTGGAGCATAGAACTGTTTTCCCTGCTTTTGGGAGAGACTGAGGGATCCCGAAACTAGCAATGGGGCGGGTCAAGGAAAGTAAATGAAGCAGAAATCACTGGGATCTTACCACATCTTCTGGTGCCTACTCGATGTTGCCACAAAATTGCTAAATTGGTTGGTTGGTTATACAGATGGGGTGGAGGCGGGATCAATTTCCCTTGGCTCGTGTTTGACAAATATCCGTTATTCGTTTTCTACGTGTAAAAAAAAAAAAACATGCACTACACTTGTCTCTGGTGTACCCATCGTTTGGGTGTGCAAAGCTTGTGTTGCTCTTGTATATGCTGGATGGTACCTTTTTCAGGAAAACTTGCCCTGTTTCTCATGTGGTTAAATGTGCCTGCTTCTAGGCAGGCAGAGAATTTCCCTCCCTACGTTGGAAATGTTGTGGGTGCTAACCTCTGTGCAATATGACCAAAGCGATTAACACTCCAGTGCTGCCAGCACCTACCACTGCCTTCATACGGTATCGGGTAATATTTTCGCCACCAAAAATATCGCCGTACAAATGGTCGTCGGGAACGGCCATAGGCGATATTTTTGGTGGCGAAAATATTAGGAGCAGGGGTTGAGGGGGTGTCCCCCGCACATAAAAAACGATGCGGGGGTGTCCCCCGCAGGATCCATGTTGTTTTCGCGGCAAAAATGCAGCGATATTTTTGCATCGCAATATTTTTGCCGCAAAAATATCACATGGAACCCTTCATACTACCTTCAGTCGATACCACACTCTGTTGGGCAATGTTTCCAGGCTACAGTTTGCGGACCTGGGCTTTAGCTGGGACCCTAGATATCACTCATCCCACCGCAGCATTTTTACTGTGGGAAGTTCTCCCACATTTTACTGTGGCTGGTGTGGGGCAGGTTAGAGGGCTAGGGGGTGGTAAGACAAGTGTGTGTGTATGGGGAGTAAGGAGGTGGTGGTTGAATGGGGCAAAGGGTAGCATTCTCACAAAGAAGGGTCATGGCCTCATTTAGTGAAGGGTCGCGACTGTCAAATGGGGTAGATTTGAGGCCCTCCAAGTGTATGGGGCCAGCCAAATTCTAAGACACTTGCCGGCTTAGTGTGTCCTGTATGTCCACGTTATCCTACCTGTAGTCCCATTTCACATGATACTTTCCTTCCCTCGTTTTCTTGCTTATGCTTCCTTTGATCTTTTCTCCCTTTGCCCCGTTTTCCCACCAGTCGCTGTCCTCCTTTGAACTGTACACCATGCTTTTCATGCTCTCCTCTCATTTTGCTAGTTACTTTTCTTACTGTCCCTCCACTTTTCTTTTTCTGTCCCTCCATTGCTCCTTTAATCCCCCTTTCCTCCTCTCCTTCCTGTTGCTGCCTCATTGCCATCGTGTTATTTTTTTTTTCCTCCTTTTGTTGCCTCCCTTTTGTCTACCCTCTGCTTACAAATTCGAGAAAGCGCAGGAGTGCTCCAATGCATTCGTGGACACAAGGGTGGTAGACTACAACTGCACCATTTCCAAATGATGCTTTCCATCCAGAGGCGGGTAATATGAGTTATACGAGTTGTGTATGATGTATTAATTGCTAGGGTTGGGGTTCTCGCTTCATGGCTCAAAGGATGGTGGAATGATGACATTTGGTGGAAAATTGCAGTGTACTGTTAAAGGTCTGCAGCCAGGTTACGAGCCGAAGTTAAAGACTAGGGTGCATAAAAAGAGGGAAGTTCAGCTAACCTTCAGTTGGAGCATGCCTCAACCCATTGCTGTAATGGCATTGCCATTTTGGAACCCACATGCAACTTCGCTCATTGCCACACCATCAGCAGCCACATTGTGAAACGGAGACTGTACAGTGATCTATGAGACCACTATTTCTACAACCTGTGTTTTGGGAGGCGGGCATGGAGTAGAGCTGCAGATGGGACTGGCATTACACAATGCGTTGGCTCTTGAGAGGAGAGATGGCAAGAAGGTGAAGCAGCAAGAGAACTATATTGGAATGTTGACAGGAAGGCAGGTGTGCCTTGTAGCAGTGGTAATGATCCGCTCCTTGCCGCTTGTTCGTAGTTCGACTTTCTATCTTCCCGAAGTGAAGGCGACACGTTACAAATGTTCAGCCTGCCCCGCTACTTGTAGTTCCCATTCGATATGTACTACACTCGCTTTCTAGTGGGTGGGTACCAGGTTAATGTCTGAATCCCTGCTGTCCGCGGAAAGCCCTCCAAACGGGGTATCCTTGGAAGAAGGTTGCGAAGCAGATGGACCATATTAGGAATTCTCCTAAACAAGCCCTTTTAGATGGGCCCTTATGCAGTGGCTGCTAAGATATCTCGCTGAGTTAATGCACACCACTAAACTGTCTTGGTTGCAGAAAAGGTTTTAAATGATTGAGTAAAAAAGCCAGATGTTGAGATGAGCAATGGCATTTACTGTAATGTATTGTGCCCCCGCCTTACTCTGCGGTAGAAAAAAGTTAATGGGGGAAAGAGAAGGGATTGAGAAATGAGAGAGTAGGTGTCGTAGAGGAGGGAGAGGGTGAGCCAGCAAGGCAAAGTCTTTAGGTAGACCATAGATCAATAATACAGAAACGGTTATATCCTAATGTCTTTAGAGTAAGTTGGCTTGGATTTGTGAAGTGAATTTAAAAAGCGATGTGAAATTAGTAAGCAAGCACTATTTGTGTATGGATGATGAGTTTGAACTGTGCTTGAGCTCACCCTTGAAGGAAGGTGGCTTATTTGCCTTTGCTTACTTTTAAATATTACGACAGAGCGAACCCTGGAATACGAATTCTGGGACTGCAAAGCCTGAAGACTAGGTGTGGCAAAGCCAATAAAAGACGGTAGAAAGGTGAAAGTTTGTGGATAACTAAGTGGGTTATTTTAAACTGAAATTTAACATTGCAGGTTGGCACCTTTTTTGAGACCTTAATAGTTCTTGGGCAGTGTAGCGTCCCTTGGCGCGCAGCAGGCCTGCAATGTCGCAGGAATAAAAGGCAGACACAGAGCTCTGTAATGAACGTCCTCTTTATTTCCCTTTTTCCTCGAACTCCCCGATCCCGCCCCCCTCGGCGTCACTTCCCTTCTCTTCCCGCCGCCCGCCCCCAACGTCACGGAGACGTCAACATGACAGGCAGATGTTTTCATCTGGGTCAATATCATGGTAGGTTATCTTTGAAGGGCTCCTAGCACTGGGCTGTGGTGGGTCACATGTTAGCAAGGTAAAAGCACCTCAATCTCTTACTGGCTGTATTTTTGTTGTTGGGAGTATTTGCCTAATTTTAGAGTGTAAAACGGACTGGTAAGCCACTTATATCATATTAAAGGAGTATGGCTGAAGCCTGCATTATTAAATCTAGTGATGTTTCTGGAATGGCTGAGAAAGTCATTCGTATATGGAGTTCACCGTTCTCGGATTTTTCAATTTCTTGGGGCTCCAAAATGAGTCCCCTTCAATTGAGTAAACATTAGCAACCTATCGAGAGGGGGGCTAGTTCAGCTAGTTATTTAAATCATCATCATCATCACAGTATACAACCAGGCGCTGATAGGTGTTGACGGGTATATTTTTCTGCAAAGACAGCCGGTGTCACAGGGATTGCAAAATAACGTTTAGAAAAATGTCACAACCGAAATCCAGGCCCTGGTGGCAACTCGGCAGCTATCCTCAGTCGGGGCGAAGAATGTTGTACATGCTTAGGGGCCTAGGGTCGGGGCTTGGGTGCGGTTTATGTGAACGCAGGCTGTAAACTTCTGTGGTAAATAGACCTTCGAGTGTTTAGCTCCAAACCACCCCACACCCGTCTCTCTAAGATTTCCGGCCAGAATATTACCCGCCACCCTTGAAGGACCCGCTTCATAAAACTGCCATTAAGAGCCAGCCGCTGGCGCGCGCGCACACTCGGGGCTGTGTTCCTCCGCGTCGATGCTGGCGGTTATAAAGGACGCAGTCTTACCCATAGTCCGAGAAGTGCAGGGGGGGTGGGGGGGAGGGGCTGCTGCGGGACCAGAAGCATGAATGGTTGGGGAAAGGGCCGTCGTTATGCATTCTTGCACTGTGGGGCATGCCCTCCCCTGGAGACATGCCAAGCCTGTCATCCGTAATAGATGGAATATAAACAGTAGGCCGCGCAGAGAGAAGAGGAGGAGGAGGAGGAGTAGGGAGCGGAGCTACAAAGGGAGTGCTCGGGCCGAATTTCTGGGGAGTCGTTTCTCTGGCTGAATAGGCAGCGAAAACTAGTAAACGTCAAAGTTTTGGAAGCAGAGCGCTTTTTGTTGTTTTGGTTGGTTTAAATTCGTAATCGCATACCACGCGTTTGCTTTGCTAGGTGGGCACTTGTAATGTGTTAAACCGTCACAGGACTCTGTCCGCCTGAGGGGGGGATGGGGGCGAACCATGAGGTCCTGGAAATAATTATGGAAGTAGCCCCATATTAAAAATGTTGAGCAACCCCAATCCTTTTTCTATTAGCACATTTGGAAATAAAATGGGTTACCGCACAAAAGGCCCAGGGTGCAGAGGTCTATAGGGCAGTCCACCCGTGGGCGTGGCTGTGTGGTGTCTTAGTGCTGCATGCTGTCGGGTAAGCTGGCTTTCTGGTAACCTGCCCTGTAGTTGGAGGCATCCCCGTGTCCTGCCCCGTAAATTCAGTGCTAGGTTATATTGAATGCAGGGAATCTACCTGTGGGGTTGAGCCCTGCTTTGTTTGTGTATGTCATGGCTTTCGCGAGGGACGGAGGGGTTAGAAATTAAGATTGGATAGGCACGAGCAAAAATAAGCTCCTGGGCATCCAGCATTAGCCAGTGACCAGGTGCCATCTCTTGGCAACGTGGAGCTAGTACACCATATTTTTTACAAATCTAGCTTCCACAAAAGATATAAACTTATCACTTTGTCCATGATTTATGACCCCTTAGGCTTTAAATGTTTTATTGGTGTGTGTTAAAATGTGTCCCAAATATACACAAGCAGGAGCTAAATAGCTCTTGGCTCCCCTCAATTTTGAACCTTGGATGGCGTTGGGGCCTTCCAACACTTTCAGTTGAAAAGGGCCTCGAGCCTCAGCTGGTGGGGCCTCAGCAACTGCCCCAATGTTACCAGTCCGCAGTTTTATAATGGTGCAATAATATTCCTTTCTATATTACATTTGTTCTGGGAATAAGGGTGCTTTGGGCTGTTTTCTGCTCTACGCAATGGTGGCTCCCCAACCATCCTGTTGAAATGGGCCCTCGCACATCTTTAGCAGGGCCTGGCACTCACTGTGGAGGAGGCTCTGTGCCCGAGGACAAGCCATGCGTTTTATAGCTTTCAATTTTTCGTGTTTTCAAGTGATACAATTTGGAAGAACTTGATGTCACAATAGACCATTTCCTTATCCATTACTTTATTGGTACCACCAAACCCCCGCCCCACACCCAAACTGTCCCACTCACAATTAATATCTCGTGCGTTTAGGTGGCTTGCCTCCCCACCCGTTGACTAACCTATAAATCATTTCTTAGGGTTGCTGCAGATCTTAAATTTTTCTGGGCCACCCCGCTTTTTAATCGTCTTTTTGTGAGAGTTTATACTTAACAAGGCTCAACCCTGAACCCTCATGCATTTAGAAACCCATTAACATTTGAGTAATAATTTTGGACTTATGTGGTAGTCTTCATAATATAGGGCTAGGATGTGTGTTTGGGGGTGGGGTGTGTCACTGATATACAGCCAAGTACAGTGATCACATTGAGCAGATGTGCCTCAGAACATAAAAGGTAATAAAGAGAAACCCATTTTTTTTGCATCACCCCCATTGGGCGAATTAGTTAAAGAACATGAAGTCTAATAAAAAAGAGCGCCATTTTGGATAGGCATATTGAAGGTGGGTTGCTTGACACCACAGGATATTGCCCTGCCTCTCAATAGAACACTGACCTTCGTTGCAAAAGATAGGAGCTTCCCTTTGCATATAACCAGTTATACTTCTGATCTACTTTCTCATAGTCCACACAGTCACTTTCACTTACGCTAGTGTAACCTCTAGGGAGCTTTATGGTGTTAGTGTATGCAACCACCCAATCGGTGCCAGTGTTCAACACGAACTAACCCCGTAATTCCTCCCCGGCATGAACCCTTTGTTACTGGATGGGCATGCTGCCGTGCAACTTGCCCAAAGACCCATCACCTTACAGCCCGAGTCCAGTGCAGCATTGCTTGCTTTTGCACTCCTAAACCTTTCATCATATACTAACCAAGCGCCAAATATACAATCATGATACATTGTCAAAAACAAATGATTTTATGACCACAATTGCTGGTGAAGCTCAGGACATTTCCCCAACAATATTGCTGTGAATATTGAAAACCCAGTTGTCCAATCATCTTTCCACAAAGAATGTTTTCTTTCCCCTCACTCTTTGCCTCCTTACTCTCCTCTACCCTTCTATAACCCAAGAGTGAAAATATGTCAATATATTTCCCCTTTCTTATTTTTTGCTTGGTTTCTAGAGGCACATGCTAGGTTAAGCATACTATGTGCTGCTGCCTGTATTGGGGCAGAGGCCTGCCCTGACTGCCCACCCGCCACCATCGTGGCCCCAACGCTTGTCACAATTGTTTCCGGTGCCTTCGCTCCCCATACATTATTTTCACATTGCTGCTACCTCTGGATTTTCAAACCTTTTTTGCTCACCTGTTAACCCCCACCCCCTGCATAGCCTTCGTCATTCCCTTGGCGGGACCTACCCCTCCTGCCGTCCCCAGTGGAGCTGGGTCTGCCACTGTTAGGAAAGATTTCTTAATTGTGGGTAATTTTCCTTCCATGTGGCAACCCCTAAACTTTTTGCTGTTTTCACCATGATCTAGACTTTGCCAGAGAAGTGCAGCCTTCTGCCGCACTCCTCTGGGCTTTCGCTCCGTTCTTACGGGGAAACTGACATGCCCTTAAGACAGTCAGTACCGGGAAACGTTGTTTTCCGTAGTTTCTTTATCATGTTGCAGCTTTCGCGCAACATGGCACAAGAGGGCACTGTAAGCCAAGTTACTGCTCTCTTGGGTCTCTAGTCTTCTACAGGCCCTAGATACTCTTTGGATTGTAAATGACCGGTGCAAGTGAATCACGGACGGGATTGGTGGCAGCAATCGTTTCTTGTGTTTTTGAGCTCGTTTTGGCGTTTTAAGCGCGTTTCTCACGCTTAGCCCAAAATGGTGGCCTGGTTCCCAAAATGGCCAGACCACGAGGCTCTTTGTCCTGTCCGCTGACCGTCTTGCCCCCTTCACCTCCCCCAGGTCGAGCTGACCCGGGGCCTTCCTTATTTGGGCATGTACTTTCCCGCGAAACGCAGATGCTTTCGCAGGCTTCTACAGGCCTTGTGTGTGCCTCCAGGATGAGGGCTGGGTTGTCTGGTCCCAATACACATCCTGGGCGCCAGAGAGTCTAGGGTGTTGTGAATGCATGGGACCCCGGTGGTCCGTGATAAGGTCCACAGATGGTGTGACTGTTTTACGAGCGGATCTCCCATTCGGTCCCCTCCGTTTTGGCACGAAGGGAACCGTGGATAAGAGGGGGCTGGAAACTCCACTACCAGGTCGATCTCCTGAGTTCTCACGAACAAAGGAATACAGGAGCCAAGTATTCTGCAACCACCAGGCTGAACCGAGGAATTGATGGTGACCCGCTGAAGGACTGCTCTTCTGCACTGCTGTCGCTTTGTGAAACCCTTTCTACCTCGGATCGAACGAGAAGGCCTGTACTGGTACTTCGACCCTTGCAATAGTGGGAACAACTATTCTCGGCATCTTCACCATCTCCTGCACATAAGCCTTCGGAAGTGTCTCTGGGCCATCCAGCAGACTGACCAGCCTACCCAGGAGTCTTGCTCTGTAACCGCCATGAGGTTGTTTTGTATTACGAGTCCTTGTCACTCTCACACGATTCGTACACTTGGCATTCCCAGGTCTGAAGTGAGGAGTGTACATTTGGCTGAAATACACACAGCCGCTCCGTTGCCTTGCTGTGTTAACAAACTGTGCGGGTTCACTGCGTTTGGGACGTCCTCAACTTCTGCTGCTGCGGAATCTACACGACGACGAGACGTCCCCTGCTCCTATCTGAACCTGCCAGCACTGAAACTGACGTGGAGAAGCCTGGGTCTGCTTGCATCGGGGACTGGTGAGTAGCATAGCTAGGAACTGGTCGCCCTCCTGCAGGAGCCCATAGCTTTTCCCCACTCTGTCTAACAGCACGCCTTTTCGTACTCGCGCTCTGCTTCTGCCCACAGTGGAGGCTGCACTTGAGTTGCAGAGCTCTGTTCATCTTCATTTGTTCACCGAACTAAACTGCCTGATTCCCTCAAAGAGACTCCCCTTTTTGCCCGTTGGTACCAGCGTGTGCAGGTACTTTTGAGCACAAGGCTCCACTCTTCGTAGGGCTTGGACTTCCTTTTAGTTAGGTGCCTCTGAAGGCGGACTGAGACTAATTATTATTCGCACTGCCTGTTTTCCTCCCCATCTAGGTGGTCTACATATTTCGTGCGTCTAACTCGTTAGACTCGTTTGTATTTGTATATATATTGTATTGGTTTGGTATGTGTTGGTTTACTTGAGTTTTATTGTGATTTCTCACTACGGTCAATGTTACAAAGGCCTTGTAATAAATGTGTATATATTTTTAATATAACACCTGCTTGGAGTAATTTGTAAGTGTCCTTGCTTTGTGTGCTCATTGCGGTCTTTCAGTCACCCTCACCCCTCTTGAGACCTAGTCTTGACAGCCGCGATCGCTACCCTGATGGTCTGGCTTGTCCAGAGGTTACCCTGTTCCAAGAAACTAGGTTGGCCTTCTGAACCTCTGTGCCTCCAGGACAGAGTTCAGAAATCCGTCTTAACAGCCACCACCATTCTATTATATTACATTTTGATAAAGCGCCAACACGCCCGCAGGCCTCAGAGCACGGACATGACAATAGACTCAAAACATGGATGCATCATAAAAGAAAGCCCTTGCAGGCGAGTGGATGTCGCCATGACCTGCTCGCCCTGAACAGGCTCACCCTCTGATGTTGTCCATGTGGCAAGGGCGTCCCGGTTGGAGCTGCTCAACCCTGCTGTTGAGGCCCTTCCTGCCAACCCCCACAGTTCCCTCTTGGGGCCAACACATCCCTCCTCCTTGAGGACCTCGATGAGGTGGCCTACCCGAAGCCCACCCCCCACCCATTGTTTGTCCCCCAGAGGCCTGCCTGTCCAGGTCCCCCATATCCCAAGGGGCTCCTGTGACGCCCAATTTGCATTGCCCCCAGTATTTACTCCTGGGCTACCTGCAGCTGCCAGTGGGGCATTGTCTGTCTGCATCTCCTGGCCCCCTGATCCTTCTGCCCCGGCATTACTTGAGCTCCCAACCACATTCCCATTACCTGTTGACTGTGTGGGGACTGGTGGCTCATTTGTTGCCCTTGGTGCGGGGGCTGTAGCTGTCCTATTCCCCCCTCCCCGTTGTCCCCCCCTCCTGCAACTTGCCTCTTTTTTTCCAGGGAAGTGCAGCCCTTGGGACCACATTTTTTCTCTGTGGCATCGAGGGAGGAGGCTCCACTGTCAGCCCCCCCCCGTTACCACATTTTGTTTCCATCCCACTGTTACAAAGAAGTGAGCCTGATATTATTCTAAAATCCTTGCCCTGTAATAGGGCAATGATTGCCGCCAATGTTGTTGGGCCCACTATCCTCCCTCTCCTGAACAGCAGTCCCTTTTATCAAATTGAAAGTAGCACCGTCACCGGGTGTTTACCCAGTAAAGTCCTTTTTTTTCAACTTTTTTTCTGTTCACCACAGTGACCCACAACAATCCACAGAATCTTTCTCCTTGTCCCTTGTATACATATGCAAAATTCAGACCTTTTAACCTTCCCTCTTGCCTAAATATGCACAAAATTCATAGCACGTTTTTCCCTCATCTCCTGCATATTATATGCACCCAATTTATATAACCTTTCCCTTTTGTCTCTTGTATATAGATAGATGTGCCACATTTTTGGAAAACGTTCCCCATTATCTCCTGTACAAGAATCACAGCACTTTTCACCTTTCATCCTGCATACACCTGCGCTGGAATCACAGAACGAACAATCGAGCCCCGGGCCCTGTTGCCACGGCAACCTGATCTCCAGATCAGAGCTGCCTCGCCCTGTAACAATCCGACCAGTCCTGGGATAGTTTTCGGAAAACAAACGAGACATTCCTTGTCAACGTATTTTTAACCTACGTGTGAGCAGGGGCGTTGCTAGGGGGGGGGTTTAAGGGGCTATAGCCCCTGATCTTTTGGTTGTAGCCCCGGATAGAATCTCAGGAGCTACAGCCAAAAGACTAGGTAGCCCCCAGTCCCAACAGTTCCGACATGAGCTTAGCCCCGGGTCTTTCCCAGACCTAGCAACTCCCCTGCGTGTGAGAAGACTCGAGCGTACCCCCACAAAACCACCTGCCGCGCTCCGTTGCTTAACGAGTGAGTGAGCCCTGCAATAGTTGATGCGCTGGATGCGCGCCCATTCAAATGTAAAAGAAGAATCCAACTTTTGATGCAATGCGCGCACTGTTGCAATCAAACACTATAAATCCGTTAACCGGCACCAACATTCAGATACCCAGATATCCTGTACACTCTGTAAACCACTACTGTGCCCACTATAACACTGTACATGCCCAGCCCACTGCCCCCCCAACCAGGCCCCACACTGCTCCATATACACCTGCTACCCCACCCGACCACGCAGTCCACTGTTCCCGGCACGAAGATTGAATTTGGAGATAACTGACTTCAAAATCAGAGAAGTGTCTTCCTCGCCCGCGGATGGCGGAGCAGCGACGACAGTTTGGTCCAGCACAGGCAGCAGGTAATCCAGCAGGCGAGCTACAGCAAACCAACTCCCAACACGGACAGAGGGCTTTGTGGTGGGCGGTGCAGCAACAATCAAGGCAGGACGAGGCAGAGACCTGTGCTCTTCTTGTCCCCTGGTGCTCTATGTAAGCCGCAGATTGGCACTGTTGCACCCCCCCATCACACACAAGCCCGCAACACTGTCCCCTGGCCTCTGCTGGATGCATCCATCTGCTAATTCAACCCCCCCCCCGCCTGCCACCCCGACTTCCCCCTGCATGCCCAACTCGGCAACCCCGTAATGGCAGGGTTTCGCCTTTGCAAAACTAATACAGCAGAGTGATCGGGTTTCTGACATTCCCCTACTGAGCGTAATGTCAAACCATGTAAAAGAAAACATGAAGTAGAAATGAAATAAAATGTTCAAAAACCAAGCAACTGAACTTGTTTGTGGCATTTTTCAAAGCTGCAATCAATCTAACCCACCCCTCACCCTTAAGCCCTAATCAGTTTTATGTCTTTGGCTTTCAACCTCCGCCCTATGAACGTCCCCCAAAAAATATATTCCTAGGCTTTCCAAGTAACTCTTTAACTGAGCTGGTTGCAGCATTCCTGCCCTCCCAACTTTGGTGAGGAAAGATTTGTTTTACGCCCATTCAATCTCCTTCGTGTCCTCTGTGTGGGGGTTGGTGGGGCAAGCACAAACTTCTAGGCCATTCCTCTAAGTGGAGAAACCTGTTTTGGCGTTTTTTGGATCTAGTCCGTAGGGTGTAGCTTGAGGCTTCAGCGAAAAATGATGGTCCACGTCCAGATAGTCCATCTCTTACACTCATTCTTAAGGATGACTAGGGCTCTAGGCAAACAGGTTTTTCTTAGAAAATCTCTGGGTCCCTCTATTCCTTGACTTGTTGGGCGAGTAATATTGTATGTGTACTCTATTCCCACACACATGCTGCAGAGCACCATGCAACAAGGTATGGGTTTTCCAAATACTGTGGACTTGGATCATTTTACTAGCTTCTGCCAGGTTCTGTTTTGGCAGCAAAACCAGGTACAATTTAGGAAAATTCATGGCTGGGACGGCGTCAAAGTGGGTTTCAATCACGGCTGCCATTGCAGATCTAGACTGGTATGGCGGCGGTGGCAAATCGTAGCCGTCTCTTTGTATTTACCCACATGCATGTGGTGAAGGGCCAATAACCCGGGAGGGCCTTGATTGATGATGTGAACTCTTTTTCTGTCTAGAGTCAAGTGAAGGATCAGAATGTCCCAGGAACGGCCTGACCCCAGTGGCGGTGGTATCAGTCGGCCACTCCCCATCCTGTTTCTCCATGGCTCAGAATAAGCCTGTTTGGGTTTCGTCAAAATCTAACATTGTTAAAAGAATGCTTGCAAGCCTCCATCCTAAGCTACTGCTGTGCTGCTGATCGTCAATGTTATTGTTCCTTGGAGAGCAAATCATGTGAAAGTAGGATATATTGCACACTTTAATCAGAAACTCAAACCCCGCTGGCGGGTCTTCTTGATATTATACAGAGTCTACGCCTGTTTATATTTCCCTTGAAGCAAAGGTCATAAGATTGTAAATTAGTTTCTCCCACAAGAGAAAACCGTATGTTCTATAAAAAAAAAAACATGCAATCAAGGGAAGCATCTTAAAGCGAAGAAAACCTATCGTTTAAGAAATATTTGCCTGCCCCCCACCCCCCACTTGTTTGGATGCGCTCTGTTGGCAAGCCCTTCTCATGGGACTGCACACTGTATTTTTGTCTGATAATACTTGGATGTGAGGTTCTTGCTCTGTTCATCGCTGGTCTTCTGAGAGCAGAGTCCCTGGGAAGGCTGAAAAAGTGAAACCAATATCCTTTCCATATTATTTTTTTACCAGCTGCGTATTTTCTGGCCGTCTGGTTTGCTCATCTTACTTTAGTCCATTATTTCGAAGGTCGGTGCAAAGCTGCAGCGTCATGTGGGGCCAGGGCAAATGATTTTCTCAGGTGTCACAGATAGCCCTACTTTTGCAGCAGTGGCTCTGATCTCGGAGAAAGCTGCATCTGTAGAGGAATGGCAAAGGGGGAGGGCAGGGGGTGGGGGTGCTTGCAGGTATCCTCTTGGTTTCATGTAGAGGTGTTGCACGTCACCCCTGTTGGGAGACATGGTATCTCCCAGTGTTGTTGTCTTGGTCACATGGGGGGCACCATGTGACCAAGTTAATAAAAAGAACGAGCCTCTTCCGGCTCGTCAGTCGCTCTACAACCAGACTCCGGTGTCGTCCTTGTGTGCACCTGCTAGTGCAAGACCGCGTGTAGTGGGCCCAGGGACTGAGCCCTGCACGAGGTCGGCGCCCCTGTTGGGCAACGCCGGCCTCCCTTAAATGGTGCAGCCATGTGACCATGGCTGAGGTTGCAACCCCGGCCTGGGAGCCCCCAAAGCTGGGGCTGCTGTGAGCTGGGTGCCCCCAGCCACATGGGCTGATCCGGTGATCCCGATCCAAATGGGGTGCGGCTCCGGTGCCCCGGAGTCCAGGGCGCCACAGGGTGCCCCCCTGCGGTCCGCCTGTCGTGTAAAGAAGCGTCCGGTGATCCGGATACGCGACGGTGCTACCTCTGGTCCGCCCGCTGCCTGGAGGCAGAGTCGGTGGAGGCCTGGTGACTCAGGCACTCCCAACAGAGGGGAAGACGGGCTCTGTTTATTTTCGTCAAGTGGCCTTCAAGTTGATCTGCGATTCCCAAATGCTTTGATTACCGAGGGGTTTGTTGAAAAGGAATCGGGCAATATTCGACACCAGCCTCCAACCTCTTGTCTATCCATGGTCGGATCGTATGACGTGCGGGCTGCTTGACTTTATAGCACCTCGGTCAGGGGGTGTCTAGACTGAATGCCATAGGGTTTGCTCCCTTTCCAGTCATTAAGTACTCTCATGCCGGATGCAATTTCCCATATTGTAATCACTTGAGAAAAAAACATCGTCCCTCACATTCGCGTGTGTGCGTGTGTGTGTGTGTGTGTGTGTGTGTGTGTGTGTGTACACGCCTGTGACGTGCAATTGAGACATGCCCTTGATAAGGCATAGAGAAGTGGATTGCCGACAAAGCTGGCAAACGCGACTGGATGTGGCTTGTGGGAGGTGAGGGGAGTGAATAATTGCTATGAAGGTGTGCAGCTGGTATTGGCACCTGCTGCGGGGGAGCCAAACAATCTGGTTGCTCTGAACGCGGGCTGAAAATGCTAATCTCAGCCCGCATTCCGAGCAGCCTACTTACTGGCTGCTTCGCCTGCCCTGCACTGCCATCTTACCCCTTCCCTTCCACCCACACTTACCTTTTGTTGCGGCAGCAGGAAACTACTGCCCCCTGCTGCTGTGCTCCCTCCAGGCCACCACAGGAATGGAAGAGGGGCTTTGTAAGGAGCCCCACCTTCTATCTCGGTGGTGGCCATCTTGGTACAGCGGCATCCCGTTCATTCAAACAAATTACTGTGCTCTCAGCACTCCGGTTACCGGATTGGTAACCTGGGGTTCTAATAGTGTTAACACCCTCTCTGGTGTGCCAGATCGGGGTTAGTGGCCCGGGGACCCTTGTTTAAATTGCCTCGCTTCGCTCTGGCCTTTAATTTTCCCCTGGGCTAGTAACACGCAATGGGTGTTAAGGCTATAATAAAATAACTTTCGTACAAGAACAATATTCAGTTAAATTTACATGGACAGTATTCTACAATTAACAAACATTTTGGAGCACTGTCTACAAAGAAAAGACAAATAGTCAACAGCTTAATTCATAAATGGGATTGGTTGAAAGCCAGGCTCCGCACGAGGCAGGATACATTATTACTTTAGTTGGTCAATTTCTTGGTCTGCCTTCTACCCAAGCCCGGATCAAGTAATTTGAAGTACAATGTACTACTGCCCGCCTGTCAGTGGAGAGGCTACAAAAAATCATTCTCTCAAAATGGGTCTAAGGAACCTCTTCCTAGGATTCAAATAACATGGACATATTAAAACCGTGCATAGTGCGTTCAACTGCAATGGGGCAACATGGGCACATTGCTGTTACACTGCTACTCCACTTGTTGCACAGCCTTGCAACGGAGTGTACCTAACTGCAGCTTTGTGTAAAGGGACCTCCTAAACCTTGTGCTTACAGAATCTAAACAAGTCTCGTTCCCAAGCGATTGTTTCGGGCCCCAATATCTTGTCAGTGTGTATACTGTAGCATGTCTCGTTTGCCCTTAATCTACAACATACTTTGATTCTACTCCCTTTGCGGTTGGGTGTAGTTTGTGTATATGTCCAAAGTTCTTTCCCTCACTAAAAAGCAACTTCAGCAGCAGTGAATTATGCACAGACTTTTATGGTGTCAGCGTGCAGCTACATGGTGTGTACAGAGTCTTGCCTGTCCAGCCATCTTTCACTGATGCCCTGATTGGGAAAATAGCTTTGGTACATTGGGTAGACGGTGTCTAGGCTGTGCAAACTCGTTTTAATTCTTCATAAAAGTTCTAACAGGATCAGGCATACCCAGCGTATAATTTAGGTTTTGGCTAATAAATGTTGCTTTGCACACCCAATGTAGCCAAAAAACGATTGCCATGGATTGTCATCATTCCCCCTTTTGTATATGTCTTGCAATTTTAATTTGCTGAAAGATGAACTTTACCTGTGAACCTTGTTTGCCCTTCTAATTAATCTAATGGAGTGTCAGTCTTCACTGAATTTTGTTGTGCCCCATCCTTTAAAGTGTGCCTATTTTTGTATAGGGTGCCGTAAAATAATCACTTGTGATGGTGTGTATTGTATTACTGTCCTCTCGTCCTGGCATTGGGTTTGTTTGGGCATGTGCTGCTGCTTTTGACTTGGGACACCCCAAACCTCCTTGGCTTTGCCAACATTTGCTTTTAATGAATCTAACCACTCCCGAGGAGCTCAAACCTTGTTTTAGAGATCAACCAAGGGTTTTATTGGGATTGTTTTCTGCTCTGTGAACACTCCTTGCACCTCTGATATTTACACTGCGACTACCAAGTGTTTAAAGAACATATATCCAAAATGAGCTGTACTGTGGATCGAATTTATTTTGTTGCCTTAACCTTGCCCTGGCCATTTTTTCTGGACACTCAAAATGGGCAACTTGCATCTGACTGCACCAGCACAGGCTGTTCTGGTTCTGAGAGTTTCTCATCATTGATCTCTATACCAGTGAACCTCCATAAGATTTACATGGGACACCCCTGCTTGTTACTACAAAAATGCACACGTCTCGTGTTCAAGTGGATCAGTGCAGCGTTGCAAAGCAGGTTTTTCCAGTATGTGTTTTCATGCATTTATTTTGGGGCTTTTATAAGGCAAACGTACCACCAAAAGCTTCCTGATTGCTGGCCTGAGGACCTATATATAAGCGGAAGAAACACTTGAGGAAAAGCTTCTGAGAATAGGTGTGTTGACGAGCTTTCTGATTTGGCGGGGTTAGAAGTGTCCAAGATTGATTGAAGTTATTTATAATGCGCCTATACACAAGTGTTTCGAGAGATTGGCGAAGAGCGTTCCAAAAATGACTTTTCTAGCATCAAATCTCCTACCTCCCATGGGTGATCATTTGCAGGACTGGGAAAGAGCCTTCAAATTCATGATGGATGCAAATTCGTTTTGAAGGCTTGTGGGGGGGATGTGATTAGATGGATGGAGGCACTTCTGGAGATGGATGTGTCGTTTGTCTACTAGAACCAGGCCATGAATGTTCATCTTATTGAAACAGGAAGGCAGAAGGCAGATGTTATTGTTGGATGACTGACCTATGCATTGGTGCTCACCCCACCAGCAGAATTCTGAGAAGTTTGCAATTTAGCTTTCTAGAAACGTTACGGTTGTCCAGTTTCCAGGTGATCACAACCTGGGTGTCGATTTGCAGGTTAGAGGTGGACAAGGTAGAATTGCTAGGCTAGAGAGACGGGACTTGCCTTCACTCCTTTTACTTGTGGAATAGGTCAACCTTTTCCCACCGCCCCTATCCTCCACTGGTGCCTGCCAACGCACACCACTCTACAATACTTTTTCAGCCCATGTTTTTCCTTCCTTTGCCAGCCTAGTTTGTGCTTTCTCTCTAATCTACACATTTTCTTGCACACACAAACTCATATGCCCACGTGCTTCCGCACAAGCTCACTATTTTGCTTCCTACTGACTAGAAGCAGGTCCCCATCACCCTATGTAATTTTGTTTTCTTTTTGATCACTTCTGCTTCCAATTGAATGCAATTGCCCGCCGGATGACCTTGAAGACCTCACTGAATACTTTTGTATGAATAAGTGAAGTCCCCTGAACAATACCCAGGCATGCCAACATGACCCATTCAATTTGTGAGATGCTAGCGCCCCTGGTTTTCAGAGTTCTCAGGTTTCCTGTGGCCAATCGTGAGAGAGACACCCAGTTCTGTCCATCGCCCACCCCGAGCCCCCTTTTGGAATCTAGGACTTGTAGTTTTTTCTTCCCATTTGAAATTTAGGAAAACTATACTAGCCCCAGAATTCCAAACGAAAACCAGACTGGATGCTCTTCTCATACATGGCAATGGGAAACCTTAGAGCTCCGTCTTTTAACTTTGAATTCTGGGACTTGTAGTGCTGGATTGCCAAATAATAAACCCAGACCCACAAGTCCCGGAATTCAAAGTTAAAACTAGGAGTCGACTTTACTCTCCGTAATGGAATGGGTCATGCTTATATGTATGAAAACCGAAACGGCGTTTTCACTTGGTACAACTTCCATTTAAGTCGGGGAATTCAAATTCTTCCCTGCGATGCATACACGTTTTTGCTCCCCCTGGATAGAGACGAATGTTTCTCTGCTCTCCATTTTCGTCGCATACAGTCTCTCCTATGCTTCATTGAACCCGCACGATTTTCTGCCATTGAGCTACTTTTATTACGGTCTACACACCACAGTGTTCATCGAGGCTTAAGTTAAATGCAGGCCCTTTAATAGCAAGGCTTACCCAACTCTTCCTCTTGCCTTCAAGAGTGAGGAAGGCTTAGCCTTACTGCAAACCTACAATTATTTCATTCAAAATATGAAGTCTGATGGGGGATACACTTTCTCGCTCGCAGTCTGTAGGATTTCTTGGGGCTAGTGGCGCGAGCTCGGTCCAAATTGCTTATATTGATACATATGAAAGCTGGGAGCTGTGGTAGTCTGAGGGATTGCTTAACCAGTGCAGTTTACATAAGATTCTTTAAAACATAGATGCCTGCTCAAGAATGCCACCGTGTTAATCAGAATTGAAATGCACGGTGATGCTTGCTAGACCTCTTTCAAGGGTTATCTAGAAATGGATCTCATTCCTGATCTGGCCGAGCGGTCCCCCTTTTTACCTCTCCCTGAAAAAATTTTGGAAGACAGAACCTCACCTGGGTGAGAAACTGCCACGCTCTTTCTACGAAGTATACGTCACTGATGGTAGGTGCTAGCCCCATCAGGTTATGTCTATACCAAAATTGCACCTGAAAAGGATTTTTTTTTGTTGCCACCATCCTCCCAAAATCATGCTATTTTATGTTCATACCAGCTATTCCAGCAGCACAAACCTATCTGGCGGATTCATTTGAAGTACTACACAGTGAGTTATGAGGTTTCTTTTTTATAGCATTGGCTGTGATACGCTACTTTCCGTGTAAAAACTCATGCATTTAAATGTTAAATGTTAAAGGTATTTGTACTGCGCACCATCACCAACGGAATTGGTCCCCAGGCGCTCTGGCGGATCTGTAAATGATAAGGTGGAGTGGGGTGGGTTAGTAAGGTGAAGAGGGGAGTAGGATAGTGAAAGAAGTGGTGTTCTGTTGGCAGCTTCAACTCGGTATACACCATATTCTGAGCTTTGGTGCGGGTATTGGATCGGTGACAGGCCGCGTGTGCTGTTGGTCCGGTTTGTGTTGTTGCAGTGTTGTGAAGTGCGTGCGGCTTGTTGTGCGAGAGATGGTTGTGTGAGTTTTTGAGTGAGATAAGTATGCAGAGTTTGAGCTTATATTGGTTAGTAGGTTACCGGACCGTTGGCATTTGCAGTTCTGTCCCAGGGTGGCACCAGCTGACCCCCACAACTCTTTCCGGATGCAGCGGGGGCTTATGTTCAGAACTCTATCTGGGTGTGGGCAAGCCAACATTCACAGTCCCATCCAGATGCGGCGCAAGCTAGCGTCTAGAAATCTGTGTGGGCATGCGATCATTCGCAATCCTATCTGGATGCTACGCAGGCTGGTGTTCTCAACTCCAAGTGTTGCACACGACAACATTCAAGTTTTCACCTAGGCGCGGGCTTGCTATCCCTCAAATCGATCTCATCTAGATGCGACGCAGGCCAATGTCCACAATTCTAGGTGTGGTTTGTGCTAGTCTTCAGGTTTCGCAAAGGTGCGGGCATGCTAACGTTCGAAGTCTTATCTAGATGTGGCGCAGGCTAATATTCACAAATCTATCTAGGTGTGGGCATGTTGGCATTCAGGCTTCACCTAGGTGCGGGCATGCCAACATTCATGGTCCGATCTAGATGTGATGCAGGCTAATATTCTCAATTCCATCTAAATGTAGACATGCTAATATTCATATTTCTATCTAAGGGAGGGCATGCTAGCATTCAAAGTCCCCTCTAGATGCGACTCAGGCCAATGTACACAATTCCATCCAGGTGTGGCCATGCTAATATTCTCAATTCTATCTAAATGCGTCTGCTGGTACTTAAGAAGCATGTGACCAAATGATAGAGGCTCTTGGAACAGAATGGGGCACTGCCCAGGCCCCAGATCACCTCTAGCACATAGAGCCACTTTGTGCCACAGACTACTGCTTGGACATCCTTTTTATACTTTCCCGCTGGCAGAGTTCTCTCACCAGCTGTTTTCATTGTTCCTTCTGGTAGTTTTAGCTCTGAATAGAGTGAGCTTGCTCTCTGCCAGCCTTTTGCAGGTACATATTTAGAGGCAGCTTAGCTGAACAGTCAAACATGTCGTGCATCCTGATGAAAGTTCACTTCCTTCAGTAAACATGTTTCCGAGCCAGTGGCTCAGTTCAAGCAGGGGGAGGGCTTTGAAAAACAACTTCGTTTTCCACTGTGCTGTTGCTTTAACAATCTGTATGGAGAATCTGCGAGCGATTTGTTCTGCAAAGTGTACACGGTTTATTAGCAACACGAAGATTACGGTAGGATAGATATTCTTGTTATGGGTAAATTTGTATTGTAACAAGATTTAAATTAAAAGTGAAATTTATTTTAGCTGTTCATTTCCCTAGTCTTTTTAAAATCACTTTGGAAAGGTAGCATAATGCCCTTCTATGTACGAATAACTTTTAAAAGTAGGATATGGCTCCTACTTGGACTGTTTTGTATTACTTATGATGGACAAGAGCTGGCCTATGACCTGCGAGCTTGTTTTATTTTATTCCGTTTTGGGTCCGAACACCATCCTCCATCTTAATTCTGTTCTGTGGAACACCACCATCCTACTCCACTCCAGTCAGATTTGCCTTGCAGAGCTATACAAAGTGACTTGGCCATCACCGCATACTGATAACCTTGTCATTGGTTTCTTATTACTGAAAAACCAGGTTCACATTGTAAACCAGGATTTAAAATCCCCAAATTTAATTTCTCTCACCAATGGCATTAAATATTTTATGGTGCCTTTAGGTCTATTAATGGGGGAAACACGGACCTAACAATATGGTCCTGTTCCGCGATCGTGGGTTGGGGCAGTCCAGCCAGCGGTATCACTACATATTATCCCCACCAAAAATATCGCCGTATATATGGTCATCTGGAACGGCCATAGGCAATATTTTTGGGGGGATACTATTTGGGTTTTTTGGGAGCAGGGGTTGCGGGGGTGTCCCCCTCTCCATTAAAAATAATGCAGGGGTGTTTCCCGCAGGTTCCATGCCTTAATATCGCCACCAAAATATGGTGATACTTTTATAGGGCGTTATTTTTGTGGGGATATTAACACATGCAGAGTGTCAATTACTGTGGCAGCTTGATCAGCTGAACCACCATAGAACTAAAAGGTCCAAGAACGCGGGATATGTTTGACGTCGCCACACACGTACAGAATGCTGCATATGATGAGGTCATGATTTGAGCATTGCACCACCCAAAAACAGCACATAATCAACAGAGGAACAGCAGTTGATGATTCTCAACGTGCAACAATCTTGTCTCTGTACCAGTAAGTAGCACTATCCTCGGTGTCTAGTCAAATGGTCGACAGACGAATGGTCAACAGACAAATGGTCGACACAATTTGGTCGACAGGTCAAATGATCAAATTTTTAGTTTTTTGTTTAGGGAAAAAAAGTGCTTTTCAGCAAAAAAAGGGGGTTGGGGCCTGACCGCCCCCAAAAAAAAAAAAGTGAAAAAAGAAAAAAAAATGCCATAATTTGACCTGTCAACCTTTTGGTGTCGACCATTTGTCCTGTCGACCATTTAGATTCGATCATTTGACCTACAACCACTATCCTCCACAATTATCCATTCAGATCTTTGGCCCTTGTTCTGTGGATTTTGCCTATTTCATGTATTCTTGTTGGATTTGGTAATGATTTGTTTGACCCTGGTTGAGCTTTTGCCTGACATTTTTGAAGGACTACGAACCAGAGACCATTATGCAGATTTGGTTTCCTTACATGTTTTTGCCACCTCTTTTCCACGAGCAAGCAAGTTGAAGAGGACCAGCCTGCATTGCCACTCGCTTGGATTTTGTCCCTTAGGTCGTGCCCTTGTGCAGTCCAGGTCCCTGCAAATTTTGACTGACCTAGGTTGACTATTGCATCAGTCTTGGCAACAATTTGGTGGGTGGTGGTCTGGTCTATGGACTTTTTTCCAATTCCAGTGGAAGACATCCTTTCTGGGTTCATCAAATCATCTGAACCCTCAACATGTATTATCTTTTATATAACGGGAAAAGGGTCGGGATGCATATATCCTGTAAGGTAACCTAACCCATTGATTTGTGCAGATTTCCTTGACCTCGCTATCCCCTCCGTCTCACCCCGTATGCAGACAATATGCAATTTGGATTTGACACACCAGAACGTAAGGCTATTCACCTGGCTAACTGCTCGGAGAATGTTCTGAACTGGATGGGAGTATGTTTCATTAAACATAATTCACTTACAACGGAATGTCTACATATCTATTGAATACCATCAATCCCCCAAATCCCGGACTGGATGCCTTCTTTTGCAACGGTACGGAGGACGTCAAGAAACCATATTGCTACATTTTTATGCCTTAAATAAGACTTCAAATTGCATCCAGGACACGTAAATGTGACTAAAACTGATTGCTATGTTGTAACTACACTGACTATGAAGCATAAATACACACCTGTTCAAGAAATCTGGTCTTTGCTAAAAGCCCTGGCACTTATCCTTCCCTGCTTTTCATTGGACTTGTGTATTCTGTCGCCACTAAATCAAACTTAATTGATAGCTATGGTAATTTCTACATATGTGTCTAACGCTGACCACCTCTCAACTAGAATGTGTTAATGACTCCAATCAAGCATTCCCACTAAGTCGGTGCCTTGTCTGGGATTGCTCAAGGGAAGCCCTTATTTATATATTTTTATGACAAGTTATAATTTGGATGACGAACCCTTGTATAACGCCCCTCTTAGAATCCCCCTGACCCCACTGAGCCAAGAAGTACGTTTGTTTTGCAAATTAAAAAGGTTTATTTGAAAAACTAAACAATGGATATATATCATGCTTTATAATAAATTCATATTTGATATCACACATGAGTATAATGTCGATCAACAATGGATAATGTTATACTAGCACACTTATTTTATTACTTAGGAGTTGGTACGGAAAGAACAAGGTAGCTGATAATGCTTTTATGGTTTCAAGGAAAAACAATGATGGAAAGAATGCAGTACAGAAATAACTGGTAGGGTTTCACAAGAGATAATATGTTCACTTTTCCCCTGGTGGCAATTCACTCCCCCCTATGCAATAGAAGATGGAAGGGAGAGCACACAGTTCTCAGGAATACAATCGATTGTAGTTCAGTTCCCCCCCTAGCAAGCTTAGATCACAGGGATGATTTTAAAACACAGGCAAAATCCTTTTAAATGTGGTGGCAATGAAGTAAAATATGCTAAAAATGTTTTTTAATTCCCTATAAGAGATTCAGGGTGGGTGATAGCCACTTTAAATTAGTTCCGGATCACTTTAGCAATGCTCTATGAATGATTGTCAGGTTGCAAACGAATTTCAGCAAAGGAAAGCAAGAAGCTGCTATTTTGACAAGTGAAGAAATTTGAGCCAAAACGCAAATCGCTGCACTTTTTCCGAGTGCGTCGAGCGCGATTACGGAAAAAGTATAATGAATCTTAGCTTTAAAATGAAAGTTAAATCTCGCTTCTAGCACAAACGGTTCAAGAGATACGGACAATTTCGTGAAGGTAGATTTTCAGAAATGAAATAATGATTCAAAATGGCAAAATGACACTTTTACAGGTTTAAAATCGGAGAAGGAACACACGATTCCTATGATGCAGTTCTGGACAGGTTCAAACGTTTTGAATCAGATTTTTTTAAGCTAAGAGATTGGTTTTGCACAGTTCTGGCTAAGTACTCACACTATGAATTTGAAATAGGCCGTCAGGGTCTGGTCAGCAAGTTGGACTAGACTCCGGGCGGGTGGTTCTGAAGTCGCAGCTCTCTGGTTCAGCTCTGCTCTGCACTTCACCGCGGTCTGGTCTGTGGTTCTCTGGTTCTGGTCTCTGGTTCTGATCTGGTCATTGGTTCTGCTGTCGGCACTTCTTTCTGGGTCTGCTACCGGTTCTGGCAAAAGTTCTTGGCACAGAAGCCAACAGCTCGCCCGGCTGTAGAATAGTTTGGTTGGATTGCTGGATTCTGAATGCCTGCTGAAAAAGGATTTAGCTGGTGGTCCAGGCCTCTCTGCTTTAAGTTCTGGAGTGAAGTTCTGGAGTTCTCCGTCAGCGTGCTGCGCAGGAATTCAGTTGAAGGTTGGAAAATGAATGTCCCTGTCTGGCTTCCAGTGGCTCTTTTTATGTCTTTTGAAAATGGGTGTGGATGCTAACTTTCTTTGCCCACCCCACTCATGATTTGATAGGTCAAGGATTTCTCTTTGACCTGATTTGAGAAGGGAGCAGTGAGTCATCAGATGTCATCTTTATGGCATACAGAAAGAACACTCCCCTTTGCTTTTACCTTAGAAAATCATTTTCATAACTAAACCCATTTCCCAGATACACAAGTGGTTGACATTGCATATACACATCATAAATCACATAAGGTCGTTTCTGTTCCAACTCTGATGTTTCTAAGAGCTTGGATTAAGAAATGACAACATTTTGCGCTTTTTGGTTGGTTTACCAATATTGGATTTTTACCAAAAATGACAGATGTACACCGCCTCTGTACACATATTCCAGTAAATTTTCATTTTTCTAGCGTGAACCCCATGTCTGCAACCTCCATAGTTCATGGGGTTTTGCCTCCGAACATGGTACCGAGTTCTAACACCTCTTAAAATGTGCACAGAAAAATCACAAGAATACTGATATTAATTCTATAATTTTGAGTCCGTACTATGAATTATCCATCTTTTTTTTAATTATGCTCTGGCCCAGAGGGGTGTGGTTTCCCAAAGCATATGGTGGAATTTCTGGTTTGTCCACTTCCTCCAACTCAAGTTGCTCACAGAGGCACTGCCCCTCCCCGTTTCTCTCAAGAGGAAGCCATTTACGACCCCCCCCTAATTTAACATTTGCCTGAGCCAAGGAAGGCTCATTGTTCAGTTTCCTGCAGTCCCCAGCTGCTCCTCCCCTAATCCAATCAGAGAGGTGTCATCTCCCTTTGGTGAGGGCAGGAGAATGCAGGCCAGGCCTGGGAAGAGTGGCGAGGCAAGTTTCAACTCCTGTCTGGGGTAGTTGCCAGGCAGAATTCAATCTCTTTAAGCCAGGCTTCAGCTAAATGTCACTTTTGTTCCCAGTTTTTCTTCATCCAAATCAAACTTATATTTTTACACATGCAGCTAGAATGCTGATTCTAAGTTCAAAACTATGACATTTAACAGTTGCAAACTATGTGACACTCAACAGTAGGTCACTCATTTTATTTTAAACATTTCGATTTTAGTGGCTTTAAGTCCAATTTCACTTCAGCTGCTGACATCCACAGCTCAGCCAGTTTCATTATGAACATTATTTTGGGCTCTTTCTCTTTCCAGATTTTGTATGCACACAAGTGTACCTTCTGCCAAATGTCTGCTGATGTTCATTGAGATTTTTGAATATCTTGCAATGTTTCCAATAGGCATTTTTAGCTTGCATTTCAGAGAAACAAAGGTGATTTCAAAGCGCTTTCTGAGTTAAACGGCACTGCTGTCTTTCCTTTGGCACACATTTCACCCATGGCACTCCTGGCCCATCACGCTCGCACTGGTGGGTGGCAGGTCAGGGGAACATTTTGGTGTGCGCCAAAACTGCGCGGTTTTCCTGGATTCTGGCGCAATGTGGGCTTTTCCGCCATTTCCTAAGCCCACAGCACCAAATGTTGCAGCATAATAACTCGAACATGGGTCAAAACCCCTGACAAACGGTCACGCTAAGCACAGCAGCACCACTGAGCACTACTCATTTAAAAGTCAAGGTAGACCCTCCACTTTGCTTGTCGCTTGTACTAGGTCACTAATGCGTCTATTGGGCCCTGCATGTGTATCCAAGTCCACCATCATGGCTGAACGGCCATTGTTGCATGGCTGTCGTAGCTCCACCATTCCTAGCCCCCCTGCCCTACTTGGCCAACAGATAACAATTAGCCCTCTTCCTCCTTGCATCCCTGGGGTCCATGGAGAATACACAACAAAGCCCTCAGGCCCAATGATAGATCCTGCTTACCTATTGCTTTCCTGTAACCCCATCTTATTTTATTGACATGCGTACTATGCTCCACTGCCATGCACATGGCCTACAGGTGCTCTGGTGCATCTGAAATGTAGATGGATGGGTTTGGTTAGTAGAAAGAGTGGGGAAAATGCCGGACAACTTTGTTCTTATGTTGATGTGTACAGATCAGAACTACCCTGATCTCTGCATGCAGGCCAGTTTCTAGGTTCTTTGTGTCGGGAGCATAGAGACATTTGTGTCCGAAGGGGAACCTCGTGTGGCCATGGTGCTAGGTGGCATTGGCCGGGGTTGTAGTATTTTAGTTGGTTGCAGGTGTGTATGTAGTGTTTGTTCTGTTGGGAGGGGTGTTCAGTTGCCTTTTTGGGGTGCTTGTTAGCATGTGTTTTGTGTTGTAGAACATGAGAATGCTGGTACAAGGAGCAATCTGAGACCTTGATGGGCAGGTTGGTGAGGGGTAAAGAGGTAGCAAAGGGCAGCTTGGGGTGGTGTGCTGATATATTTCAGGTAAATGCGTTTTGCAGCAGTTTGCTGTGTCTTTTTTTCGTTACAATGCCTGTAAATGTTACAATAAATTAATAGGGCCAATTTTGAATATTAATTTTGTTTTCGATGTATACGCTACTGACCCCAAATAGCCCCACAAGTTTCTGACGGGCCACCAAAGTCTCTTCAAAATGAGCGCCATCCCCTTCCTTTTATCGGACATTCATGCACTGTTGTAGGCTTACCAACAGGTGCTGTCTTTTTGTTGTGGTGTGTGTGTGTGTGGTCCCAAGCAAGAGTCTTTCTCCCAGCCAAAATAGACATCTAAAATTCCTATGCACACATCTAATCATTTATTTCACGTTTCTGTACCATACTGGACGTGTTATTTTCAGGCTATTTCAGAGCGCAAGCCAATCCTTCGATTCATGCTGGTGTATCGGTACCATAAGAGCACATTAGATCTTGGAACTGTGAACGATGGCGCTTTGAGATGTTTGTATTTTGAAAGTTGTGGACGTAGCATAGAGATTATGGATGAGAGTGTCTCCCTGATGTACTGCCAACATTTTATCAGTTCTGAGGGGGAAGTCCTAGGGAAAACTGGCATGGAATTAATAATGAAAATAAGGATATGCAGTTCCCAAGCAACACACAATTCCGACTTGGAAGAAATGTTCCAAGGAGTTCAACGAATTTTCAGAAGTGTGTCCCCCTGAAGAATGCCCAGCAATGTAAAACTGAAGCATGGCGGTCTATTTGTAATGGTTACAACAGAGTTGAAGGTTTTAGGCATTGAGTAACCCCTTTCTCCTTTCTTCAGTATGTCAAAAGTTAGCATCTAATTTTAGGAGATTCACATTTAGTGTGTTTCATTTTTTGTAATAAATTTAATTTCGTAGTGTACTTTTTTGTAAGTTTGGGCTATTGGCTGTTGCATCCGACACCTATAGGCCAAAACTATTGCATTAGAGTACAGATGGGGATGAATGGCATATGAGGAGGTGCGCAGCCTGTAGGTGTTTGGTTATGTGCCCACCCATTGGCAATACTAATCCCTATGGCCATTCCCACCCAGTTCTTGCCTCTCGCCATCCAAAACGCCTCCTCATGGGAACTCTTTGAGCTCACTTTACCATCAAACTGTGAATGGCCTGCCAGTGTTTTTTCAAAGCAGTCTTCTGAGAGGTTATGATTTAATTGAAGTTGTAAGTCCACTATTGGTGTAATAAAAAGGTCTCACCAGGTCTGCTTTCAGCTGTTGGGATAGGAATGAGCATATTCCACCCCGCCTAGATGCTTCCAAATAAGGCGAACACTGGATCAGGAGATATAACATACAAGGGGGGAGCAATCGGCTTTATCAGGCAACATGTAAGGGCCCTGCAGAGCTTAGAAGTAGATGCATGGACTAGAAAAGCTCATAGCCCTCAACTCCATTTGGTATTGGGCCCAGATGGGATAAGCTGCAGGCTTGCGCTGTTCGCGTTCCTGGTTCAGAAGGTCCAAATTCTGTATGACACACTGGCTTTGCAAGAGCTCTGTTCCCACTAAAACCTACTCCCGCCCCCCCACCCTTCAGTGTTCCAAATATTTAGTATCTTCCAACAGAATGCGCCCTGCAAGAGCGTGAGACAACACCAGGCTCAGCGCTCCGCCCTTTCATCTCCACTAAACTGCCAGTAGGCCTCTAAACCCCACCCAGTCAGGCCTGGTGCCAACCCCACACCACTGACTCAACCCCCCACACGTTTGCGTTACTTCATAAGCACCCAACCCCCATCAAGTGTCCACAGAAGATCTAAGCATGTCCAGCTGTATTGCTTCCTAACAGCAACACATATCCCTTGTAACACAAGGTACCGGGAGGGATAAATTAAAGATCAAACCCCAGGGTGGAGACCTTGAGTGCGGGAACTGCGGTATCAATGAAGTCTTGAATGTGTGGGTCAGCATGACTGTATTTTATCCACCATTTCCCATGCCGCCCAGGTGCCAACCACAATGTGTTAATATTCAGTCTTGGCATGTTTAGTTTGGATAGGAACAGTGTATTAATGTGTCCCGACCTTCACTGCGAGGATGAGCCCAGCTGACGCACGTGCATCCAGATCGATGGGGGGGGGGAAAAAACCAACCAATTACTGCTTGGCATCCCCTATGGAGCAGGCTCATATGTAGGGTTCCTCCAATCAGTGGCACCCGTTTTGGACTATATGCATGACGCGTTTAGGGTTTTTAAACTGCTGTTTCCGACTGTAATGATTAGAGCACTCTCGAGCAGCAGAGTCCTTTGCTGATATTTGTATTCTGTGCAAATAAACCTGGTTATCCTTGCAACTCTATCTCCTGGCCTATTTCCCTAGTGGGTTGTCTTTATTCTGGAGTATGCATACAAAAGGGACTTGCCTTCGCAGCCACTCTATTTATAAGCACTTTGCATGTCCTTCACTGAAGTCCTGTTAAAAACAAGTTTTGGCAAAGCCAATAGATTTAGTTTTGGCTTGTGTATAAGTAGTAGGAATTTGCCAGGCACTGCTTTTAGATGCCCACGTACTCTCCCTATTCTGCATCTGCTACCATCAATGCTCAGTTAATACCACTACGGCAGTGCCTGACATGTGCCTTTCACATGCCTACACAAAAAACAAAAATGTTGGCATTGACGGTGCTTGTTTAGGGATTTGGCTTTAATGTTTACATTGATTATATTCATTTTCTGCAGCACTATGTGACATTTTCATATTAAAGAATTTGGATTTTAATTCATAAGGAGAAACATTTTCTGATTTGGGCCAGTGAATATAAAGTTTTCTGTGTTTTACCTTCCTTTGTTTGTTTAATGTTTTTTCTAACCATAAAGTAGGAGGGTTTTGTTAAGCATCTGGGTGATCCCTTCTAGGGGGTTCTTGACGAGTTACAATAGTAGATTCCGAGGGGGAAATCACTGGAAAACATGTGTTATTTAATATCCTGCAAAAGTGTTTACCATCGTGTCCCGTTTCTTTGGATCAGGGTTGAAAGACTGAGGTAGAAATGTTTGAGGGAGAAAAGACTAAAGATTATTTTTTCGAAATAACCTTCAGTCTTTTCTCGCCTGACCATTTCTGACTTTGCCCACACCCCTACCCACACGCACACTCCCAACCCCCTTCTTACCTTGCTTCCCACTCGTTGGTCCCTGCAACGCCTGTTCCCTTTCACTTCCATGATGGGGGAACCGGCACCGCAGGGTCTTTTCCTTTATTTAATTTAAATTTTTATTTTTTTATTTTTTTTGTGAGCACAGGTGTCGGGGGTACACCCCTGCAGGCCCCAGCCCCGAATGCGTGAACTGGTTGACTTTTCGGCCGTTCATAATTTTCGAACAGCAGAAATTTGGCCAAATCATCAGTCATTTTTTTTTCCAGTCATTTTGGATAGTTCCGTTTCTTTCATGCATGTTTATTGAACACAGACTTTTCACCGCAACTACGCTTGAACGTTATCATCCTCATGCTGGGTTATTAACTGATTTCCTGGAATGGCCACGCTTAGTATCCAATCGCCATTTGGTAGCAGTGGGTTATCCGAAGTTTGGTCTGATGTTGTTCTGGTTGTTAAAATCAAGATCCAAGGGAGTGCTGATTAATTGGCTTAGCCAGAGGAGGTGGTTATTGTTTGGCAAATCAACGTATTGCTCTAATTTGTCTATCATTAAGGTCCACTCAGGAGGTTGAGCATGTCTGTCCTGGAACCAAATGCGTTTGAGTTGTTAGATCAACCACCTTTCCAACACCACACTTAATACGTTCTAAACAATTTGGATGAACCATACAGTGATAACACAGGATGCATTTATTGAAAATCAGATGAGTGGTGCATTTGGCTGTAAGAACTATCCCCCACGCCCCTCCCTCCTTTGCCTGGCTCGGCCCTAGAAATGAGATCCCTGGCTCTCCTAGCTTTAAATGCATTGTGATGTAAACAGTCACCTCCTTCATAGAACACGAACCAGCAGAAGGTAAATTTACATGTAGGTTTATTCTCCAGATATAAAGTAGAGAAAGCACTGGGACATCCATCCAGTCCAGCACATTAGGTCCAACGGTCACCAGTAGAACCCAGCACTCCAAACCTCCACATAGAATGTCAGTGACATCCCCACACCATCATAATAACACATATCCCATAATCAGGCCCCAGCACAGATTGACACATTGCTGTCCTGATGCAAGCAACCAGTGCCTGGTCCCGTAACAATATAAAGTCATAGATATGCAAGCCACTTGCTATATGGATACAAGCAACATAGCACTTTGTTTTATTTTGTGTTATTCTGCTCTGTTGGCGTTCACGCAAAACCAAGTGGACATTGGCTACTGTGTCCAACTTGCTTTTGGATGGAAAGGGGGAAGGCATCCTCCAGGCCTCCCTTCCGTCCAAACCCCACAATTTGAAGATCACATAGTGACCAGCTGCACCAGAAACGGATAATTTAATGAGTAGGTTTGCAACGTCCGCTCTCGAGGAAACCTGGCGCTTCTTACAAAAAATGAGGGCTTGTAGTTTCCCTATTATACTGGAGAATAGTTGCAGCATAATCGCCTTTTCTGTTCTACTGGTAATTTGTGATGTAATCGGAATCGAACATTGGCTAATCTTGCTGCCCATACGCCTGGCAGTGTTCACATGTGCAACGTTTGTATCATAATACATTCGGCAATGATTCTCACGGTCACGTTAAGCGCAGTGGAATGCGCGCACTGTCTTGTGGGATGGCGGGCGGAAGCAGCCGAGTGATCCGAGCACGTCCAAATGATGCGGCCAGCGCATTTGATGTCGGTTTATTTTCTAACCCAGGTTTTCTGTGCGAGGCCAAGTCTCAAGTGGATTTACTGTGCTGCTGCAAGTTAAGTAGTTTAGCCTAATCCTGAACTAACACACCGATGCTCTTGCTGGGGACTTGGGAGCATCTGGGCCTGTCAGCGTGCATTAGCGTGAGGCCACTAGTCGCCCTCTTAACCCTCCAAATAGACTCCTAGGAGAGGATGGGGAGAAATCCATGCCTGCACATTAAACACCCCACCTTCCCCCACCCACCAAAGAAGCAGCATTTCCAATGAGGTTGAGATTAGCTCTGCTGCTCTTAAATGTTGGCTCCCTTTTTAATATATGTGCAGCTACTATGATCCAGAGAATGCAAGGTTGTACGGGGAAAATGTAAGCGAAGGACGCTTCTGCTGTGCATGCACTTTGATTCTGGAAATGAACGTTCAATAGTTCATACAGGCGCCAAACGGCACAAAGCAGAGGACGTGGGTTTGTGTCTTTTAATCTCGAGATCAGAATGTTGACCGTATTAATTACGAGTAAACATTATTAAAGAAATAGTGGAACTCTAGTATTAGTTTGTAGATAACATTTTAATATTTGTTTTGTGTTTTTTGCTGTATGCATAAACCTGGTCAAACCTACTTGCAATCATTCGTTGTGTGCCTTCTGCGGCTCCAATACCTCCACCTTCACTTGAGCTGCCTCCTCCTTGTGCCACTCCAAAGTAATGTGCCAATTTGCTGTCACCAGCTTAGCCTTTCTGAGCGAACCTTACTCATTGCCATACCTGCCTACATTTGAAAATCAAAAACCCTGAGAAGAATGCCCCGCCCACATCCACACGACAGCGACCATTTGCGCATGGCTGCGCCCACACGCCCAGCACAGAGTAAACTCGGCTGTGTATGAACATTTAATTAAATTGGCTTTTCGAAGCCACCCAAATTGCGTAGAACGAATGGCATTCGCCTTCCATAAAATAATACACACACAAAACCAAGAGAGGATATTTTTTTCAAATTGTGGTTTTAAAAACGTTAACATGTGTGCATGTTTTAAACTCTAAGAACCAATACAAAGGTTTTCCCTGTAACTTGCACTACCGAAAGTGGACATTTCACCTTAGTTGGTTATTTTTCATGAGGTTATATAGTGCATTGGTGAGGTGTCCAGCCTGCAAACCCGATGGCTGTGGTTCAGTCCCTGAGGTCGGTTTTAATTCATGAATTCAAAGAGGACCATCAATGTTTCTCATTTTAGCTGGGGAGGACCTTCAACTTGAGCCCTGGCAAACTGGGCAAAAAGAATGAAATCAGAAAAAATAGGAACACTGCTTTAATGACACCGGATTGAAAGCAGTATTCTACGTTTATTTTGCTCCAGTCTGCATTCTGTTTGCCAATTAGCTCTAAACGCTACAGTCACTGCTGCAAAGACAAATCCACTTCCGGTTCAGCCCTTCTCCTGCAAGGATGAAAACAAGAAATGAGAAAAATCTGCCAGCTAGTAACGGGCTCATATAGTGTGAAGGGAGGAACATTAGTGCCGTTTCTGGGTCCCGCCCACAACTCCACCCGATTGGCTGCTGGCAGCAGTCTCTTGCAGCCAATCGGATGGAGGACTGGACGTGACCCGGAAACTGCATCAAAAACCCAGAGACTCCAGAGTCTTCCCTGGAGAAATGACTAAAAACCAGGAGTCTCCGAGGAAAACCCAGAGGTTAGGCAGGTATGCCTGTTACACCTCCTGTTAAACAAGTTTTGAACAATGTATTCAAACATAAGAACACTTAAAGTGTGGGTTAGTAAAGATGTGATTTTATCTACTGAGGAACAAAATTAAACAATTTGTAGATAGTAAATTTGGATAGGCCTGCTTTTGGGAGGTGTTCTTCCAAGGCAAGAACTTGCAATGAAAAGGGCTGAAACACATCGTCGTTAGGGAGAATTCTCAGAAATGTGCTAATTCCCTCTACCTTAGAGAACCCACAACAACTTTGCTGTATTTTGAGGACTTGATTTTTTTTAACCTGGAGAGAGTGAGACCCTTTTTTCCCCACTCTCTCATGTATTTTAATGTGATTTTTATACACTGTTTCTTTTGGTTGTGGAGTCTGGCAAACTCCATAGGCATCATCTTTTACATTGTGCCACACAGCACCTTAAGTGCAGTGACACAGGGAAGTCCTTCAGATTTCCGAAGGTTTAAATACCTTCTCTGGGATAAACTACTGTTTCCCAGAGCAGTAAAGTGAAATTGACTTTACTTAAATATGTAACTTTCTAGACCCAGCACACACTATCTTAAATAGGGTGCTGGAGGGGTTACCTAGTATCCCCCTTGTCTAGCTTCTCATGTAACATTTTAATGTTACCCTTTCCTCGATGAATGGCTGGTGGCAGTGGTTTACGTTTTACTACCATTATGGGATTTTACTGCGGGCTGCGTTCGCAGCCACAGTAAAGCACCAATGGGTGCCATCTTTGTCAAAATGGCCCGGCCTTCTTTTTTCGCCTTTTCTTTGCGGAAAGGTCCTTCTTGAGATTTACTCTGCGCGCCAAACCTGGTTTGGTCCCTTTTGTTCTTTTTGTCTTTGGTGGGCTTCATGAGTGAAACCCGCCTCTGGCTCCAGGGTGTCTGGCGGGGGCAGGAAGTGAGGGAGGTGCCCGAAACTCCTTATGCTTAGTCTCCTAGGAGACCCAAATGCACTCTGTAGTGATTGGCCGGCTGACTGTCCGTCAAAGACAGCCACCCTGCTGGATGACCGACAGCTAGGCTGGAATGAATGGGAGGGAACTGAATAAAAGGCAAGGCTTTTGGCTTGAAAGGCAGGCGACCACTGGACGAAGGAACCGAAGAAGAGGACCCCTGCTGCAACCCCTGGACCGTTGGTTTGCCTGCTGAAGCCCTGCTGCTGTGCTGAAACTCCAAAGTCGTATCGACCGAGAAGCCCCTGCAAGGACGACTTCTCCCCTTGAGTTGGTGGGACCTATTCACTCCAAAGTAAGCCACCTCGACATTCTCTTGGAGCTGGTTGAATTTCCACAGAGTTGCTGCTGGAAACAAACACCAGGCAGAGGAACACCAGATTGTCTGCATTGCTTTTAAGCTGACCAAGAGCTCCAGGAAGCTCCTCTGGACTCCCAGGAAGCAGAGCTGACCAAGCCTGAACTCCCTCAACAGAGTGCAGGACCCCAGAAAGCCGATCTCGACAGCCAGGAACCACAGTGTTGCTATTTGCGGTAGACGCGAGGTGCTGAAACACCGAAAAGCCACTGGTTTGAAGTTTGCTGGTTGCGAGCGATGACGTCCCATTGCAGTGCAGGAGTCCCCAAAAGTCCTTGCTCTTGTCCCCACGACTGAGGCCCAGGAACAGTGATATCTGCAGCGCTGCTCAGGAATAGAAGTCATCTGCTGCACTTTTTCTTCAATACAAAGTTACTGTAAAGTCTAAGAGAACTTAACGCTTGCTATAGAGTTGCTTGCATCTTCTACTACTCACAAGTCTAACAGCTTGTGGCCCTAAATTGATTCTTCTTTTTCTTCAAACACTTCGAAAACATTGTGCAAAGACTTTTCTTACTTAACTGCAAAGAAGTGCTTCAGCTCATGTAGACTTTTGCCCATTGACTTTGCCTTAGCCTGTTACACTGAAAGGCTGTTAGTGGTGGATCCAAAAGTATTTGCCTGCTTGAGAATGTTTGTGGTCTCTTGTATGTTTTAATAATCTTTTCCTTTGACATCCCTGCAATGTTCTAAATGCAACAGTAATATATTAATGTCCACAGCACCCTAGCTATTGAAGTCACCTGAGGGTGTAGGCTGTGTCTGTGGGCCTTCCTAAAAGGGTACTTACTGATTTAGAAATATTAAGAGTGTGTATTTTGTGAAGGATATTTGAGTGTTACTGTTATATTGCTCCCTTCTGAAGAAGACTTACTATAACTGACTGATAAATCAGTACTTGTTTATTCAAGAAACCTTGGTGTCGCCGTGAATGTCTGTAACTCCCCTACAGCTTACATTGACCCCTCTTGAGATAGGCCTGGCTGCTCAGTCACGCTACCAACCTGCGCAGTACAGGCTTATACCAAAGGTTGGGTTCCTATTGCCAGGAGGTCAGGGTTGTTGTAGTGCACCCAAAGGGTACTGCATACAATCTTGCCCAATAGTCGTGTCAACATTTCATAGATAACATCCCTAAGCAGGAAATAGTCATTTTTTGTATTCCCAGCAGGTTATTGCCTTAGAAGAACCCCTTGTGTACAATTAATTTTATCCAGTTACATTAAATAAACTGGTACATTAGATCTACCACTGAATGTTCTCAAAAGCTTGCTTATCCAGATTTACCATGAACAAACTGTTTGTTCCTCAGATGATAAAATCACATCCTTACTAACCCCACACTTTTTAAAGTGTTCTTATGTTTGAATACATTTTGACTTTGTCTTTGAGCAACTTGTGATAAATTGTTTATTAAACTATTTATAACCAGAAGGGTAAACGTTGCACAGTGCAGTATTTATTCCAACATCTGCAGTGTTTCTTTGAGAGGTACCACAAGGCCTGCACAGAAGAGGGAGGGGTAGCTGTACACTTTATTTTTTGTTTAGGCTTTGATTAAACGCGGCTGGGAGCAAACAAAAGTCCATAAGCCAGCAAAAAGTATGCAGGCTACCACATCATGTACAAAATGGGCTTTCTACCTACTGTTAATGACATTTGATGTTTGGGAACCGCTTTCCAAGTAATTGAGTTCTCCTCGTCTTTAAATGCTTTTTCCATAGTTTCTCCTTCATACCAAATCTTCTCTTCCATCCCTGTAGTTTGGCTGATTTTCCCATATGTGCGTTGGTGGTTTTTTGGCCTCCTGCCATACTCCCAGTTTTCTGTAGGCGCCCCTTCGTTACAGTCCCATAGTTAACGTCATCTGTTCCTCACCGTTTCGGTAGTTGGGCCCTTCTTGTATGTTTTCCCTTGCACTTTGCCTTCCCTATTCCTGTTCAAGAGGTGGCGTCTCTGTCTCCCAATGCCATCTTCGCTCCCCACACCGCCTCTCAGAAGAAATCCGGTATCCTTGCTTTGGGTACTTGAGCTCCCATTACTATGCTTTCCACAGCATTCTCCCCCTTTCTCTGTACACCATCACAGATACCCAACCCCCATGCATCATGCTCCCTGATAACTTGCCTCTTCACTATAGTGTTGAATTTGTAATGAATAACCTTTACTTAACATACGTGATCACCTTTGTAACTTTACATCGCAGGTGAAATAAAATCCCTTTTTTATAAGCACCATACAAGCAAACACGCGTACCACAGCCTTATCTGATGCAGTGTGCCACCCCAGTGACCTCATCAGGCCACCCCTATGAAAAATGTCTGGGGCACCATTGCTTTCAAACTGTCTGTTGTACACTGGGCCAGATCTAGTCTAGCTGACTGCATTAATCTGCTACCAATGTAAAATATGTATTCTGTACCTCCATGCAACTAACCTCCCTACAAGTAACAGTGCCATGATGCCCACGGGCCGTTTTTGCGCTATACAAATGTAAAAATATAAAAAATAGTATCCAAGGTTCGCAATTCCGAATTACTTAACTTCAGTTTGCCCCATGGAAAAATGTGAGAATTAATCTAGGGTCAAAAAGCCAGCATGATTTATTTAACTAGGCGGCTGGAGTACAACTCAAGCCCATCATGCAGCTAACGACCACGTTATTAACTACCTATTGCTTCTCTCAACTGCTTCACATAGACAATCCGTTTAATCTTAAGGGCATACCATTTTTCTAAAATACCGATCTGTGGTCCAACTTGCTGGAACCACGTGCACCCAAGCTATTGCTAAACATTCTTGTGCCCATTTATCACCCGTATCCCTTTGACTGGTATTTCACGCTTTTTTTCTGGTCATCTTTTTCTTACTCCTTCTCCTCCATAGGCTAAGGTCTGACTACCCCCACAGGGGCACGATACGCCAGTCTCCAGGTCAGCAAGGTTCTCTCTGGGACCCTTATGCTAGTCATTTGGCTTCCACGTTAATCGCATAGTAGACTCGAAACGGGCATCAGTCCCTCACAGACATTGCACGTTATTGCTGTTTGGAGACTGCATCTGGCGATTGGTGAACACTGTGTTCAGCCCAGGAAATAAGTGGATCCCACAGATCACGTGAGCGCCTGACACCAGGGCGAGCATGAGGATCTGTGGGATAAGCACATTGCTAATTGGGCTTTGATCTTCCAAAAACCAAATGCTCAATTTGTTTTAATCAACACGGCTTTAAACGCGCCCCAGATCTGCCTAAAAAAAATGCCAACACTAATCTGGCTTTAAGATGAAAAGGGGTTTGGAATGGTTGGATAGTTACAGATCTGCATTACCCTAGGGGCTTGTACATTGCAAGAGGATTCGAAGATGCACAGCCACCAATTGTAAATGGAAATAAGAAATGCGAAATATAATCAGAGCTGCAAACTGGCTACATGTTACAAGGAACACTCTTCCACCCTGCCAGTGTGCAGAGGTTTGCTGGCTTTAAATGCTAGCATTGGGTAGCCTAGTGGCAAATCGCCAATCCTAGTTTACCTGCTTGCTTTTTGTTCTCTTTGACTTTGGCGGTGGTAAAATAATTGAGCTGCAGACTGTCTACAGCAGGGTCTGTAGTGTGTGGTTTTACAGGTGTTTTTGACTACAACTCACCATTGACTATGCTAGCTAGAGCAGATTGGTGTTTTAGTCCAAAACCTTTGGCGAACTGAAGGTTGTAGACCCATACATCTGCTGTGAACTCATGCTCTGCACAGTACTGTGCACTTTTCAAGCCTTCAAAAGTTGTGTTTGGCTGCCCAGGGTGTGGGACCGAAAGCCTAATTTGCATATTGTCTTTCCCCTTTTTGACAGTCTGGAGGGTTCCTGAGAGCAATGTCAGAGGCTAAGATTAATTCTAAACATTCCAGCCATCGCCTCTTTAGCTATGCTGTGGTCACCCCGGCTGGGATGGGTATGCCCAGACGCTGGTCCCGTGCCTGCTGACCCTAGAGACCCAACAGTCTCCTCACTGATGAGGCCCGACGAGTCTGAAGCATGTCTGGGCATGCTTGTGGTCTTGTGCAGAAGACATCTGACAAAGCAGTTTGGACTGGACTGCCTCTTTTGGGGTGGCACCAAAAGCCCAATTTGCATATTGTCTTTCCACTTTTATAATGGCTTGGCAGGTGACGAACAATGGTCTCGAGGGTTGCCCAGAGCAATGACAGGGGTTAAGATTAATTCTAAACTTCACAGCCATCGCCTCTTTTGTTTTGTTGATGTCCAAGTTTAGCAATAGAGATGGCTTTTAATGCAGCACCTGAAAGTCGAAGTAATTGTGTATGATAGTTTATGCGCGCACATACACGGACAGTGAAACGGTGGATACTTCAATCTGTTTACCTCTTGTATACTTCCCATGCATATACCAGTCAGTATGAAGACACATGATGAACCGAGAAAAGCAAACCTTAATTTATCCAACTGCGTGGGTTAACAGTTATTTATTACTGGCAAACAATATGAAAATCAAGTCTTTTACCCCTGTCTGGCCTCTACCTAGAAAGAGGACCTCATTAATCGTCTGTGAAGTGCCGTTGAATCTTTAGGCAAAGCCAGCTTAGGACCCAGGTCTGGGCATATACATGCCATTTTAACATAACTCGCAGATTTCCCCCAGTTTTGACTCTGCCTACAGAGAACAGTTCAGGCAGATATGCTCAGCCAAGTCCCTCTTTAAGGCGACGTAAGCATCCCCAGACAAGTTGAACCTTGTTTGGTTTAGTCTGAGATACTTCCCTATTCCCTAGGTTCCTTGAGCTTCAGAACCACGTCTGGGCAAACACATGCCACTTGGCGTGACTAAGCATAGCAGTTCGAACAGGACAGCTCCTGTTGGAGGAGGGTGAAGTCTAAATTGCATGCGACTGGTCACCTTCTGTAATGCCACACATGAGCTAAACATGATGGATTGGAATGCTAGCCAGGAGTAGTCCCAGGTATGAAGCATTGGCTCTTTATTTATTGGACATTTGTATGTCGCATATACACCAGTGTTTCAAGGCACCACAAGACAAAAATGGGGGTCGGAGGGACAGGGGATAACCCACAATAAATGGTCCTACTAGGCCTTGTGACATTCGGACCATGCAAGTGCAGTACATATTCACTTATCACTTTTGGATTGTTCAAAGAAATAAATACTTTATGCAGTGTGAAAGTGTGGTTGATGAGTGGACGGGTTGGTGTTTAAGGGAAGATGGTATGGAAGGGGGAACCGAAAAGTGGCACGGACCACTGAAATGGTGGTGAAAGGAATGCATGGAAGTAATCTCCAACAAGATTCAGATGCAGGTGCTTTAAAATCTCAAGATGCATCCAATCATTACACCATGGAGCCGTACATCCATGAACAGATGGATTTCTTTATTGTGTTTTATGTTCTTGAAATGTCATTTGATTTATCTTTATGTACGTAAAGCTTAGCAATGCAAGATATTTTGTAATTCTCTAGCAAAAGGCTGTGATGGTAGGGCCATGTATTATTACAGCGCTGTGTAGCCATTGACCTTAAATTGCAACCAACATGACTTGGCAACTTGCCATCTATGGTTCGTGGCCAACTCTTCACCTTCCATCCATGAGACCATTTCTAATCTAACAAGATCGAGAATTTCAATCGTTCGCAGTGGACAGCTGCCTTAAAACAGTATAGTGTAGCCCCTCATTGCCTGGCACTGGCCTGGGTGAACACACACATTTATGTTCCCTGGCTCCAAAATGGACCACACTGGAACTACTTAACCCTTCCAGCCCAGCTGACGAGGAAGGGGCGCTGAGTAACCTGCAAACTAATCGATGTTGAGACAGGAGATGGGCTAGAAACTGGAGTTTTGAGGAACGGAGTGGGCGTATCTTTGACTTTTCGGGCACTGTATAGAACGTTTTTATATACGACATTCCTCATTGCACAGCGCGTCCCCATTAATTCTCCCACTCACTAGTTGCCCCATCTGAGGGTAAAGGATACCCTTTTTAGGCAAACACCAGACCACATGAACCTTGGGCGGGTCACCATTCACCTCTTCCACTGAGCTCCTTACTCCAGTCCAATGTTTAACTCTTTTTATCTACAACCCTTTTTTGTGTAAATAAGTGGCAACTGCAGTGTACCCTTACATGTTCGTCTAAGTCCTGATGTACCAGTCATTGTTAATATACAAGTTAAAAAAGTACCTTTTCTACACTTGTATTACACTGCCGGTGCAACTCCCATTCCGCTGTGGGTGGCTCCCATGGACTCCTTATTATGCCCTTGAGGCGCATGGCATGTCGTTTACTACAAACCCCTTTCCCTCCATGGTGGTGGTATTTCCTGTGGGGCTAAAGCAGCCCAGATGTCCTCACTGGGAATCTTGCCCGTGGCTGAAACTACCGCAGGCAAAACGTTCGCATGAGAAAGGTGCAAACTACCAAAAGTTCACACCTTTCTCATGCGAACCGACATACATACTCAAACCCACACACAACACACCCACACCCCAACTTACACCCCCAACATAAACAAACCCCACTCACCTTGTTCTTCACGCTGGGTTCCTGCAGCGCCAGTTCCCTTTTACTTCTGTGATCGGGAACCGGCGCTGCCGGGTCCTTTTTTCTTTTTTTTTTTTTTTACGGAAGGCTGCAGGGGTGTCCCCCGCAACCCCCCTTCACTGTACCATAAAGTATAGTGAGCGGGGTGATGCGGGGGACACCCTGGCACCCCCCGTTTTTTTTTTTTAAACATTGCTACCCCAAAGGTTCGAACTTTTGGTTTTCGAACCTTTGGTGGTAGCATTTTTAGAACTTTTGGTCGTTGCGACCATTTTTTTTTTTTGTTAGTAAAATCTTCCTATACCCTCATTGGAAGTGCCCTTTCTTTTAGAACTCTCCAGTACAGCGCCTGGGCATATCATAAGCTTCACAGGCTCTGCTGCTCGTCTGAGCTTGCTGCGATGATTCAAACCTAGCATGGAGTGGGGTACCTCTTCATCTGGGCCAACCCCCCCTCGCACGTCCCGCGGCTTTGGTCTTTATAGGCCTGTCAGGTCTGGCCCCTGAGCAGTCTCTATGGGCCTCAAGCTATTCCCTGCATTTGGTGCTTGGTGCACAGGGCCCTGGATCCAGCCTGCTCTCGACACGTAGCCCCGGGGCTTTGCCCAGTGCCATGCTGCAGCTAGCATACATAGCCTGGCCAGCAGGATCTCTGGAACCTTTGAGGGCTGCTTGAGGCCACACCCTCCCTGGGAGTACTGTGAAATCTGAGGGCCTTCTCACATTTAGCCCTCCTGGGACACCACCCTCACATTTAGCCCTCAGGTTACCAAGAGAAAGGCGATGTGAACCGATCCTGACCCCAGTGTTGGACAAGCGAGGGAGGATCACTGAGTATCTTTGGGGATTGGAGAGAGAGTGCCCAAAGGTGATACATGGTATCCCCCCCCCCTTTCCTGATATTGACCTGCCCTCACTCCCCTTAGCCTTTATGGGCTGTTGTCAATCTCATTCCACCGCCCTGTAGTTTTACATTAAGTACTGAGAAGAAACTACTACGAATAGTACAGTGTGTATAATAAACACTACTATGGTACTTGGATGAGGAAGGGTGGTCTGGAGGCATGTAGTAAAAAGATCAGGCAGGTCACACTAATTAGCTTAAGCAGGGTCAGGCAATTGAGTGTACCTCCTTTCACCTGCATCTTGTTAGTAGTAGATAAAAGTATAAAAGGTGGAAATCGGAGGTACATGAGAGTAGCAATTGCAGAAGGAACATAGAACCAAGGCATTGCCTTGCTGAGAAGCGAGAAGCCGAAACGCTGACTGAGATCCCGGGAGTCTTTCCGAGGTGACTGTGCAGGACTGGGAACCTTTGTGAGGGAAGGTGTACTGCATGCGCTACCAGGGAGCAGAGGCAGAGCCAAGCACGAAGGCTGGCATGTGGAGTGGAGCACCCAGCAAACTGGTGTTGGTTTTCCCGCTTTGGGAGAACCCTCCGAACGGAGTTGCGGAGACCCAGTAAGTGTCTAGACACTAGGACTGCTTCAAGAGACCATCGATCTGGAAAAAGGTCTACGGAATACCTGAAAAACAGCACTTAGTGAATATCAAACTAAATGAAAGGTGTTATTTACAACATGTAAAACTAAAACTTAAAACTGCATTTACTACGTACTGAACTGTATAAAAAGTGCTCATCAAGCCGGCAGTAGTTAAAACTTCAATTGTTGAATGCCAAAATGAATTAAAGGTGATATTCAAGTCTCAAAACTGCAACATTACATTTTCTGGATATTGGGCGACAGGAAAGTCGTGGTTTGAGTGAAACCAAGTGAATGCTGCAATTATGAAGAATTGAATGGAAAGAAAGTTGTTACTTGATCAGACTCTAAAATGCTAAAGACTGCTTAAACATTTTGGAACAATCGAGTGTATTAAGTAAACCACTGCCAGAAAAACACCTTAAGATATCTGCAAGGCATATAAGGACATTGAAGAGTTGTCTTGAATATTACTGTAAAATGGCCTTTGGGTAAACTTATGGTTGCGTGTCCTGTGATGGGTGGATCGTGTGGTCTGACAACTGCGCCTAGACCAGAAAGTTTCCTAAACACTGACATTGCCAATATCAAGAGTCCAATTACAGACCAGGCATGTGGTTGCTGGTTGCGTGAACTGTAGTGGGTAGACCATGTGGTCTGACAACTGCACCTAGAACGGAAACCACTAAATATTGAAAAAGCAGCAAAAGTGTGTCCTTGGTGAAGGTAACTAAAGGACGCGCCAAATGGACTGTGTATTCTCTTGTAAACTTGTGAACAGAAGAAACATGTCAATTTCTCCATGACAGCCTGTTAGGAAAGATTTCATAATTGTAGGGAATTTTCCTTCCATGTGGCAACCCCTAAACTTTTTGCTATTGTTTTTAACCTTGTTCTTGACTTTGCCAGAGAAGTACAGCCTTCTGCCGCACCTCTCTGGGCTTTCGCTCCTTTCTTATGGGGAAACTGACATGCCCTTAAGACAGTCAGTACCGGGGAACGCTGTTTCCCGTAGTTTCTTTTATCATGTTGCGGCTTTAGTGCAACATGACACAAGAGGGCACTGTAAGCTAAGTTACAGCTCTCTTGGGTCTCTAGCCTTCTACAGACCCTAGATACTCTTTTAGGATGGTATTTGATCGGTGCAAGTCATTCAGGGACTGGAATGGTGGCAGCGATCGTTTTGTTTATTTTGAGCTCCTTTTGGCGTTCTGAGCACGTTTTTCGCACTGAACCCAAAATGGTGGCCTGGCTCCCAAAATGGCCAGACCACGAGGCTCCTTTGTCCTGTCCACTGACCGTCTTGCTCCCTTCACCTTCCCCAGGTCGGGCGACCCGGGGCCTTCCTTATTTGGGCATGTACTTTCCCGCGAAACGTGGTTGCTTTCGCGGGCTTCTACATGTCGTTTGTGTGCCTCCAGGGTGTGGGCTGGGATGTCTGGTCCCAATACACATCCTGGGTGCCAGAGAGTCTGGGGTGGTGTGAATGCCTGGGACCACCGTGGTCCGTGATTGGTCCACGTATGGTATGTGTGTTGATGAGCGGATCTCCCATTGGCTCCCCTCCGTTTTGGCGCGAAGGGAACCGTGGATAAGAGGGAGCTGGAAACACCACTACCATGTCGATCTCCTGAGTTCTCACGAACGAAGGAATACAGGAGCCAAGTATCCTGCAACCAAGAGGCTGGACCGAGGAATCGCTGGTGACCCGCTGAAGGAATCCTCCTTTGCACTGCTGTCGTCCTGTGAAGCCCTTTCCGCCTTGGATCGAACCAGAAGGCCTGTACTGGTGCTTCGACCTTTGGAATAGCAGGAACAGCTATTCCCGGCGACTTCATCATCTCCTGCCAAGTAAGCCTTCGGAAGTGTCTCTGGGCCATCCAGTTGACTGACCAGCTTACAAGGGAGTCCTGCTCTGTAACTGCCGCCAGGTTGTGTTGTATTTCGAGTCCTTGTCACTCTCCCACGCTTCGTACACTTGGCGTTCCCAAGTCTGAAGGGAGGAGTGTACATTTGGCTTGAATACACACGGCCGCTCCGTTGTCCTGCTGCGGCAACAAAACTGTGCTGGTTTCGTCGATTGGGACGTCTTTTTGCTCTACACGACTACGAGGCGTTCCCTGCTCTTCTGAAGCCGCCAGCTGCTGAAACTAACGTGGAGAAGCCTGGGTCTGCTTGCTTCGGGGACCGGTGAGTAGTTTAGCTAGGATCTGGTCGCCCTCCTGCAGTATCCCATTGCTTTTCCCTGCTGTGTAAAAACAGCACCCTTTTGGCCGTACTCGCGCTCTGCTTCTGCCCGCTGTGGAGGCTGCGCTTGAGTTGTGGAACCTGTTCTCCTTCTGCTGTGCACTAACCCGAACTGCCTGACTTCCTCCGAAGAGCTTCCCCTTTTGCCCGTTGGCACCGGCGTGGCAGGTACTTTGAGCACAAGGCTCCACTCTTCGCAGGGCTCGGACTTCCATCTAGTTAGGTGCCTCTGAAGGCGAACTGAGTCTAAAGCGTTATCGCACTGCCTGTTTTCCTTCCCTGGCAGGTGGACTACATATTTCGTGCTTTAAACGCTTGCGACTGTGTATTTGTATATATATTGTGTTGATTTGGTATGTGTTGGTTTAATATTGTGATATTGTGATTTTCTCGCTACGGTCATTATTTTAAAGGCCTTAAAATAAATGTGTATCTATTTTTGATATAACAACTGTTTGGAGTAGTTTGTAAGCGCTCTTGCTTTGTGTGCTCATTGCGGGCTTTCAGTCACCCTCACCCCTCTTGAGACCTAGTCTTGACCGCCGCGATCGCTACCTTGATTGGTCTGGCTTGTCCAGAGGTTACCCTGTTCCAAGTAATTAGGTTGGCCTTCTGAACTTCTGCGCCACCAGGACAGAGTTCAGAAATCCGTCTTAACACAGCCTTACGGAAGGGAACCCTGAGAATCAAATAACTGGAGGGCAAGTGTTTATCTTGGGGAAAGGAGTCCCAAGATCACAGTATTATATGAACCGGATTACATTTGAACTTGGGGAAGGGAAACCCAAGACCCTATTTTTGTTGCAAACTGTGATACCTGTGAATCTACAGAAGGTAGCTTCAGAATGTGATCACATCTCATTGAAACAAAGTTACTTTGGAACTATATTGAAGTTGAAGACTTAAATTTGGTTGTGATCATTTCCCCACTAGATTATGTTGCAGTTGTGAGGGCAAGCGTAGGTTTTGACACAGACCTTTTGATTTTGATTTGGACTTGTAGACACAGATTTACCTTAGATTTCTCCAGGGAGGGAAAATCCCACCATAGCATAAGTTTAGATGGGCGTTATACCATCCTGATAGTTTTGTTAAGAAGTATATACCATCCTGATAATAAAGTTTTGTTAAATACATATCTGTTGTCTGTCATCTCTTGATACGATGTCTGTCTCACATGACGCACATTTCTTCTCACCTGCACTGTTCTCCCTCTTCTGCAAACTGTCACTTTTCAATGGTGCTTGTTTTCAACCCCTTGCTAGGAATCTCTACCCAGGTAAATCCCTTCTTGTTGGCAGGGGAGCCCTTTTCATTGACTTCAGTTCAAATGTTCTATGTGTTGCCCCCCCCTTCCCCTCCGCACCACCTCTTGGCGGAGAAACTTTCTTAAATCTTATTCACAGCGCTGTCAAACACATTCACTTTAATAAAGAACTTTTTAATAACCCTTAGCTTTGTTTGCGTCATGTTTGGTCTATCCTATCCTCTCCATTCCATTAACACCCCCCTCTATCTAGACACTATTCATATCTATAACCCCATACCTAAAAGGACCCCATTTGGGCCGGGGGTTACAATGTTTGCTAGCATAGTTCCCTCGAACAGCAACTAGGTTTTTACATACAGATTCTGTAATGATTTCAATTTGAGTTGGGTGTAACCTTTTATATGAGGAGAGGGTGCCGATTTTAGTTGCCAACTCTAATTTCATATTGTACCTGTCATCCAAAATCGTAATTCCTGCTGTTATGCAGACTCTTTGGAATTGTTGTAATGCTAATTCAGGTATTGATTTATGTAGAGTAAAAATATTGATCCCTGCCTAAAAAGCAGACTTATTATTTTCTTTTTCATTGGTCTTATAGTTAAACAAATGACGGTTGACCATTTATAGAAGAAAAGGACACCTTGAAATACAAAAGAACAATACTTATTCAATCCAATTCATACACATTTGATACAAATATTCAATTTGATATGTTAGCATTTCCAAAACCCAAACACTTATAAAAATAAAAATTCAAATGCACAATTCATGTCCAAATCTCTAAAAATGAATTGTAACGCAGGATAGACCAAATGTAAACTATCTAAACATTCTACAATGGATGTTAATATGGAGGTAGTGCGACCAGCTTGGCCATTAGGACTATAAGGATTTTTCCAGTACAGATGTTCTTTACGGAAGGACAATCTTTTCCCCTTGAAGAGCTGAACAGTGTGTCACCAGATTGAAAAGGGATTCCAAAGCAGCGCCACAAAAAAACTTGTACTGACCAAGAACCTTTCTTGCGAAGTGAAGATTAAGTTTACATTTAAAAAAGGACCTTCTAAAATGTCTGTTTTGGGTATCTCATCAAATAAGGTGGTGGTAGTCACATTTTTGTTTACATTACAGTTTTAAGTGGCTACAGGATTGGCTACCATCTTTAACCACTCCTCCCTATATAATATATTTTTTTAACTATAGCTGTATTTTCAATAATGTCTTTATCCAACAGTACAATTTTACTTAAAACATCGGAACACAATTGCACAAAATCCTTGAAGTTACAGGCTCTTTGGCTATTCTTAATCAGACACAGATTACAGAATAGGGAATCTTTAGGTGGCTCGAGTAGTTTCTTATAGTCTCCAGTGTGCTCTGCTTTCCAGTGAGCACACACTTAATCCATGCCGAATAGCAGAAATCTGGGTCGATTGTTGGAGATTCAGAACTCTTCTCCAAATTTTCCTGGTGTCGAGACTTTGCTGGCATTTGAGATCGACTGGAATATCACCTGCCTGTCTCCCTCTGCCGTTATCATGATTTCAATGCCTATTTGTGTACACCTACGTCTTAAGATTGAAATACTGACTCGGAGGCATGTTTTTAGAATTGTCAGTGGTGTTAGTTGGGAGGTCATGCCTTCAGGTAGGCAGGAGAATAGAAAGTATCAAGCGCGTAATTTACTGTTCTTCTGATGGGCGACTTCAGAAATGGTGAACATTTGTAATTAAAACTTAAGGAGAATAGTGGCAAATCCACGCCTACTTCCCTTTTGGAAGCGCTAGGAGTACAGGGATTAAAAAGTTCATATTTTTTTATGAACTCAATACATTGCAGCATTGGCCCGACTGGTCTGCCAGAGCCAACCCCACTCCTTTTTTTTTTTCAGGGTGTCGGTAGAAGGTATTTGCCCACAAGGTAAATCTAAACGAGAGTCCTTCATAGTGCCAGTGGCCATATTGAAAACTGGATATGACTGTTAAGGACCTGACCTAGAGGCACCTGTACTAGTGGGTGTAATGCCTTGATTGTTGACTGTTTTATTTTAGGCAATGGCTCAAAACTGCAGCAGGACTTGTACATTTTCCTCCTGAATTGTGTGTGTGTGGTTTTAATGAATCCCCTTTAAACGGGAGATGGAGACAATCAAGCCACTTCTCCATCCGCCAAGAAGAGGTTCAGTTGTAGAATAACTCCAGTGAGAAGGGACCAGATCTCCCTGGTCTTGGAAGTTACATGGCATCCAAGAATTTGCATTTGTCTTAACGAAGGTATCGAGTTCAGATGTATTCAAAAATTGAAAACCTAAGCAGAATTATGGCAGTGAAGAGATACTGGGACAGATGCCTATTTCTTATTGTGCCATGATGTTGTCCACATCTTCCTCTGCACCCTTCACTAAACAAAGCTATTTTCTTGTCTTTCCACATTCGACAGTTATTTTTGAGAAAGAAGGGAGATTTCTGCTTTTGGATGCTTAAATTTAATCTGCTCTGCTGCTTTTTTGGATTCATGTAAAAAAGAATACCACAATTAAGACATCTAGACTAAAGACTGGATTCTGGCGAGCCCATAATTACGTTTGTTTTTAGCATTTGATATACAACAATCAAAAAGCTGTATTGAAGAATGCTTAAATGTTGCTTGAACGTGCTTTGGCTCTCTTCAGATCAGTCTCTTTTGTGTTCACTACGAATACAAAAGGCTTGTCCAAAGAAATGGGAATTTTAAAAAATACGTTCATGACCGGATCACCCTTCTCATCACAAGCCATTACTTAAAAGATATCTTAAGAATCTGATGAGTAATAAAAAATCCTATATTTTCCATTATTTTACTCTGTCGCCAATCTTAGATTACATGGCTTATTGTCACTTTTTCATTTTGCATTATGGCTTTTTTTCCCCTCCTATGTTCTCGTTTGGCAGTCGTCCTAGGGTTGGAAGAAGGAAATTGGCTGGGACAAAACAGTGCTGCAGTCTTCGAAGGTTTGTCCTCCTGGAGCGCTGGTCTATCCCAGGCTAGGACAGGAATCTCCAGGATTTGTTCCAGACAGAGTTCTCACCCAGGAGACTTGCGCATGCAATAATATTTAATGTATAAACTCTGTGCAGTGAGACACATACACAGTATTCGTCAGGGGAACCATCATCTTTGGGACTACGGTGGTAACCCTGCTAAACTAACACCCCTAGTGGATGGGCCAAGCAGGATCCCACAGGGGGTGATCTCTCCTATACCTGTTAGAATAGGAGCTTGAGAGGCACAACACAAAGGAGCACTGTGGACCGTGACTGCCGGAGAAGCAGACACCCAACAAACTGAGATGACAAACCCAGGGCCCAATGGAGAACGGGGCACACGCTGCCCAATACATGCCTGGAGGGAATCGACGAGAACGCACCATGGCAACATAACTGCTGACTCTCCCGGTGGGCACTGGAACAGGAACATCGGTATGCAGTGGCTCCATGGAATCAGGAGAGCGGAGAACCGGGCCAAGGAGACCCCCAGGTGGGGGTGAGAGACCCGAGACCCCACGGCAGGGTAGAAGAAATCAGATCCCCCAAGTCGGGGTGACAAACCAGTTACCCTAGGGTGGGGTAGAAGAGACGAAAGCCCAAGATGGGGCGAGCGACACAAAACCCCACAGTGGGGAGATACCGGAGATTCAAAGTAGGGGTACAATAAATGAACACTCAAGGTAGGCTGAGAGACTGAAGACCACAAGACTGGGTGAGAGAAACTAGGACCCAAGGCAGGGTGAAAGAGGCACTTGATCAGACTGACTTGAACAATGCAGGAGAGGAAAGCTGGGAAACTCCCATCAAGCTCATGCCCAGCCTTTAAACTGGTCAAGAAGCCTCAATTGAAAAGCATTGAAAAGGGCATGCAAGGGGGTGGGGGGGGGGGGTTCAGAAGTCAACCACCAGCCACTTGCTTAGGCACTACGCCCAACAGTATTTTGGTTGTTTGTGATTCTTTTTTGAGTGATAATGACAGACCACACGTAGTATAGGATTCCGGTTGGAGGACTTCCTTATTTGTAACCAACATCCTGACAAGCACCTTGGAGATGGGGACAGCCTACGTTTTTGAGCACTTAACAATAAATAAAAGTTACGAAAACAATGCAGTCAGCCCTACAGATAATGGGGCTATCAGCCACCTTTACTCCCTAAAAATGGTCAAATACTCCCTAAAAATAGGAGTAAAAATACCTGCAGAAAAAAATAGGAAAGAGACGCATATGACCATATGACCATGTGCCCCTGCTTTACCCAAAGAGTTTCATGCGTATGTTTGTACCAGTAGTGCATGTAGTACCGGAGAAAAGACTGTTAATACTGCCTAATCAGAATGTAGTAAACTGCTATCTTTTAATGTGCATAAATAACTAGGTGCAAGGAAATAATTACAAAAACATTTGTTTTCCTGGTGAAACATATTTTACTCTTATAAAACAGCCCCATTGGGAAATGGATTTATATTTTTATTCCCCAAAAAATAATTTTCCTTGCAACTTCAAAAAAAAGGGAATAAAATACTCCCACTTCAAAATCTTATCTGGAGCACTGAATGTTATCGTCTCTCTCCTGTTTCTGATCTATCACAGCAGATACTGTCAAAGGCACATAATCTGTTGAGAACAGACTTTTTTGGGGGCGACTATTGAGCAGAGAGCCCGACTTCAATTACTTGCTCAAAGGTGTTTCTTGCTGAATCAATATCAGACATAAATAACATTGTGGGCATTCTTATGTTCCCAAAATGCTACGTACTTTTATGCAAATCGCCAGGCTTGAGTTCCTTGAAGAGATTGGGTGTTGCATGACCTGGGCTGAGGCTCTGACCCTCTACAGCACCCACATACCCCAAAGGTGGTGGCCGAGTACATGTGTTCCCTTTAGGGGTGGGGGTAAATGGATGTGGCCACATTTCAGGTCGCCATTTCCCAGTTTACATGATCCTTCGCTTCAGTGTTGCTTTTGTTTTTAAGCGTCATTTCTTCTTCACTTGAAAGCGTTTCTATCTTGCTTGTTTTGTTAAGATATGTGGCTTTGCTAGAACTCTGGCGCCCAAAAGACGTGCAGGATAGATAGTGCGTCTGATGCCAGTTTTAGTTTCCAAATCTAGTTCGTTACAGAAACGCTGTGTTCGCCAGCCTTTGCTGGATAAAGAGGTGCGATAAGAAAGCACTAGTACATATTTGCAATTGGGGGATTTACCGCCTTGGCATGCACTTAATTTTTTTCCCAGTACCTACTTCCTGACGTCTTCAACCTGTGCTTCTTTAAAAAAAAAAAAAGTCTAGTTTTAAATATAAAATCATGAAGTTACTGTATTCATGCCACAGTGACCGGGTTCAGAATCAACACTAGAAATAACTTTCCATCCCTAGAGGCAGCCTCTGTGGCCCATCGGGACATTATCTGCTGCATCACCCATAATGCAGTCTCCACTACGGATTTATAAATATTATAACACTGCCTGTCAGTACGATCTCCTCTTGTTCCCAGCACCCTTCCTCTCCAATACTGGGTTCATGCAACAGCCATCTGGCTAGGTTATGTAAAGCACCCGGCAGTGGGAATACTCTGGCTGCCAAAATGGCTGGCAGCACTGTGCTTCTTGTTACAGCGCTGTTCTTGCAAATTGTTAAATCCTTAAGGATTTTTGCCACCCTAGTTGAACTGGCCTGTTGCTGCTTTCTTCTATAACCCATTTGCTCCTTGTATGGCTGATCCCATTTTCTCCTTGTTTGGCTGATCCCATTTGCTCCTTGTACGGTGGATTTGGAGGCCATTCTTGTGGGACCGTAAGACCTGTAATAGACTTTCAGTATTGTATTGCCCGATAGACGGCTCCTGCACTCTTCCAAGCATGGTCTAATGGTCTGGTGGGAGTGCAAGCAGGCGCATTGGGACCCTGCTGAGCTGACCCCCGAAGATGGGAAGTACTTAAAATCCTTTTTGGCAAAGGCCGTGCTAAGGGCGTTTGCTTTTGTAAGCTGCTGGGAGTGGAAGCAGAGACGCAGGGACCATGCTGAGCCAAGCAAAGTAAGAGGCGGATCCCCGGACAGAGACTTTTGGGTGATGCCCGCACTAATGCTGTTGGTGGCAGGTGATTTTATGTATGATCCTGATAGGACCCAGAAGGGCCTACATGCAGTAGTTAGGTTGGTTGTGAATGCCATGCTTCAGATAATTACTCTAATGATCACTTGCAGAACTTATTTTCTTTGTCTGCCAAGTTCGTCTTTCTGCCTAGCCTGTGCTGAGGCCGATGATAATTACGTCTAGCATTTTGATGTTCTTGCATCTGGCAATATAAGCTTTTAACCTAATCTCAGGCTTATATGTGATTTATATGCTGCACATTCATTGTATTGGACTTGGACAGCATACATAGGCTTCTGTGCCTGCCGGGTTTGAGGGCGGAGGAGAGACCTACTATGGTGGCCCCTTTGAGCTGTCGAGTGTTCCCAGACACAGGAAAGGTTTCACTATTTATATACCGCTCCTACTACCCGGATCTACTCCTTGCCAATATCAGTGATTGATTAGCCCAGAACGTAGTGGAGTTATATGTGGATCCTGTACTTGGTCTAATTGAAAGTATTAGTGCTGTGAGTGTTCTATGGCAACTTGATTGGTACAGTGGATTGCCTTGGGACAGGGAACCTGCCCGCCTCCTTATTTCTTTTGGTTGATTTTATTCTGCTATATTGTTTACCTGTAGTTTTCAAAAATGGTTGTGTTATTGGCTTCATATTTGATTTGTACATTGTTTCTTGATAAACTGTTTTTTTTTTTTTTTTTTAGTCTATGAATTTCATGATGAATTATGCTTTTTAGCTGTTTTAACTAGAATTGTAGCTATTGCAGCCCCACATGGTGCAAAACATGAGCATTGGATGGAGTATTTTATAAGTGAGTCAAAATGTTTTAACTGGAAAACGTAAATGTTTTTGGAATACTTTTTTGGTTTTCACCTAGTTATTCATTTTTTTAAAAAAAAACTTTCTTAATTGGTATTTTCAACATAACAAACAGTGAGGCCATGCGCTGACCAAAACTTGAAACCCGCACCCTCCTCCCCCCGCACCTCCTCGCCCCTTGAATTAGCATAGTCTTTAAACTTGGACAGTTATTTGCGTGGTGCCGCGTTGGTGGCCGTGTCGTTGTGCAGTACGCTGGTGACTGGACTCCGTGACGGGGATGGTGGCTGTGAGTCGGATGTGTCTGTCTTTGACAACAGGAACGCAATGTATGGCCCCCAAATGTCTGGGGGGCGTGAGTGTAGCGGTAGAGTCTTTAAGAAGTCTGTCTTTACGTCTTGACAGTATGTGATGTCTTTAAGCCAGAGTTGGGAGCTTGGGGGGGGGGGTCCTCTGCCCCAGGTGCATGCGACTCTTCTCTGTGCTAGGATGAGTAAGTAATAAGTCTGTCAGTTTCCTGACCGTATCCGGCAGCGATTGTGTCAAGCCCAGCATCGCCGTTTTAGGGTCTATATCGAGGTCTGTTCCTATTATTGCAGACGTTTTTTCGAAGATTGCGTTCCAGAAGGTGGCTGCAGACGGACAGGACCATGCTAGGTGAAGAAAGTCTGCCTCCGGCGCTCCACATCTGACATTCTGCGGATATTGATTCTTTTTGAGTATGGAGTCGCTTGGGGGTGTGGTAAGTTTGGTGAAGGAAGCTGAAGTGAATCAATTTAAATCTCGGGTTTAACGCAACCTTTTGCGTTAGGTTTAGTACGTAGGCCCATTCGTTGTCAGGGATTCTGGTATCTAGCGCTTTTTCCCAGTTTTTCTTTGCTTTTGAGCAAGACGGTTTTTGTTCACTAAGGAGGGCTTTGTAGATATTCGTCACTAGGTGTCCCTCTCCCTGGGCTTGAATTGTGTTGTGTAGTAGCAGCTGATCAGGTGGTTGATGCGGAAAGGTCGGGATTTCCGCCTGCAGCGAGTGACGTAGTCTTAGGTAGACGAAGGTGTCAAGAGCGTTGTTGCTTCCCATTTCTGGTGCTTGTTGCAAGGTCAGGAAGGCTCCCTCCGGGATGAGATTGTGCATGGCATTCAACTGGAGTTTTGGTCCATAGTAGAAATACTTTCTCAGATGTGACTGGAATTCCTGGGATGTGTTTGATTGGAAGAAGCGGGGAGAATCTGGTTGTGACATTGTTTTTCTTAGCTATCTTTCTCTATATTGAGTAGGTGGTGGCGACGGGGTTCATTGAACGTTGGCCGGTTGAGAAGTGACTGAAAATTATGGCACGAAGGAGGTGTGGAGATGCGAGTGCCCTCTCGATTTGTACATGAGGCCTTTATAAACTGTGTTGCGTACCAGTGGCTCAAAAATTGTGCTTGGGCGGCCCAGTAGTAGCGTTCCAGGTCCGGAAGGGCCAAACCCCCTTGCCGAGTTGGTAGTCAATGTGGTGTATGCAACTCTCACCACCTTGCCAGCCCAGATGAGGTCAAGGACCATGCTTTTAATGCGTTGCAGGATCCTCTGGGGGAGCAGCAAAGGAATATTCACAAATAGGTACAGTAGCTTTGGCAGAATTATCATTTTTACCATTGATACTCTGCCCCAGAGGGTCAGCGGCAGTGACTTCCACCTGTCGATCCGGAGTTGGATAGAGGCGAGAGTGAATGCCTAGATATCTCACATTTGAGCGTTGCCATTGGAAGCCAAAGTCGTCTGTGAATTCGATGGTCGCGACGGTGAGTGGGAAGATGACGGATATGGTGTTGTTAATTCTTAGTCCTGAGAAGTGTCCGAATTGAATAACTGCTCTCATCACGGGGTTCAGGTTCTCCTCCGCATTCTGGAGGAACAGGGCGACGTTGTCTGCGTACAAGGAGATGATCATCCTGTGGGGCCCGAATGAGAGGCCTCTGTGGAGGTGGTGTAGGCGCAGGTCAGAAGCCAATGGTTCCATTACGAGAGCGAATAGCAGTGCAGAGAGAGGACAGCCTTGTCTGGTGCCCCTTCGGAGGTGAATGTCAGCTGATCGCAGGCCTCCTAGTAGGATGTTGGATGTTGGCTTTTTGTAAAGTAGTGAGATCAGGTGTATGAAGCGGTTCCCTAGGCCCACCCTCTCGAGAATCGTAAAGAGAAAAGCCCATTCGACCGAGTTGAATGCCTTTTCGGCATCAAGTAGCACCGCCACCGCTTGGCTCTCCGCGTCGAGTGCTTCCATTGCTCCAAACATTCGTTTTATTCCGAACGAGGCGTTTCTTCCAGGGATGAAGCCTGCCTGATCGGCCAGTACCATGGCGGGCATGAGGGGCAATGGTCGCTTTGTTAGAATTTTTGCGTAGATTTTGTTGTCACGATTTATCAAAGATATGGGCCTGTAGGAGCCGCAGTGGGTTGGGTCCTTGCCAGGTTTGTCCAAGAGTATGATGTTGGCCATGTACAGGGTTGGTGGCAGTTGGTCGTTGGTCAGGGCTTCCTCATACAATTGGAGGAGTAGCGGGGCGAGCAGCTCAGCGAAGAATTTATAAAATTCGCCGGTCAAGCCGTCTGGACCAGGTGCTTTTGTGTGGGGTAGCTCCTTGATGGCCTCGAGGATCTCGTCGGTGGCGATGGGGGTGTTCAAAAGTTCTCTGGGCTCCGAGTCGACCCAGAAGAGCTCCACTGTGTTTAGGTATTGTGTTAGCTCGTCCGGGCTTACGGAGTAGCTTGAGGAACTGATAAAAACGGCGGAATGTCTCGACAATTTCGGTTGCGGAGTGGATGGTGTTGCCGGAGTGATCAGTTACTGACTCAATTGACGTAGGTTTTCTGTCAGCTGCTATGAGTCTTGCCAGGAGGGCTCCGGGTTGTTGCCCTTCACCTTATTGGCGGATTTTTCGGTGGCGGTCGAGGAATTTCACCTCCCTTTCGGCTGTGTTTCTGAATGTCTCCAGCTCCTTTCTGATTTCAGCGAGGACCTATGGGTTGTTGCTTACCAAGAGGGAGCTTTCGAGGTCTTTGAGGCGAGTTTCGCTAATGTACAGTTCTCTTCGTATCAGTTTTAAAATTCCGTTTTCTTTTGCCATACAGACACCCCTGGTGAAGCACTTCATGGACTCCCACAGAGTCCCGGCCGAAGTCACTGAACCTTGGTTGACGTCTAAGAAGGATGTTAATTCTGATTGGAGCTCGTCTGCGAAAACGGTGTGCTGTAGCGCTCTGGGTCTGAATCTCCAATGCGGAGTAGGTTTGATTGCCTGTGCGTTGGTACACTCCAGAGACACCATGGAGTGATCCGATAGTGCACGTGGTTGGATGTTGCACTCCCCCCATTGCAGACGGCTGTGTGCGGACACCAAGAGGTAGTCTATTCTTGAGCTGGTTTTATGTGCCCAGGAGTAGAAGGTGAAGTCTCTGGTGTCAGGGTGTTTGTTTCTCCAGATGTCGACGAGGTGGTAGGCTCTGCAGATTTCCCTAATTTGCATGCTTGCTTTGGAAGGGGTTGCAAATGATGTATGCGATTTATCTTTAGAGGGATTGAGCGTAGTGTTGAGGTCCCCGCCCCATATGATCGTGGAGAGCCCCACGGAGTTTAGTTGGGTCATTACCCATTCAAAGTTGTTGGGGCTGTCAGTGTTTGGTCTGTAGGAATTTACCAGGGTGATTTCACCATCTATTGTTCCGCGTATCAGTAGCGATCTGCCCTCTGTGTCTCTCCTTTCTGAGATTAATTTGAAGTTAATCGTTTTCTTGATCAGGATAGCCACCCCTCTAGCATACGACGAGAATGAAAGTATCGGTGGCAGCCCCAATCCTTTGCAAAAGGACGCTCAGTGGTCGGGGATAGGTGAGTCTCCTGAATAAGAGCTATGTCGATCTTGTGAAGACGTAGGTATTGAGTGATTTTTCTCACTTTGGCCGGCTGGTTACTACCTCCTGATATTCCATGTGGCTACGGTGAAGGTGCTGTCTTTTGGTTTTTTTTGCGCCATCAGTTTTGGGTGATTTGCCATCAAAAGTTGGAGGTGGTGTGTGGTGGCGGGTGGGTGCAGAGCGTCGCGTGGTTCCTCGTGGGCAGCGCATGTGGGTCGCCTCGAACTTGATGCAACTTGTTAACTCCCAACTGGTGTAAATCCCCCTCCCTTTCTTCACGAGCAACCCCCAACTTGCTCGTCATGTAGACCCAACTTAATAACGTTTAACTGGTGGTCTTGAACATTGCTGTGCTAGGGGCGCTAGGATCCTCCCAAGTGGCACGGCCATGGGGTGTGTAAACCCTTGTGGGGTGTACCGGTGGAATATTCTTTAAGTTAATGCGGTGTTCTGTTGCCTGTAGTTGCCTATGGTGGATTCCGTTGGGCCCGTTCCCTCTGTGCACGCGGTTGGTTGTACTCTGGTGGACCGCAGCTAGCTTGATCCAGATGTGTGTGCTTCTTCTGGTGTTTAAAAAACGGTGTCCTTCCCTGGTGTTGTATTCTTAAGCGAGTGGGAAACTGCATCGAATAAGGGATTTGATTGGATCAGAGTCTTTGTTTGATGTTGGTGAAGGACCTTCTTTGGGCCTGGACGGCTGGCGAGAAGTCAGGGTAGAAGTGAACTGTGTCGCCGTCGTGTTGTAGCTCGCCTTTCTCCCTGGCCATTCGTAGGATCGCATCTGTCTTTATAGTTGAGGAGTTTTGCTATTATTGGTCAAGGGGGCGCACCGACGATGGGTTTTGATGCCGGTATTCTATGGGCCCTTTCGATGACGAATAAATGCGAGAGTGCTTCTGGACCGAAGAGGGACTTGCACATCACCTCAAAGTGGTCCTCCATTTTGACTTTAAGTTATTTCTCCCTTACCCCGACTATCCTGATGTTCCTCCTCGAGCACCCTTCAAGGTCTTCATTCCGTGCATTGGCTGTTTTCATCTGGGCTTCAAGAGTCGCCACTCTAGTGGTGAGGGATGTCATTCCGTCGTCGAGGTTGGACATTCGTTGCTCTGCCCCATCCAATCGCTCGCTTTAGCCTATGTTGCACCTGGTCTACCTTGGATGAGAGGTCGTCCAATTTACTACCCAGGCTGTTGATTCCATTTTTCAATTCTAGGAGCAGTGCTCTAATGTCGAGCGTGTGTGATTCGCACTCTTCTTGGCCGGATATCTGCGGTGGGGATTCTGGTTCGCAATTATATCTTGGTGGTTTGGACGAAGTGCCCCCTTTAAAGTTCAATTTGCGTTGCGACTTGTCGGATTTCCCCATTGCGTGCTTGCGTGCGCTGTGTGGATGTTGTTCTGCTGATTTGACCGACTGGTGGACTGAGGTAATGGCGCCGGCCGTCGGTTCTAGGTAACCTCGCTGTTTGGTCGAGGGGCGTGTGCTGACTAGCCTGGCGTAGCTGTGTGATGCACCTCTCGGGGTTTTGAGTTGTTCAAAATTGCATGGGAACAGGCATACTGTGCTGGTTTGTGGTGGCTGAAGGAGGCTGGGCCAGCCGCCGTATGTGCGAACGCTGTCTGCAGTGCCTCTTGGGGGGACACCCGGGTGGGCCCGACCCCTCAGCCCGATGGTCAGTGTCCCTGGGGTGCTGGATCCGCCCCCCCGCGCTGCAGGCGCCGTACCTGAATGCTCCGTCACTCTCCCACAGCTGCTCGTGAGCCTCCCCCACCTCTGTTGTGCTCGGCCAAGGCCCCGGTTGCTGGGCGGGACTGCGCCTTCGGTGTGCTGCAGTGCGCGGGTGAGGGGGCTCTGCCGACTTCTCTCCCTTGAATCAGGCAGGCCTGTCGTGAGCCGGCGCCGGAATGGGGCGCAACGCGGCCAGCAGTGACAGGCCACGGGGTGGGGGGCCGCCTCCGCACCGCCGGGAGGATCCTCCCAGACGGCGCTGCACCGCTCCTAATCGGGAGGGGGCAACGGTGTTTCGCCGGCTTCGGTTCCTCTCATGGGCCTCTGTCCGCCGCGGAGCTTCAGGAGACTGTTTGCGGGGCCTGGCCAAGCCCCACTCTCCTCCCTCAGCCAGGCAGCGCACTTCAGAGCCGGCTCTCGCTGTAGTCGGCGATGGTGCCCGGGTGTTCTCGACCTGCCAGGGGCCTTTCGGAGTCGCTCCCACTGCTGTTCTTTGCCACGGCCGCTGACACCTCGCCGGCAGGACTGGCGCAGGCAGACGGGCACCGGCGGGCCTCCGGGTCTCCCTCACCACCCGGGCGTGTCGGTCGGGATTTCGGCTGCGCCGGGCTCCAAGGATTGCCGATTTTCTGCCTGATGCCTAAGGCTTTTGTGGCAACATGTGCTGCAGTTTAGAAGCGGTATTCCACCGGAGATGACAGGATTAATTAGGATTTTGTTGGGCCGTGCGGGAGCTCACATGGGAGCAGCCATCTTTCTTGGGTCACTAGCGCCCTCTTCACCTAGTTATTCATACACTTTAGAAGATACACCTTTACTTCTTCCGATCAGGCAGTTACGACAGTAGTTTCTCCCTGTGGTACTACTGCGCTACTGGTTCCAACGTATCCATATAGCTGTGTGAGTGGAAGCCGTGTCACAAGGTCCTACGTGTCCGTTTCCTATTTTTAGTTGGGAGTATTTTTACTCACCATTTGTTTGTTTTTTTGGGAGTCTTTGCCGATTTGTAGGGAGAAAAAGTAGCAGATAGACCCCTTTATCTGCAGGCCCCCCGCCCCCTAGTTCTGCCAAACAATATGGGGCTAATTGCAGATTGATTGTAGAGGCAAATGCTTCTTTTCTCATTGGAATGCAAATCTGAATAAAAGAAAGGGGAGGAAAATACTTTCCAATCGAATTGTGTAATAAGAGGACATTCTGAGATCCTCTAAATAGATTATGCCGATAGGAAAGCCAATAGTGGTCCGGCCATGATGCATACAACTAGTAACATGACTTCTAAGGTGTGCGATGTCAACCTCATGGATCTACTCTGGATCTACTCCCTCGTAGTGGTGTACCATCAGACTCCTCACTTGTATCATTGGGTAATGCTTGTGCATTACATGAAATTCCTAGAAATTTCATCCAGGAAGGGTTAAGAATTATAACCTCCTGGCAGGGATGCTTAAAATGTCCAATGAGGTGGATTTTAGGATTTACTTAATAAGTAATCATGAACCCCTGGCTGAGGGAGACGTTTTGATTCTCCCGTTGATCTGACGTATCACTGTATAGCTGCAGCTGCTAGATTTCAGGTATCTGTCCCTAGGAATAATTTGAAATCTTTAGGTGGTAGATGATGCGAGAGGCGTGTGCTTGAGCCTACTATTGATCTGATAGGAATAGTACAACTCAAGATGGTGCAATTGGAATGACTTGATCTGGAGTAGCTAGTGTATACCGTTCACTACCTATTGTACGAGGTGCACAAGAAGTCCTATTGTACCAGGTGCACAAGACGTCAGAAAATGATTTGAGGTGGACCCCCTTTAAACTATATGCCCTGTGAGAGCGCGGGTGCCACTTCCCACTGTTTTCTGAATGAAAACTGTATCGACTGTAGGAGATCATTTAAGGAAATTGAAACTATACGAACATTGGTTGGAACTTTACAAGTGGAGTTGAGTGATCATAGGAAATAATTATCTGCCTGCCTTGGGTTTGTTTTTAGTAATGGTAAAAGCAAATCGGGGGCCAAGCTGCCTGTGATTGTGTATTTATTTTATTTATTTTACCCCTTTATAAAGCACACAACAGCCCATGGGCATGGAGGCACTGTTACAGAGTTCAAGTACATGCTTTACATGCTTTGCATGGTTACATGGGTACAAAACAGTGATGTGGAGTGTGATAGAGAGGCTAGCGTGTACATAGCTTTAGATGAACAGCCTTATTTTAAGGGCTTTCCGGAGTGTACGATGGGAGGGTTCTGCTGACTTCTCCCACATCCCTCCATGAAGCTTGGGGTACCACCTTTAATTCATGTATTGAATTGCATTTCAGTTTTGATTAAATCGCCCGTTTCTTGGCCTTAATTGTGGGGTGCAACTGTATATTTGGGGGCCTTCGATCAGGGGTGCCTGCTTACTGAAGAAATCGTACATTAACCAAAATCTATCTTCCAGCTTGGTATTCATTTAAAACTAGCAATAGAATTTTATTTGCCATAACACAGTATGTCCATAGAGCCTGAATGCATAGGAAGTCATATGAATGTTACATGTTTGCTGGATGTTTCTAGTCCCTCCGATCTCGCTATTGTAATGTACTGTGATTGTTGTTCTGATTCTATTTTTTTTATTTTTTACAAATTATGACTAATAATTTTTTATAAGCCAGTAGCCTGTTGCATGTTGGATATCATAGGTTTGTCGGTGTTAAAGTCTTGTTTTTATGTTTTGCTATTGTATGCCTAATATACTATCGAATGAGGGTTAGAAAGAAAGAGATGCTGACATAAGATCAAGTATGCAACTTAATTGACGCGGCATCCTATAGTTATGATGCTATGGGCGTTTCACATTCGCCTGTTTTATTCTATTTAGTTCCCTAATATTCTCAACGCCACCCGCCTGGGCAGCCACCGCTGTCCTCCTCTGGCTTTCCTTCTAACATTGAGAGATCTCTTTCAGTATCCCACGCTTTTCGTCAGTGCCCGAGGGCGCGGTACCAGACTTCTCATGTGGTCACTGTACACACTGGCTCTTTTCTTTGCCACGTCAATGCAGAGGACGCCCAGATCAGGTCATCTCGGTTTAAACCTGCTTCTCAGCACCCTACTCTTGCTTCAGCCTAGTGTTGTGGCTTAATTGATTGCGGGAAACAAGTACCCCCCATTCCCTTTTGAAAGTCGAGCATTGCATGGAAGATCGTTGAAAAACTTTACAAATAAACAAGGACTAGAGTTCACAAATGGGACACATGGTATGAACCGTGCACCAGGCAATTCTATCACCGGGAACTAACTTTACCCAGTGCCTCACTCGAATGATCTTTCAGGGTTAGATTTGCACTTCTATTCAGTGTGGATTAATCTTACCCCCTGTCCGTTAAAAATAAAAACAAATTACTGTGTGCGGATACAAGAAGGAAGTGAGAGGAACAAAGGGAAGTGGCCGGTGGGACCGGATGGAGTGATTGGTATCCAGCTAAATTAGCTGCATGCTTTTAATCGAGGACCTAAGCTAGCATGGCGTCTGGTTGCAAGTGGCTTGTGACCCTCCTGCAGTAGTCTGCCTCACTGCGCTGCATGCATAGCTCTAATTGGCTATCGAAGCAGAAGCTTAAGGAACATTCCTTTTGATTCACGCTTGTCTTTGTTTTTCAAGCCTGCCCTTCCCACTTTCTCAGCATAACTGCATTCAAAACTCATATCTGCAACAAAAAAACAAGGTTGTTGATGAAAGCCACCATTAATCTTAGGAACTAAAAGGCTAGTTGGGGGAGGAGGGGTCATGTTAATTATCTGCAGCCGTCACTTATACTGCTGGATGGAGGTCTTTGATCATCACTATTGACAATTAGCGAAAGGTCAGTTTGCCAACTTCAGGCCCCAATCTGAGAGATTTTAAGGTAACACCAGGGACATTTTTAACTCGTTTAATCGACAATACGTTGGAGGATACCCGGGGGGAAAAAGAATGGTTCTCTTTTGATGGAAAAAGGCAACACTTAAGAAACTAACAGCTATGCTGTTGAAAAGCCAAGTCACTGCTTTGTTGTAGGTCGCTGGAGAAAAACGGCTGAAACTCGAATATGCAATGGTTGAATACACTCGGGCAGTATGCGTGATGTCGTTTTTAGTTTGCCATTCTTTATGGCAGAATGGATATATATATATAGATATATATATATCTATATATATATATATATCCCTCTATATTTGACAAACTTATCAGTCGCATCGCCAGGAATCAAATTTAGGAGGGGGCACCACAGAGGGGGCCAAAGACAAAAGTAGGGGAGGGGCACAGAAAAAAGTAGGGGGAGAACATGGTCACTGCTCGTCTTAGGTAGAGGGGGCACAGGGTTTCACAGGGGGGGGGGGCGCCCCTCCTGTCCTCCCCCTAGCGACGCTACTGTTATACAGTCTCTGACGTTGATCATCAACATATGTCTGCCGTTATTGCACACTTATGGCTGAGGAATGCATTTGTGCGCCCCAATATCAGGAATGTAGGTCTTGGTCATGTGCAGTTGGGTCATCTTTGTACAACGAGAAGCTATAATAACCAGGTTTATTGTTAGTTGGAAACACGTTGTACGGGTGTAGTCCTTTTGCGCTCATGCCCAAATCCAGCCATTGCAGTTTAAAAGGAGAAATCGGTCCAGGAACGTCATTTCACCAAAATGCCAGGGGTAGCAGAACTGACATCACACAACCCTTGACCATCTGGTGACATCACAGGAAGTGATGGCAAACTACCTTCAGATTTTTCAGCTTCGCCTAGGACCTGTTTCCAGGTGCTTTCATTTCAGCCAAATATAAGAACCGAGGCACAGAGGGAGGCGTGTTATGTCCACGACCACACATTTGGGGAATGTAATTTTCCTGATTCAACGTGGGGTGTATATGTAAAACATACATAATGCAGTACTTGTAACAGGGTAACCAATATCTTACACAGGCTACAGCTAGTATACAAAACATCTATACATCAATGGACACATAAGTACTCTATCTGTGGCTTTTCTTTGTTAAACCAAAAAAAGCACTGACCTGGGGAGATGTGCTGCTGTTTACCAAGGAGCAAAATGCTGCACGAGCAAGGCCTGAAAATTAAATAATTGACCAGGATTTAGTATCAACAAAATTCCTTGGTTATAAATGTAGCTAGGAGTCAGCTACCACTTCAATAGAAGAAACCTGTTCCAGTGGTCTGTGTGCACACAGGGGAGTGCACCTGATAATGTTATCTTTGCTAGAGTATAACACCTGGTTAAAGGTTCTTTCAATATACCCAAGACCCCCCATGGTTTGTATTATCCAAGTGTAATGCAGGGTGCCAGAGGACCAGAAAAGCCCCCACCATTCAATGTAATATCATTGCTGCACACACATCTGTGATGCCATATTTATTTTAAATTGAACACACCCACAAGTTGCTTCTCTCCCGCGGACTAACTGGCAGAATTCAAGGCGCACACTACTACCCATTTGTCAGTAATAACTGTCATGCCACAGTAAGCAATGGCTAGACTGACTGTACCAAAATGCCAGTCTAGGCAGGTAATGACGCACATGAACTTGGCTTTGTCCGAAAATACCAGTAAAACATAGTCAATAAAGGATGTGGCAAACATGCTCCAGTGATCCCCAGTTTCCCAGGGCCTTATGCATCCCCTTTCACCCACTGGTCACTCACCCATGCATCCCCTCTCACATGCATTCACCACACAGGCACACTCAACCCCCACCCAGAGCATTCAAACACACTACCACATTCACACTCATTCACCCACCAGTCACTCGCACCTTCTCTTGCATTCACTCATTGCATTCTGTACACAGGCACACACCCACCTACCACATTCAAAAACACACTTCACATTACGCTACTTCTCATTCACCCACCATTCACATACATCCATCTGACACGCACTTCACAAATGCAAAATACACATGCTTCTTTCTTTTGAAGCCTTCTTACCTTTTTCTTGCAGCTTCGGACTGTCATTCCAGGCCACCCTCGGCTCCTCCATGCTGCTCTCGAACCGGAACCAGGAAGCTGCAAGGTCTTCCTGGTTGCTGTATGTGAGCTGCGAGGAAGCCGAGGGAAAAGGAGTTGGAGCTGAACCTGGCATGTGACATGTGCCACATGTCAAGGTCGGCTCCATCGCCATCCCTTACTGAGTGCTTCCCCGCCCCAGCCCTTCCTCTGATGGGTTAGGACTGGGCCGGGGACCCCCATACCTGGCGTGGCACTGCCCCACACCACAGGGGCTGCTGGACGCCTGCTACACCAAGAGCTTCCGTTTCGCGGTTCTCAGGAACCCGTTTTTGATTTTTATTTGGGGTTGAAAGGGAGTTCCCAGGGATTGCAGCTGCGACCCCCCCCCTGGCGACCCTCAAATGAGTCACTTCAGTGAATGTTACCTGCTTTATTTAATTTGTAGCGCTTTGTGCAAACTCAATTGGTCTTCAGCAATGTTGTGGGTATGACCTTTGCTGCAAAACAGGAGGCAGACGGGTGCACTGACGCAGGAATACAATTGACAGTGTAAGAAATGAGGAAATACAATTTTTTAAAGAACTTGCAAAACATCCATTATTAAAAGGTTGAAATAATGTTGATAAATCCTAATCCTACGATGGTCCTTTTCCAGATAGCTGAAGAAAATATTCATGTTATAAAACAAATGTCTGTTATCGTACCTGCTGTGATTTTAGGGTTCTTCTCAATGGTGTGCTAAGCTCAAACCCCCCTTTTAATCTTGCTGTACCTTCCAGTGCCCCCTACCACCCTACCAAGTGCGGGGATACCCCTGCATGCTCTTTGCTTGCGTTCGCCCAGGAGTCCTCCATGGAGCGAATGCCAAGTGGCAAGGACTATGCTGTCGACTATTTACATTTTGTCGCAGTGGGAGGTCGCCAAACCCAACAATTGACTACTCTTGAATAAGGTTGTGTTCAAACATTTGGTCGTAACCTTGTTGACAAAGCCACAGACATGTTTGCGTAAAATATAGTGCATCGGGTGATTTCATTCTTGAAATTAATATTAACTGGGACACTGACCGAATAGAGCAAGTAGAGGGAGATTCTGGAGTTAGAGATGTGATTGACAGTCTTAAAAACGTCACTGCATTCTGAGAGGGTATCAGAATGTGGTTGTAACTCCTACCCAACATAGAAGGTGTTAAAATAGTCAAAATGAGCATTTCTTGTTAACTCTAACCAAAATGGCATGGTTTGGATGCGACTGGAGAGGTGGGGTCCTTTTCACTCAGCCTATATAGGTACAAAAGCCTGTTACTTAACCACAGAGGAGGCTTGAGAGCCTGCAGACATGCCCCTCCCACCCCCCCACAAGGAAGCTCCCCTTTTTCTTCTTTACAGTGCATTGCATGGGATTTCCACAAAGCAGTGGGTTGGATACTGTATAGATTAGGTCTCGGTTCCTGCAAAAGAAAATCGGACTTTCTGCAGGTTAGTTGCAGCCAAGACCTGCAACATTGGGTGATTTTTCAAGTTTTGTGTTGAAGGAGTAACATTCTCTGGCGATACACAAATTAATTTACAAGCTTTCAGCAGAAGAGGGACATCTTTACGGTAGCTCATAGGGTAGGGTGGCCCGTAACCATAAACGACTGGTGACATTGGTGGGGCTTTAGCCCGACTGACTTTCGAGCGAGAATGTCCACATTTCTAAAACTTGCTTAACAGGAAAGATTGAAGTCATTTAATAGCAAAGCGGGAGAAATATGCAGCTGTGATCAGTCTTATCAAGGAGGACCTGCTTATCCCTAGTACCAAATACCATTGACTTGAGGGCTCAGTTAGGGGACGTTTTCACTCGTCCGCTACCTGCAACACGCTGCCCTTGGTCCCAGAAGCACAGTCCTGTTACCATACATTGACTGGAACTCACACTTTACTAAGGATCTTCATTGACATTGCAGAACACATTGCAATTCATTTTTGTATTAATTATCCTAGATGGAAACACATTTAGAGGGAGGCATTTTTTAATAGGACAAGGCACTGGTCATGCTTTAAGACACTGTGATCATTGTCTGCCCTTGAATGGCTGGGGTTTAGCCCACTTTCCTATGTATGCAGGATATGTCCGGGGGAGAGTTTGCAAGTAAAGTGCTTCACTGAAATATGGTGACACCTGCGCTACACAACCTTGAATCCGTTGATGAGGCCTTCTCCTTCCAAGGCCGATAGATTGACTGCCATTAATTTGGTCAATACGTACACCTGTCTTTATAGCACTTGGCAGCGTAAAGAATCCGCAATGAAGTGCTTTATAAGAACACAAGTGTTCTCTTTCGTTTTTTATTATTCACTGCATGCCCATGGGCATCGGTACGCACAACAAATAAAAACAAACTACTAGACAATTACACAGCAGGAACAAAAGAAGATGGTGACGTCAACTCTGCTAAGCCCGCTTTCAAGTTGAATAAATGTTTTGATGGATCTCTTGAGCACAGAAGGAGAGGAGGACATCTTCAAGGAGAGAGGAAGGGCATTCTATTCTTTGGGAGTTTGCACATCTAATCTCGTGCCACCAAATTTCCCAAGCTCAACAGTGGTTGTAGGAGCTTGTGGCGGGTCACTAGAACGCGAGCTTTGCCTGGGCTGGTCGGCTATTAGGTGACTCATTGGGTATTGAGGGGCCAGGGCTGTCTAGCCGTTTATTATGTATGCATATGTATACTTCCTTGTGGCCTCCGTTAATTCTGCTTCAGGTCCCAGTTTTGGGATGGATGTTCCAGGTGAAGCAAAGGTAAAGCACGGGCTAGATAAATCCACTCGGCCCCATGCATCTTTAACATGGGTTAAACATTAATAGGATCTGGGGAAGTAGTATTGGCAAGCCATCTCTCCAAGGGGGCAAAGCCAGGGAAGCCGTAGAATGCGTTTTAAAGGCACCCCGGCCAGCCGACCTGTTGGCACAGCCAGTGGGTCACCAAGACAGAACACTAGCACAATGCCTTTGAAAATCTCCACGACCACACGATGGTTATGATTTTAAATCGCTCAATTGCTTTCTCTACACTGCTTTGCATTTTGTATGTGAAGTTTTGGAACTTGTGTCTAAACGCTGTACAATAATACTTTTCTAACACTTCCATTTGCCTTTGATAACCTTTGTGCATTAAACTGCTTCCCATAGTTAGTTGTGCTGTTTACTTAATCGTGTTTAATAGTGTTTGAGATAGGAGTTGGCTGTAAACCCAGGGAGGTTTGGCGGGAGTGTTAAGGGGGAGGAGGGCCCTGCTTAAGCTTCCTGATGCCTAAAATACATAACCGTTCATCTTATGTCAGAAATGCTTTTCCATTTTGTGGCCAGGCTGAATGTTCGCGCGTTTACTCTGTAGAGGGCTGGTGGGCTGCATCAGATTGCATCATAGCAGGTATAGCCAATCACGAACTAGATTTAGCAGGTTATTATAAAATACATATAACAATACACGCACGTAAAGATACAACGAACTCTAGCAGAACTACTGGTAATCAAGAGCTAAAAATAGCATAGCTGTGAATGGGCGCGAGACCATAGCAGGCATTTTAGCAGTTTGTAGAAAATTGACTGTCTGAGGTATTTAACATTTTTATAAATTGGCTTATTGTTAATGATTATCGGAAAATTATTTATTAGTCATGTGTAATAGGAGTATACCGTTTACTGTAAACCAAAGAGCAAATATTTGTTCTACTAATATCGTAATTTCTGCTTGTCACTCACACTTCTAGTTGTAAATGGCTTCACCTTAACACTTTAGGTCAGGGGGGTCTTCAACCTGCAGCTGTCCAGATGTTTTGGGTTACCATTCCCATGATACCTGAACAGTGACTACGCTGAGTATGGCTGGTGGGATGTGCAGTCCAAAACATCTGGAGAAACAAAGGTTACAGACATCTGCTTTAGACTGTCTCGGACAAGGTGGTCATGCTTTGTGGCTACTTCCCGAGTGAGTCAGTTTCGTCTGGTACAAAGCCTCGATGATCAAAGTCTATAACAGTTTCACTGTGACCTTAAGTTCAAAAGCCACAATTTCACTGATGTAGCAGGGCCTCTGCTGGTGTTTTGTGGGTATTCGGCAAATTCTCAGTCAATGCTTCAAAGCAGTGTTCACAAAAAGGACGGTGCACATGTGTCCATAAGGCTGTATGGGTCCTCTTGGGACAAGAACCGTGGTCAATCCAGATGGTGTACTTTGCAGGTCCTCCAACAGAGGCAGGGTAGTAATGCCTTTCCTCTCCTTCCCCCAGAAGCTCATTGTCTCCCAAGCTCTGGTTCTCTCTAGGTTGGACTATTGTAACAGCCTCTTTCTAAATCTACCTGCCTCTACTCTCTGCCCTTTACAACTAATCCAGAACAGGACTGCAAGACTTGTCCTTGTCCTCAAGCCCTGGGACTGTATATCCCCAGCTCTGAAATCCCTTCATTGGGTCCCAGTGGATGCAAGGATTAAATTCAAAACCCTTTGAATTGTCCACAAGGCTTTCTGCGGCCTGGGTTCAAAATGCCTTCAACTATCCCTCCATAAATACCTCCCCTCTCAAGCTCTTTGCTCCTCTTCCTTTAACTCCTTTAGGGTTAGTCGTTTTTCAAAGAAACAAGCTGGGGCCAGATCTGTCTTCAGCTGGGGCCTCCCTTTGAAACAGCCTCCTTCCGCTCTGAAACTTGAGGAGAACCATCTCCGGTTCCGTAAGCACCTCAAGACCTTCCTCTTTGCTTCAGCCTTCTCTCCTCCTCTCCCCTGTTGATCTGTTCTGTATCAGCATCAGGCAAATGGTCTTCCTCTGTCTTTAGGGCCCAGGTACCTGCTCACCCTGCCACCCACCTACACTGCCTCCTGGCAATCCCTTGCACTGGGGTCTGTATCTGTAACCCTACAGCCACCCCCTTCCTTTTCTGCAGTTATTCAAACACACCATGTCTGTTGCCTTATTCCTAGCACTTGCCACTTGCTGGCTGCACTACCACTGTTTGTTGCGTGTGTTATTTATTTATATTTTATTTATTTACTTATTTATTTTTGCTCAGCACTCTCCATCTCTAAACCCCCCATCCCCCTTGCACTTACCCATCTCCCTCTCCCATGCAATTACGCGTTCTCAATGTCACTGGGCCTAGTAAGATCAAATTTTTTGTTTTCCCTTGTTCCCCTCCCTTGCCTTGTCCCTGTACCGGCCTTATGGCCGAGGGGCTATGCCCTAGTACCGGCAATACATCTCAGGGGGTGCCTAAAGGCAGCTCTACCGACCCCCGGGTCGAGGGTGTCACACCTACCAGGCCTAGGCCCGAGGAGCACGGTAGGCCTCGTGATCCACAAACCGGAGTCCTGGAGGAGGCTGGGCCCAGTGAGCCGAGCAACATGTCGCAGGCACGTGGGTGGCCGCTCGACCAGATGGCCACTACGCCAGACAGAGGCACCTGTCCGACGCCATTCCAGGAGTTCGGCGAAGAACGAGCGTCAAGGTGGGACTGGCCTCAACCAGGTATGTTGCCGACAGCCTATCCTTCTTATACGCAGGGCAGCTTCCCACTGCGTCCATACGGGCAGAGTATGCAGCAGCCTCCGGCTACCCCGTCGGTACCCCCTTCTTCCCCTCAGACCAGTGAGGAGGATTTCTTTGAGAGGTTCCTCGGGCTCATGAAGTCACCTCGTATGGGGGTTATCCTCAAGGACACCATCAGGCAAGTCCTCCCAACTATGCTAGTGGCACCACAAGTGCCTCCACAGATGCCCTCGGGGCAGCTGCTGGTCCCGGCTCCCCAGCCGACTCCTCAGGCGGTTCTGTACTAATCTCTGCCGCCTCCTCAGCCCCCGGCTGCAGTTCCTTTACCCCAGCCTCTGCCTCCAACTAATTCTCCACCTCTGCAAGATCCTACTGATCCTTAGGGCACGGACGATGAGGAGGATCCGGACACGCCATCCTCAGCCAGGTCCTTCCACTAATGTCTTGCTGGGCTGGCGGAATACCTGGGCCTACCGCAGCCCGAGGTCGAGCAGCTGGCAGAGGGGGTTCTGGCTGAAGTCCTCACGTGACGCCCCTCTGACAAGACAGGGATTCCTCTGCAGACTGATGTAGTCTCCCTGGCCAAGTAGGGTTGGCTTAAGCCCCACTCTGCCCAGCCGGTCAATCGATGCTTGGATGCCAAGTACAGGCAGATGGAGGGAGGATCCAGTCTTGCTCTCGGCCCATCCTCAGCCACACACCTCTGATCGCTGCAGCATCACTATACTCCAAGCATTAGTCATCCTCTGCCACCTCCTTTGTGGCTCTGCTAGGCAAGGAGGAGAAGATCTTGGAGGTGTACGGAAAGAACCTCTATTCCAACGCATCCCTGCACCTTCGTCAAGCCAATGCCGATGCCATGCTGGCTGCCGCTAACCAGAGATTATGGCGGGAAATTGCGGACTTCTTCCCGGAACTCCCTGCGCAGAGCCAATCACGTTTTAAGGCGGAGCTGACAGAGGCCAAGCTCGTGGGGCATGACCTCCATGGAATCTACCATGGCCCATATCCACACCTCTGGCCGTGCAGCGCTCCGACAGGGGGCATACGTATGGAGGGTTCCGCGGCTTCCAGGAACTGAGATCCAGGCAGCCGGACCGCTCGCCGTCTCAGAACCGGTGCAAGCAACAAAAAGGGGGGCGGGGAAAGAGTAAGGGCTTTTTCCAGTCCCCCTTCTCCGCGATAGCCTCAGTATCATGCCTCGCTCACCTGTCATGCCTACTTTGCCTTCTTTTGGTACCAGGAATCCTTATGCTGTTAGATCTGCAGCAAAACCATTTTGCACAAAATGGAGACAGTTTAACAGACTCCCTGCAAAACGGCGTTGATTCCAACATTAGGATCACGTGACTCCTCGGGTCTGTCTGCCACGTGGTCCGTGAACGTATTTAGGTGCCTTCCTCTAATGGGCTGGTGCTTCCGATTGTGGATTGCTATCATTCACGTTTTCGCACTGAGTTGCCTTTCGTTTCCAGCTCCATTCAAAGCATTTGTGATTCCTCCCTTCGAGTCATAATTTCCTCGGACTTTGCTTATGTCCAGTTTCCTTACTGGGACGTCTTGAGAAGACAGTACCTCGCGTGTTCCGCCTGGTTTCCTTGTCCTTCGAGGTGTTTTCTTGTATTGGCGTTTTTACGCATGTAAGCTTTCTGCATGCCGCTTCAGTTCAATACTACAGCACCTTGGGAAGCGTGCGGCTCGCCGCCGTCAGTTCTACATTACGGCGCATTGGAACCATTGCCGCTCGCTGCCCCCAGTTCTACACTGCAGCAGCTATTCCTCACCGTTAAGACAATAATAGAGGAACCGCTCATCGTGTCAAATCTATGGTATTTCCTGGAAGCTGCCCAACCTGAACAGACACACGTTGCTCGTTTCATCAAAACAGGTGAATACTTCCTTCTTCTTCTTTAAAGAAGCAGGTTTTGTTTTCTTCTAAACACGGCTCTAGGTCGTTGTTAACAGCCCAGTAGGGAATATATTAAATTTCATATTTGGTTATCAAGGGTGAAATATTCCTCAATATTGCATTTGAACAAGGTCCCTGTAATCTCCAGGATCGTATGTTGGGTGGAGATTAAGCCAGTTCTGGGAAGAAGAACTTTTATTTATATTCCTGAATACGCCAAAAAACTTGTGCAGTTTACTTTAAGTGCACATAACTAGAGGACGCTTTCCAGAGTGCACCAACCCGACACCAGTGCGGCCCTCGTTCCGCCTGGGTTTAGTGTCTTTCCAACTTCTCTTTTCCTTGTCGTTTTGTTCCAGTGGTGATTCATTTTCCTGGAGTTAATTGGACCTTGGAATTCCTTTGAACAGCTTTTATTCAGGTTAGTGGGGAATTAACTAGGGTAATATTCTGTTTACATACCAGTTGATCACATTCTAATTGGTTCTTTCTTTATACAGATTGAAGCTTGTGTTCTTCATTCGCCCTTTCAATTGGTTCCTCGCTCTGGCTGTATTTCATATCAGAAAGTGGGTGAAATCAATGGAAAGGGTTTCACCTTGAGGATTCATCATTGAAGTTAGGAAGAAGACCTCATCAGGATACTGTATCCTTTTGTTACCCCTGTATCCTTTCTTGGTATATAAACTAGATTGTTCAGTCGATCCTTAGGGCTGCATGTCACTCAGAGGGAAATGAGGCATGACGCGTCCCTTCGGGTCCACGTGTCTCCAGTGCGGGGCAGGCTTGCTCTCCATGCAAATTTCTGGCCCCAGAATTTCGCAGACCCCTTGATTCTCTCGTAGTATCCACGGCGTACCGCCTACCTATCTCAGCCTCTCCTCCCATCCACTCCTTCAGGTTGGTACAGCAACTCTTCTGGCAGAGATCCGGTCGCTCGTAGAGAGCCATGCAGTGCAGTGGAGGAAGTCCCAGCCTCCCAGCGAGGCTTGGGCTTTTACTCAAGGATTTTTGCCGTTCAGAAGAAGAACCAGGCGGGCCCGAGAGTTGTGCTGGAACCTTCCACCCTCAACCTCTCCTTACTCCTTCAGAAATTCAAGATGGTTACGGCAGCTTTTATAGCGGAGACATTGTGCAAGGGAGACTAGAGGTGCTCCCTGGATCTGACGGACTCATACCTACACGTCCCGATTTGGCAGCCCCATCGTTCTTTCCTACGGTTCAGGATCATTGCATTTTCAATACAAGGTCCTTCCTTTTGGCCTAAGCTCGGCCCCCAGGATCTTTACCAGGCTCATAAATACGGTCACGGCCCTCCTCAGAGCGCAGGGTCTCCACATCTACCCATACCTCGATGACTGGCTCGTCAGGGCTACATCTCCGGAAGAGTTTCACCACTCTTCCCATGCCCTTATGAGCACACTGCACAATCTGGGCTTCTCGCTCAATCTCAAGAAGTCACAGCTGCAGCCCATGAAGACTGACACTCTTGGGCCTCATCTGGGACACATGCTCCGAGAAGGTATTTCCGTCGGAGGACAAGATCTCTGCCATCAAGAGGGCCACCACTCACTTCCTCAGCAGAGAGGTGACCTCGGCATGGTGGTATCAGCATCGCCTGGGTCTCTTGGCGGCGGTCCTATTAGCTGTTCCACACACGAGATTGAGGATGAGGAGGATTCAGCTGCACTTCGCGGCCTCATGGAACCTGGAGCGGGGTTCTCAATCATCTGATCAACGTTCCTCCATCTGGACCGAAAATGGTGGTCCAGGGACTGCAACCTATGGACGGGCAAGCCCTTTCGGCCACTTTCCCCGCAGGCCACCATCAGCACAGACTCCTCGCTCGATGGCTGGAGAGCCATCCTGGACAAACTCGGTCTACGGCACCTGGACTCGACAGGAGCAGGAATACCACATCAATTGGTTAGAGCTGAATGTCATCTGACTAGCGCTCAGAGCATTCGTACCACTTCTCAGGGGCAAGGTTGTCCTCCTCCAGACAGACAACTCGACCAGCATGTACTACTTCAACAAGCAGGGAGGCACCAGATCCCCTCCTCTGTGCAGACTGGCAATCAGCATGTGGGAGTGGGCCATGGAAAATATCTACCTCCCGGCAGTCCACCTCTCGAGGGAATCCAACCTTGAGGCGGACAGTCTCAGAAGGTTGGGAGCGGACAATTGCAAGTGGCGGCTAATCAATCTAGTTATTCAGGAGATCTTCAACAGGTGGGGTCATCCCCAGGTGGATCTCTTTGCCACCTGGCACAACAAGAAGTGCCCTCAGTTCGCCTCCTGGTAGTGACAGGGCCCCTGCTCCCTGGGCGACGCATTCCGGCTTCAGTGGAATGGCATGATGACTTACCGCTGATTCAGTGATTTGCAAGATCAAGGAGTCTCGCCAACTCAACATCATTCTAATAGCTCCATGGTGGCCGGCCAGGCCATGGTTTTCAGAGTTGCTCAGGAGATGTCCCCGATTCACCCCCCCGACGGGTCCAGCACACCTTCTGGTGCAGCAGGGGGGCAGGGTCATCCACCCAGCTCCTCAGAAACTAGCCCTCACAGCGTGGTGCCTGAGCAGGTAACGCTGCGGCACCTCAGCCTCTCCCAGGCTAATCTGGAAATCATGCAAGGAGCAAAGCTACTAGGACCCAATATAAAAGCAAATGGACTCCAGAGATCGACCCCCTGGCATGTACTTTGGATGACGTGCTCTCCTTCTCGGCGCACCTCGCCCGCTCGGGGGTCCAGGTGGACCCCTGTCTTACATACCTCGCACCCATCGGGGCTTACAGAAACTCAGAGGAGGGGATCTTCTCCTCCTCCAACCCTATCGTCAAGAAATATTTGACGGGGCTCACAAGGCTCTACCCCCCCCCCAATCAAGAGGCCGCATCCCATGTGGGACCTTAACATAGTTTTGGGCTCTCTAATGGACAAACCGTTTGAACCAATGGCGTCCGCAGACATCAGGCTGGTCACCATCAAGACGGCCTTACTGGTCGGCCTCACTTCGGCTCGTAGAGTCAGCGAAAATCTAGGCGCTGGTTGCATCGGAACCATATACTACCATTCACAGGGACAATGTAGTCCTACGGACACACCCAGCATTTCTGCCCATCAGGTGCCATCTGCTTTCCACTTGAACGAGGAAATAGTCCTTCCTACGTTTTTTGCCGATCCTAAGGCCGAAGCACAGAGTGCTGCACTGCCTGGATGTCAGGCGTGCCATGAAGTTCTACTTGGACAGGGCCAAGGGCTTCCGCAAATCGGATGACCCGTTAGCCAGGTCTTGAGCCTCCGAAAATGACAATCAGGCTTCCAAGGCCTCCATAACCTGCTGGATGATCTCAGCTGTCGAAGCGTACGAGGGCCAGCACAAGCCGCTTCCGGCCAACATGCATGCCCACGCAGTCAGGGCCAAGGCAACGGCCATCGCATTCCAGAGCCATGTCCCTTGGCAAGTCATAAGCAGGGCGGCCACTTGGGCCACTCCCTCTGCTATCTGCAAGCATTACTGTTTGGATGCCGGCTCTAGAGCTGACGCGGCTTTCGGACAGGCGGTTCTCAGGAACCTATCTCCACCCTGGGGCTACATTCAGTTGTAATCGCCCATGCAGTATGGAGGAAAGGGGACGGGACGTAAGAGTAATTATAAGTTACTCACCGTAGTGACTAACGTACTCTTAGTCCATAGTCCCTTTCCTCAATACGTCCCACCAACCTCCCCCTAATAATACTGGTGTCATTAGGCAATGTTAATTCTATTGTCGACGCGTCAATGGGGACTGAGGTGTGGCGCTGGAGGGCGGGGTCGGGGCAGCGCAAGCTCCCTGGGCCACACCCCGCGCACCTCTAAATTTAAAGCGGAAGATGGATTTTTCTGGTGAAAAAGGTTGTATCTCCCGTCCTTTGGAAGGGACGCCCATGCAGTGTGGAGGAAAGGGGACTATGGACTAAGAGTACGTTAGTCACTACGGTGAGTAACTTATACTGAGAAAATAAGCCCTGATGGTGAAAAAGTGGGTGTCAAATAAAATGTTCACTGTGCATGGCTGGCCTTTTGAGTGGCAGCATTGCACCAAATCTGAAGTGTGCTTATGGCGACGTGCTGCATTTTACAGAAAAGACTGGTAAATATTTTGTCACCTGTCACCATGGTGCAAGTGCATTTTTCTTAACTCGCGCTGCAGGTCTAGTGGGATTTCTTACAAATTTGCAAGGCCTGATGCTGCAAATAAAGAAATATAGTGCAAATATAGTACCAATGGCTTAGCATTTTATTCAAGATTACAGAGAACAATAGACGGGTCTGACGCTTAAATGTAGCAACCTATCCTCGAAGTTTGCCCATACTACTAGCTGTTGAAAAGTAAAAATGGACTGTTGGTGGATATAAAATGGATGTCTGTGGAGTATTGAGGGTCCAAATTACATTTTATACCTGCGAACTTCAATTTTGTACCCCTGTGGGATAAGTAAAGCAGGGTTAAAGAAATTGCACTAGCCATTGGCTAGCGAAAATGGACTCTTGGATAGTTGGAACTATTGTGCTGTCTCTATGTATGGAATTGAATTGGCAAATGGCTGGTTAGTAGCTTGTAACGTGAAAATGTTACCTCCCAGAGTAAAGTTCAGTTTCTAGCTAAGCGTTCCACCTCTGTGATGAAACCAGCCTATGGGTGATGCCACTTGAAGTCTACTGCTGAATTTGGTTTTGCCCAACTCCGTTTACTATTCCTCAATTCTACACTTCTACAACCATATATATATAATATATATTTTTCAAACTCATGAAACCATGTCGTTAATTCTTCAGGGCCCTTAGGATAGATATATATATATATATATATATATATATATATATATATATATATATATATATATATATATATATCTATATCTAATAAGTAAGCACTGAAGTTGCGGCACTCAAAGATGAAAGATGCAAGAAGGAACACGGTTTTACTTTATTGTGCAAAGATTCTAGTTGCTCATTAAAATGAGAAGCCACCATTCCTTTTCCAGGGAAGTAGCCTCCTGGTTTTTGGTCAAAGTCCCCCCCTCCCCCTCCCCCCCCTTCTTTACCCGTCTTGACTGTCTGTTTTGAAACTCATTTTAATTTGAGTACGTTACCACTTGCATGTCTTCCAATCTATGAAGTCATGGGGCGAGGCAGCCAATTTAGGCCCGTTCTTGCTGCCATTTCTAATGGCAATTAACCTAGTTTGGTGCAGTGATTGGACCCCTTGGCTTCCATCCAAGAGGAAACCCCCGAGACATAAATGTGGTTAATTATTATTCTCATTTATATTTCTTTCAACCTTTCTGGTGCACCGTTTACCATGACGTCCAAAATGGTTTTCTGTTTTTGGCTCACATTAATAAAATTAATTGAAGATTGTGATAAATTAGCTAGGTGAAAAAATCTAGGTAGCTAGCTGCACTAGTTGCCTTTGTACTCCAGCAGATCCTTGAGCCTTTTTTGTGAACTTCCCAGAGTCACTCTTCTATCCCCCTCTGTCAGCTGACTGCTCGTGCTGTATTTAACAAATTGTGTAGCTAGGGCAACGGGCATTGGGATCTATTATGTGACAACCACACAATTTCGGGAATTCAAAATGGGAGACCGCTGCTTGCCCGATGCCTTCTATGATATGAAACGTGTAGGTCTTGGCCTTGCAAAGGAGGCCCTTTGCACCTCTGAAGTTTCCCCATTGCAAAAGCATACCTATGTTCCAAGGGAACTCACTGGGAGAGGAGCTGCATGTGTACTGGACATAATGTGGCTGACATTTTTCTGCTCTGCTGGTGGAGTTTGAGATAGCAAGGAGGGTTAAGAGATCTGACTAGGACCCTATTCCACCACCAAAACCGCCACCACCTAGAGTGGTTGCTCTCCCAAATGTAGGGACCTGCAAGCTCCGCCGTTATGGTCAGGAAGGATGCTTGCAAAACCTGAAGAGGCAGGTGAAGGTGCCATTCCATAATACTCGTGTAATCTGGTGCAAGGAGCCTGTCTGCCCATCATGGTAAAGCTGTGCCTTGGCACATTGTGTCTTCCTATAGTTTGTATAATTTCTCCCTTGGTTTCTGGAGGAGTGAAATACATTTGCAGGACTGGTGTACTAACTTCCGTGTTGAGCTCTACACTTTCTCTCATCCTTATTGTTTTCTAACATCCCAACCCTCCCGCTTTTCATTTGTCTCATTTCCGTTCCCACTCTTCCTCTCGTGTGCTTTTCTCACTCGTCTGCTTTGGCCCCTAAACTGGACTCCTCTCACTTGTGCCCTTGTGCCGTATCATCTGACTAAACCTCTTGCTCACGCCATACTCTGTCATGATCTTTTCTTGATTATTTCCCCATGCCTCATTCCGCAAGTCCCCATCACTTCTGTCTCCTCCCATCACCCTCCTCACCCATTACTCTTTTCTGCTTTCCTCCAAACGCTCTTCGATCAGCTCTTCATTACACCTAGTCTATTTTCAACTCCCCTCGATGTTTCCCTAAACTAGTGGTCTTCAATCTGTGGGGCTTGCCCCTTCAGGGAGCTCAAAGGATGTCTGGGGGGGATGGCAGGGGGCGAGGCTGTTCAAATATGGAGTACGGGGACTGATTTTAATAGAACATATCAGCAGATATGGTGTCTAGGGGACGAGGTGGGGGGCCTGGCAACAATACTCAAGTGGGGCTCAGCAATAATGTTTTTGCCGGTGGGAGGGAGGGTCTCACCACAGCCCCATAAGCTTTAGCTCTCTACACTACAATCGACCACAGCATTATCGTCTTTCTCATTGTTTACCTGGATTTCATTTAGGTCCCAACAATATACAGTAACCTCTTTTTACGTGTACACGGCTGGTGGAAAAGTCTCCTTTTCACAGCACCCACTTTTTGCCATCGGGGCTTATTTTCTCAGTAAATGATTGTAGTAGATGAGTTAGGAACTGCCATTGCCCAAGCCTGGGCATGAGCACTCCTGTAAGGGGAGAATTGCCCAATCTTGTGAAAAAGCACATCAGTGGTAGCTTAACAACTAAGGAGCCAGGTGAGGTGGCAGGATCCAAAATCTAGTCCTGGGCACCATAGAGTAACACACCCCTAACTCCCCCCAAAAAAACATGTGCCCTCTCCTCCACCGCCTTCCTTGGGAGTGACAATAAAACGCTGTTGTTCTCGAAGGTCAACTGTGGATTTTGGCCCTCTTCATTGCAGGTGGGTAAGGGGTGCGACCATGTAGTTGAGAGTTGTATTTGGTTTACAATAAACGCAAATATGCAAATCTGTCGGAGACCAGCAGTCCATTTCCTTTATTCTGAGGGGTAGCCACAGAAGCAGCAATCTTAATTGTCTCTCCAGAACTGGTCTAGTTTAGATACTAATGGTGGATTTGCGTGATCTTGCCATTGTTGGTTCCAAACCGGAGGCCTAATGTAAGGCTGTGGCTTCTCGTAGACTGATCACCGCTTAGCTGGAAGAAGAGCGTGTTGGAAAATGGAAGGTCGGTACGCAATGCCAGCCTTTAAAATCTCTCCACTCACTATTATCTCAATGTTACAGACTTGTTTCTTCCACTGTAGAACTGCTTGGAATTTTCTCTTATACATTACAAGGGTCCATGTTTTTATGCTACATGTATGGGTAAGGACATTTTTTGTTTTTTGGTTGTTGATTTAAATCCTAGAGCGCTTCAAAAAGTGGAGGAAGTTAAGGGATTGGTGCAGGGGCTGGAAAGTCAAAATGAATACTGTATTGTAACGACTGATCTTGGATACCTGATAAAGGGTTGTGTGCGTCTGCCTCTCTACCCCTTCTGCAACACAGAGCAAGCATTTGGTAATGGCCAGGGAACCATACGCTCATTATAGCCTTTGATTTAATTTACGCTGATCCATAGTGATCATCCATGTTAAAACCTTAAATCAAAGCTGATAATTACACTGAATTTAAATCACTCCGGGTTAAAGGGATCGCTTCCTAGCCAAAGTGCTTGCTTCTATTGGGTTTTGCTTACAGAATTAATTTCCATGGACCCTGCCTCCCACAGTGGGAGACGTGGTGGGGGGGGCGATTTTGGGGGAAGGGGGAACCTTGTTTCCTCGTTGTTCCAACAGGAGGGCAGGTGCTGTATTTAGACCGTAACATGCTGCCATAGTTTGGTAACTGACCATTGCTTTATTTGTGGAGGTGTTTGCAAGAGCTGATCCTAGGCTTTTTGTCCCTGAGCGTGTTTTCAGACTCCAATTCTGATGTAGTGTTTTGTCAACTTTACTTTTTTTAATGTCAGTCAATCTTAATCACACAACAAGCAGTTTCAGCCACACGAGCGCTGCTGTGCTAGTTATTCAGATTCATAAATTAACATGAGCCGGAAGGTTACACCACTGGGGACTACTCATACTGGTCATGCCAGGACACTACTACCGCCTGCATGACATTGAAGTCGCTGTGCTGCTATAACAAACTGCAGCACTACTGCAACAGGATAGGTGGCTTGTGTGTTGTGGGCAGCAGCCATTGCACCACGGGGAAGCTCACTAGTTAAGCTCCCTTCTCGAGCTGGGCGCTACACTTCTTTCTTCTGTTATGTAGTCAGTCTGGAGTGGGCTGGCAGCCAGGCATGCCCCCGAGTCTTATACACTGGCACATAGCTGCAATGTCTGGCACACAGTGGGCAGTGCCATTAGTAGGGCAGAGGGGAGTATAAAGTGCACAACAGGACAATCTTAAAGCCAGCGAAAAGGCCACTAGCCAAGGAGGAGCACCTGTGCCGACCATAGACCTATCGAAGATCTTGCAGAGGTGTTTGACAGACAAGTTAATCAGTTTAGTAATGGTATTGTCTGTACTTGCCCATCACTTTACTACTGGGTGGAAACTCTTTTGATATTATGTGAGTAGATCGTCAAAATGTTCCTCTTGCCACTTTTGGAATCCGGTGGAGAAATGCTAATGGAGATGTGTTTTAAAGGCACAGTTAAAGATATGGAGTCTTAGTTCAAGACACAGCTAGTATGTCATGGTATGTTTTTAAAAAAAATGTATAAATGTGAGTCTTGCATCTGGTGCACACACAATTCCCAATGAGCTGGTAGGAGTTGCATCTGCAACACCAGTTATGTTGACACTGTGCAGAGCAGCAGTCGATGGGGCAGCAGTGAGCAGAAGGCTGCCACCCAGACGTGGCACAGGCTTGTTAGAAAATATTTGTGCCCTTGCACTTCTTTATTTACAAATTAAGTACTGAAGTGACCCAAGTGCGCTCTCGGGAACTTTGACGAAATTGTAGTTGGCTCTCGGATGTAGGCGTGTATGTATTGGGAAGCAAAGGAGACCTATACAAAGGGGACGCAACCAGGGGTTATAAGTAGGGCGTAGCGGTAGCAGTGGCCCTGGGATGGGGAAGACTTCAGAGGGAGAGAAGGTTTAAGTGGAGCCATCAGGGATTGGCAGGATGTTCTTTGACGAGTAGGGTGTTCCGGTCCTTCCTGAAGTGTAGGATTATGGTGGGCCATCGAATCTGGGTTAAACTATTCCAGAGACAAGGTGCACAGCAAGGAAAGTCCAGTTTCTATTTTTCCCCTCTTGTAGTTCTTTACTTCTAGCTTGGCGATGTTATGGCTGCTGGTGATGCGCTGGCCTCCGGAGATGTTGAGTTTCTCAGCTGTCTTGGATGGTGATTCGGTTGCGACTGCTTGGTAGGTGATAGAGGTATTCTTGAACATGATGCATACTTGTAGAGGCAGCCAGTGCAGCTCCTTGTGGATGTGGGTGAATATCCCTACTCCTGGGATGAGGCTTTCTGGATCGCTTTCAGAGGTGTGTGCTTAAGTATGTGACTCCCAGTGTGGGGTGGTTTCCTACTTTCACACCAGAAATTCAATTTGTCTCTAGGCGCTTCAATTATATCACCGAAATCAGTGATTTAGCTTTATAGAAGTCTGACTGAGCCAGCCTTCTGTGGATTTTGACCAGAGGTCAATAGAAAGAATACTAAAATGCAGTTTTCGGTCGTCCTCTTTGGATGTAGCAGCTGCACTTTTTTTTCCTCCCTCTGTTACCCAATTTAATGGCCTCGGAAAGATGTAATGGCCGCAGAGATTCAGACCTGTGATCTGCATCCTCGCCCAAAAGCCACCGTGCTAAATTTACAAAGCTACCTACCCTGCTCAGTCTGCTTTGTACTTGTTTGAGGCTGCTAACATATGCAACATAAACTGCACACCTGAATGTGTGTACCTTCCCTTTTCGTTCCTAGGTAAGGTGTTCCTTCTGGCCGCGCTCAGTGGGTGCAATGCAGATTCAGTTTGTTTTGCCAAGCCGTCCTCGTCTGTCTACAAAACAATTAAAACATTGTGGGAGAAATGGAGCTCATGCCATCGTTTTATGAGGTGACTGCATTCTCTTGCAAGACCCATATACAGAGCTACATGTTCACTTACCGGAACTATCCTGCAACGACCTACTCCAGTCACCGGACCCAGGCCACCACCCACCACCCAATGGCCAAAAACAAAACGAACAAATTACCTAATGGTAGGCCTTCTTCCCCTGCCCAGTTCATGCTGGACCGTCTCATGAATATTTATTGATGCAGATGTCTGCCTTGCCCTGATCACATGACTCAGTCCTTCTGGAAAGCTTCTGCCGAGAGATGCACAGAATAGCCCTCTTCTGCAACTCGCGTCGTTATATTTTTCCATTTTCACCCTGCAATCTCTGGTGAACTGCACTGAATCCTGGCTGACGCTGCTTTCACTGTCTCTAATAAATCGCTCAGTTATTCCAGGTAATGAAATTAAGACGGAGAAAACAAAGCACAAATAGTAGTCACCCATTGCAATAGAGCCCTTTCTTAACAGAAAAGGAAAATCGGTTGTGGTGCGTGTTCTAAATTAGTGTCTGAAAGAGCTACACATTCCACAAACAGGCTCATGTGACTGGTCCGATTTGTATCTGAAGTAAACTTGCATCCACAACATAGCACAATTAGTTGTCGTTAAAATGTCTACAGCCACTAGCAAAATATCAGCGTTCTTCAAAACCCCCATACAAGCAACTTCAGTGGTACATATACAGAACCCCTAATTCAGAGAGCTGCGTTAGGGACGAGCACGTTTTAGGGGTGGAGCTTATGTTCCAAAAAATCTACATGGCCCCAATTCTTCAGCAAGTTGTAAATGGGACCTGAAGGAAACGACCTATTTCACAAAATCCTTGCCTATATCCGAGGAATCTCTTCAGACGCTTATCACAAGAAAATAAATTACCGAAATTAGCTTGTAATATAGCAGTTAGTTAAGGGCTCGCTAGTAGATCTGTCGGCATCCTGCATTGCAGCCACGGCACGAGTGATGGTAGGTAAAGAGAGTACCATTAAACTGGGTACATTACTGTGGGGTGAGTGTGATGCCAGAGGGTAATCTACAGAATTTGAATACAGAATAGTGGTTGCATGGCTAAGGGGTGAGATGCCGAGCCACTGACCAGGAGCAAAGAAGCCCTTCACCTATTCTGCCACCTTTTCTGTAATAGACTGCATGGTTGGTGGAAAGAGAGTGAGGGAAATGGCTGTATATTTCCAGTGAAACAGCTCATCTAGTCATAGCTGGGGAACACGTTCTGAGGCTCCCAAACTTGCATGAAGTTCTGGTGGTGAGGTGGGACTGAGATGGGGGAAATTGCCTACCTCCTCTGCAGTCCCCTTTATCAGCGATGTCTGTCATCACTGCCTGAAGGCTAGTATTTGTATTATCTTGGGGGAGAGGGGCAGCAGAAGAAACTCCTCCTGCACCCCCTTCACAGGTTTCCATTTACTGCAGGCTCCTTGAGTGTCTTTTGGCAGGTCGGAAATAGTCCTCTGATGACCTAACTCACTTTCAGTCTTCCATGTGCTGTTTTCAGGCAGTCATCAACAAACCGGTTGCTGGAAGATGACAATCTCCAGATGTGGTAGGACCTCGGCTCTGCAACCTTTGGCTCCCCAGATGCTTTGCACTACAACTCCCATCAACCCTAGTCACACTTATGTATGAGCACGATACAAATAAAATCAGTATCAATAGTCACAATAGTCAATGGTGAAGGATAATGGGAGTTGTAGTCCAAAACATCTGGAGAGCTGCAGATTGCAGACCCCTGCTTGTAGGTACCTTTTGTGAAACGAGTAGCCTAGCCTTTGAATCCAGGACCTGCCAGCCAGGTACGCAAACTCAACACAAGATCCGACCCCCACCAATGACCAGCCAGTCTTAAACTCATGTCTGTCTCAAGGAGTCAAAGACCACAAGAAAGTGTCTGAAATGTCATCTGCAATCCCCACAAGACCAAACCAAGGACAGGCAAGACCTCCTGGACTGGTAATAATAATAATAAAAATCACCCCTGATCTAGGATCCTTCCAGTATCCTTCATCCACTGATCTGCTAATCACCTTACACTGCTCATGCTGGCTTCACACACCACATGCATGCACCACACGCATGCAACTCCCGCACAACACACACAGTCCCATCAGATCACCTCCCAGGAACACTCACCCTTTGCCACTCTTAGGGCAGTAGTAAATTGAGCAGGATGCTAATCTGTGTGCCCAAAGTACCCTCAGCAGAAGTTATGCAGCAACATACCTCTATCAGTGGCCTTCAAACTGGAGGGCTGTCCATTTTAGGGGGCCTGGAAGATATCCAGGTGTAGCATCAGGCTCTTTAAAAAGAATTACATTGACTGCTTTTAATAGAAGATACAAGAAGTTATAGCTTGCGGGGACTGGGGTTGCTGAAACAATGTTTACTGAAGTTGTGTGGGGGGCTCAGTATAAACAAGTTTGAGTATCACTGTCCAGATAATGGGTTCTTCCATCTACTCTCCATAACACTTTAGGTTTCATATCTTGCCTTTCCGAGGCTTCCCCCAAATATCAGCAGAGACATTTGTGAAGCTGGTAAGCAACAGCAAAAAAGCTGGATCCCCTATGGATCGATCGCCTGCCCCCCAGATATACACAAATCAATCCTCACACATGGAACACCTATGGAATACTACAAAAACCTTTTCAACCAATTACTTTCAAAAGGGAAAGTACCAAGATCATTAAAACAGACATACATCAAGCTGCTCCTCAATGACACAGCAGGAAACATCCCGTACCCAGTGACACTACTCAAAACATAAGTCTATAGATGCACAAGAATTCATAGAAGTACACCTACTGCTGAATCAAGCACAAGTTGGCTTCAGACCCATGAGAGGAACGGAAACGGCACTGCTTTCAATCTGGGGCGATCTAAAGGCTAATGCAGACTCAGACAAAAGCATAGCTCTAATACTTCTGGATCTATCCACAGCATTTGACAAAGTCAACCATGATATCCTTATCGGGAGATTGGAAGACCTAGGAATCACTGACCAAGCCCTACTTTGGATTAAATCCTTCCTAACAAACAGAACAGACTGTATGGATCAACCCTTTCAAATCCACTCCAAGAGAATCAACCTGTGGAGTACAGCAAGGATCCTTCCTATCCCCATTTCTCTTCAACATATACATGGCGCCACTAATCAAGCTCATAAAAAAACACGGCCTCACATGCTACAACTTCAGTGACGACCCACAGATCGTCTACAAAATACAAGATCTGCAGGAAGGAAAGACAACGCTGGAAGACTGCCTACATGAACTCTACAGCTGGATGAAGACCTACGCCCTCAAACTCAACCCAGGCAAAACAGAGATAACAAATGACATCCAAAAGCAGGGAAAAAAATCACTACATCCTATGCCTGACGGAACTAGGAACAGCACCGACGCCTGGGAGCCCTGAGGGACAACCAACTAACACTCGAACCACAAGTACACGCCATAATCAAGAAATGTTTCTTCGCCCTAGATGCGGTAAAAAGGATCCTACCATACCAATCTTTCACCCACAAACCACTCGCCATCATCGCACTCGTCCTGTCCAGAGTAGACTACACCAACAGCCTATACCTAGGAATGCCAGAAGGACTATTAAATTCAGCGCATCCAAAACGCTGCGGCCAGACTCCTGCTCAAATTACCATAAAGAGAACACATTACCCCAGCGATTAAATTGCTACACTGGCTACCAATTACACAGCGAAATAAAGTTCAAAACCATGTGCATTACGCACAGAACAATCCACGGCCAGGGAGCAGAGTTCCTAAAAGAGAAAATCACCATCTACCATCTGACAAAACCACTCAGATCAAGCAACATTCGCTTAGAACCAAAACCATGCAATAAAAGAACATTTAGAGGATCATCATTCTCTCACCTAGCAGCAATAACATGGATTGAGCTATCACAAAACATGCAACACAAGGGATCATCTGGTAGTCAGGAAACTACTCAAAACCTGGCTCTTTGCCCCAGAAGGAAAAGACTAGGAAATATGTACCCGATGGAAACAAAAATCCTAGGGATTAGGCCATGACCCTGACTTAATGTCCCCAAACCGGAGGAATGCTGGGAGGACACCACAACAACCCATGTCCAGATACAGTTAGCCCAGAGGAAACTCTGGTAGGTCAGAAACCCCAAGGGATGGGCAGGGAGTGACCCGAAACCCCCAACCCAAACCTCACCAACCCAGGGCGGGGAACACCTCTACATCAGCCATGTGGACATACCATTAGAGTAACAGAGGAAAACGGCCACTCCTAAACATTCCTGCCAACAAGGCAGACAAACTAAAATACCAAACACGTAGGACATTCATAGATGCTGAGCACAGAAATGCAAAGACCGAGGTAAGGAAAACCCACTAACTCAACTCTAAAACCTCAACCTTCTGCGTGCATTTATCATACAGAAAGTCACACAACCGCATCTCTGCACAGCAATCCACACTCACTGCACCATACTGCAACAACATACTAACGGCACATACCCTGGCACAACAGCACACAGGAAGTTGCACCGACCCGGAAACCGCACCTAAGCTCAGCCAATGGTACAAACCGAACTGAAGCCGTCAACAGAATATCACATCTCTCACATTTCTATTCCCACTACCTCCTAGTATGCTCCCACCCCCCAACTATCTCCCTTTTTTCACACCCTCCTTTTCAGATCCACCAGAGCGACTGGCAGCCACTCGGGTGATGACGGTGCACGATACAAATACTGTCAACATTAAAATGGCAGGAGTTGGTTTATAAAAAACCACTTTATATTTAGTTAGTACACAGTATTTCAGCATTTAGAAGCGGAGGAAATGGGGCATGAAGCATTACAAAAAAAAGGTGTAAGTCGAAAAGGAGTATTGCAAAAGGGGACTGCTTTAGTCCTATTACTACCCAATCTAAATGACATCTTGATAGCCCAGGTGACTTCTAACTGGAGATGATTTTTCAGTTGCATTAAAAAAAAAAATGAAATTGCGGGTATGGCCGACGCAAGGCGTGTATTACCTGTGCAGTGGCCTTCCGCTCACGGGGACTTTTCTGCCCCTTACCCGCATTATCTGCCACCCCACATTTGAAGAGGATGCAGGGGCCTATGCTATCAGTGATTCATTTTAAAGTAATGTTCTTAATTACCGGCAGTTGGATGCACACAAAGCAGTATGTGTTCATAGGAATGACTATTGTTTGGGACACATGGCCATAAACGTGTTAAGTCTGTGATAAGAACTTTGTACGTTTGCATGTGAAAACCCCCAAACAGTTGTAGTTGGCTAGCCAAATGCATGCATGTATTCACTGAAGATATTTTGCCTCCCCTCGCCCTCTAAACTGCCTAGTTCCAAGATGTCTGATAGATTTCCATTCATAAAAAAAATGTGATTTTTGAAGAACTTCAGTTTTCTTAGCATCTTACATATTTCTTAATGGTTTTATGGAGTGCGGCCTATAATCTCAGGGTGATGGAGGGCTATCACAGGCATGTTGCTTTGGTTAAAAATAAACACTACACAAAGGATGTTCAGGTTATAAAGATAAGAGCATTCCATGAAGGTTGTCAGTACAGTTACCAGGTCTGTTAAAGCATACCTACAATTAGGTGACCTCCCCACAGCTTTTCTTTGTATGTTTTTATGTTTAGAAAATACAGTTGTGTAACTTTTTGTGGCTCACGTGACTTTGCATTTTGGTACATGTTCTGGATGTTGAAAATCTATCTACAGGCTTACGTTTTGCTCAAGCTACATCTGTAAGGATTTGTGCATTTGCCAGGCTAGTTTTGTATGGAATGGGTTTTTTTCAAGACATATCAGCAGCATATTTTAACCCTTTAAAGTCCAACATTAGCAATTCTTCCAAGCACCAGTTGGTAGAATAAGTGCCTAAAATGCAGACGGTTTAAATCCCAGCTTCACAACGTAGCTGAAGTGTGTGATCCTCTGTAAATCATTTCCTCTTACTGTAGATTATCTGCCAAAAGTGGCAGTAGCGAAAAGTGTTTTAGGGCATGGTGAATGCCACCCAAAACCAGCATCGGCAAAGCAAACGTTTGGAATTTTGTGCAGGTATGGTATAGACATTTGCTAGAGAACTGAGAATGTTACGATCTGGCCATATAATCGCAACAACTAGAACATGAAGTGATTACTTGGATATATGATGGCAGTTCCTGGCAAATATTTCTTAATACGTCAAGCTAAAATAGATGGCTTTGTCATTCTTCTTTTTAACAGGACTTCAGTGCGTGGAAGAGGCAGAAGTCGAGTGTCTGATGGCACACTTGTTTAAGACATTTTTATCACACCAGTAGCCATTTACAGCTGTAATTTAGCCAGTATCTACCAGCAACCTGCTTAGAAACAACAGTGACAGGCTAACGTTTGATCTTGTTCTTGATACAACTAGCTCAGAGTTCTCAGTGGAGATGTATTTTGGGCAGAGAGGGGCAGGAAGTGTGTGGGAAAGGGCATGGGGATTAGTTTAGCATGACAATGGCCATTCAATGGGTGGTGTGAAGGCATCATGAATAGGACAGACAATGCACTGAAAGGTTAGGCTTCAAACCTTTATTAAAATAAAGAAGGTTGGAAAAAGGCCCATCTTGCTTTAAGCTAAGGTGGGAGTAACCTATACTTGCCCTCACACCTATTTGTGTACAATGTGTAGGGATGTCGGCCTTAAGAGTGTTAACATAATGGTTCTGACCTTCGTCCAGCTCTTCGTCAAAAGGTTTCCCATCCCCAAGGTTCAAATAGTTCACAGTTCAAACAAGGGGTTCCCTTCCCCAAGCTTTAAAGTCTTTCAACAGTTTCGACACAGCCCAATTCCTTGGGATCCTTCCCAGCTCTTCTGTCTTCTTTATCTTTCACCATTGTCATAGAATTCAGTTCCTTACTTTCAACTCACACACGGTTTCCTTTTAGAATCAATTGCAAGCTTATTTGTGGTTTAAGTGGCTTTTCCATAAAGAGGGTGCATTCAGTCTAGTTGCAGTTGTTGGACCACACAGGCCACCCATTACAGGTCACGCAACCGACACACCTAACTTGCTTCTTCATAGTCAAGTTGTTGTTGTTTCGTCTTTACAGTGGTGTTTTGACTTATGCTCCTAAAGCTCTTTATCATTGCTTGTTTTGCCACAATTCGCTTTTTGCACTTTCACTCTCTCATGGCCCTTGCCAATGCTTGTTCTCTCAGACTGTACAGTTCGCAATTATATCCTTGTGGCTCTTGCCAATATTTGCACAGTTCCTTTAACACGTGTGATTTCACAAAACAACTTCGTCATAAAGGTATTCCACCGTGCTTGCTTTCTTTCAAATTTATATTCAAAATACTTGTAAGTCTTACATGCTCGCCTGCTGTCCTGGTGTCCCTTTCTCTAGGCCGACTCACCGGTCGGTGCTTAGTGTTCCAGCGAGGCTTCCAGCTGTCGCAAACCTTCTCTCGTGTAGCACCTGGCTTCGCCTCCGCAGTGGCACTCCATGGCTCCGCACCCACCAATGATGCATCTCTCGCAACTTGGGCCTCACTCGGCAGCTTCTCCTGCTCACTCCGATTCTTCTTCTGTACTCTGATACCAGCCTTCCTTTAGCCGTGCTTCCTGCCCTGCTGCATATACTCCATCTTCTTTGGTCCTCAAACACTCGTCTGCCACGCTGCCTTCCTGGAGAGATATTTCCTGCTTTTAAACCTCCTGCCAGGCTGATTGGTCATAAAAGGACTAGACCGTTCATTGCTGGTTTGGAAGTTCGGTATTACTCTTGGTTGCATCCTCCTCATCCAAGTTTATAACTGGTGTGTTTAGGGAATGATTCACCTGAAAATTAAGGAAGGCATTGACACCAGCCTATAAAGGCTTCGACATTCTACTCATGGTGAAAGGGAAATGGGGGAATACCATGTCTCACATAAGGTTGCCTCATCCCCACTCCCCAAGTCTCCTCCACCCAGATGTTCTTCCCTCGCATATCCACCCCCAGAGTTCGGATCCGATAGCGAAAGCCTTTCCCTGGCCACCTGGGAGGAGGATATATTGGGGAAAGGTGGGGATGCCCTCAAGATTCTACAGTGTGTAAATAACCAAACCTCACCCACAAGCTGTGTGGGTGTCCCTCCTCACATGTCATCTCCCTTCTAACTGTACTCCAGTACCTTCTAGTGTTTGCTGAGCTGACGTGTCTATTTTAGAGTAGCATTGGTCCTCCGAGAAATTCTGTCAGCTTCCTCACTTGCTTCAGGGTGCCTCCCCATAAAGAGGGCTGCTTCAGGGGGTCGGTTAGAAGCGCTAGTGGGCCAATTTTTCCGGATTGCGGGTAATAGTTTGTGGCAGGTGGGAGGGAATTCCTGTCCTAGCTTATAGTTTGAATTGTGGAATTGTATCACATTATTGTCCATTCTGGGAGCTGCAAGTGCTCGAGAGAACTTCTGATCTCAGGGCGTCATGCATATCTGCAGGAGACTGCAGCAGGTCTAATGAAGCGAGGTTGATACTGTGTCCCGGGAGAAAGAGTTAATTCATTGCATCAGTTCCTAGGCAGATCAGAGTAACCTATATTGATCAGGGACCACCTTGTATGCCCGATGGATGATATGATCTGGCCCAGTTGTAATGTTTGAACAGCGGTGCTGTTAGGTTCTGGAATTGTAGTGGTGTCCATTAATTCCCAGATGGGTGGGATTGATGCAGGTTAACCAGAGCAGGCTTGGTCATGTTTAGAACATAAGTGCAATTGTGCTCTGGGTTGTACATTTGTGCTCTGGGTTGTACATTGATTTACAGAAAATAAGATTGCCAGAGGTTGTCCTCTCTTGGACTGATGCAGAGTGCATACTTGGACGAAGATAAATGATGATCAGACTCAGTCCAGGTGAAGCACATACGTGCTGTTAAGGCTCAGGTTTGGAGGAAGGGTATTTGTTTCCAGATAGATGGGTGGAGATAAGCATCTCCTGGTCTTAAAGCGTTGCCCATGTAAGGTGGGTATCCAGAGCAAGCCATGTCATAGCTTAGAGCATAAGTGTTAAGTCATGGGTTTGGAGATGTGGTCATTATTGTAGCGAGATTAGGGGTGGTATGGTCCGTATTATTTATTTGGTTCATTTCGATTGGTCATTGGAGCTGACTTCTGAGTTACGACAGTTCATACCTCCCCGTCTTGGTGCAGTTCCAGCAAATTCATTCCATTGGTAGAGGGTTGAGTGGCCCATAGTGGTCCCTTATATGATTTAGGGGAAAATCCAGGTTTTGGGTGCTTTTCAGAAGGCCATCTAGTGTGGGCTATGTCGAATGTGTGGGGGCATTGAGTTCCAGTGTCCGTGCCAGGGTTGAGTAGGTGGACCCTCCAGTCCTGGCTGAATTGGAGGTGGGGACCACCACCAGTAGGAGGGCTGTGCTTGACCTTGGGTTGGCAGATTGGGCATAATCTTTTTTTTTATAGGTATAAGGTGTCAACTTTGTGCACCCCTCAGTGAGTAATGCACAAGATTTTGTAGGTGGCCCTTCGTCCAATTGGGAGCCATTGTAGGGTGTGTAGAGCAGGTGAGATGTGATCCCTTTGTCCCAGTGCAAGCAGCAGTCTGGGAGCCGCCTTTTAGACTCTTTGGAGTTTGTTTAGTTGGTAGACTGGTGCACCCACGTAGATGGAATTTGTATAGTCCAGTCTGGCCATAACTGCAGCCAGTCTGTTAGGGTAATCGAGGTAAAGGAAGATGTGCTTCAGACGCCTCAGCTGTTAGTGGTAGGATTTGGATACATCGTTGAAGTGGATAGACCTGGTTAGGTTTGAGTCTATTGTGCACCCAAGGTTTTTGACAGAGGTGGGGGCGGGGGAAATGCCAAGGGAGGATGGCCATGGTGAATGTTGCAGGACTAAGGCTTTATTGCAGCACACCATGATCTCTGTTTTCCCTGGGTTCAGGAGGAGATGATTACGTCATCCATAAGTCAGTATCTGTGAGACCTGCTGCTAGGTCGGTGTAAGGATCAGAGCTTGATTTTAGAATTCTCAGGATGATTTGTGTCATCAGCATAGTTCTAGCATTGTGAGAGCAAATGATCCCTAGCGGAGGAGTCATGTGAAGGTTGAAGAGGTGAGCGGCAGGCGCCTTGGGGGTACTCTGTGTGCAGAGGAAAAAAAAGGGGGGAGTGGAGTGATTTGCCGACTGTTATTGAGGAAAGAGGAAATCCAATTGACTGCCAAATCTCAAATTCCTACAGAGTGTAGTCTGTCGAGGTATAGAGTGGTTGGTGTCAAATGCTGCAGAGAGGTCCAGAAGAAAGAGTGCTGCGCATCCTTCAGTCTACAGGGACTGAGGTCATCCCAGATCGCGATTATTGTGGTTTCGAGGAGATGGTGTCCTCCGACGTATTCCACATCTACGACAGGTAATGACCACAGCTGTGCTGCTCCGGAAAATTTTCAGCAGAGGGCGTCCTGCCGGATGTTATATATAGGACGCACAGCGCCTGTAGACTCGGTTCCATTTTTTCCACAACGTGTTTTCTTCGGAATCTCTGCGCGCTCGAGTCTTCTGTGCAAATGTCTTCGTCTTCTTCAGCTACCCCCGAAGTCTGGTTTTAAAAAGTGTTGGGGCTGCGGGTCGAAGATGTCCATCACGGACCAGCACGACATCTGCCTTTGGTGTCTCGGCGAAAGCCACGCCACCGATGACTGCAAGGAGTGTCAGTCCCTGACGTCTAAGGCCTTGCAGGAACGGAAGAAGAAATTGAAGGTAGGTAGGGTGTCTAAGCACCATAAGTCGAAGTCCTTTGGGCTTTCGACCGATAACTCGAGGGGTGACTCTCCGTGTCATCGAAAGTCCAGGGCTCTGTCTAGGAGAGGTTCCCGCCATTCCTCTGCCTCGTCGAGGCATTCTAGGAAGCGCCGTCACCGTCGGAGGAGGACTCCGCAAGACGGTTGACTTGTCCCACCAAGTCTTTGTCGCCGGCCGAATGGGATTCATTCCGCTGGCAGATGTTGGCGATTTTCGAATCGCGAGGCACAGTTCTGTCCTCACCTTCGAAAGAAGCCGGAAAGGAACAGGCTTGGTCCACCACTCGCACACCTTTGGGCTCGGGCGATCGGCGCGATCATCGGGAGCGGTCGAGGTCCTGCTTGGACAAGGGAGATCGCCATAGCTGTGCCAGGTCTCGGTCCTCGATGCCATCAAGACTGTCGGAACCTGTGAAGCCTTCGAGAAAGGCGTTGACGCCATCGGCGCCGTGTCAGTCGAGGGACATTCTCGAGGCTATGGCCACAAAGGTTGTCGACATCGTCGGCGCCTCGGTCGACGTCGAAGCCGAATCCATCGGCACCCTCAACGCCGTTTGTGGAGGATTTGCCAGAGGTGCCCCGGAGGGCTGTGGAAACTCTGAGGAAGGCTCTCAGTAAATCTGAGGCCTGTTTTTGAGCCCTATTCTGCTGCTCCTCCCAGATTGTATTTGTTCCAACCTTTGGATTATCTTTCGGAGGTGGAGGAAGGGTCTGAGCAGGAGATGGTTGTGCCTCCTTATGTTCCTGTTGACCTTCTGTCTGGGCACAGTCAGTTGGAGGAACTACGTCAGTCCCTGCATGACGCCAGTGGTCTTGACACCTCTCTGGAGGTGGAGTTTGGTAGGCCTGAGCCGGGGGAACACATGCCGAATCCTCTTATAGGCGTCTCATGTCGAGGGTGACTGAATATTTGGGGTGATCTGCTCCACCTGTTGATTTTGATCAGGATGATCTGACGGACATCCTGGACCATGGTCCACCCACTGACCCGGTGTTGCCATTTCATATGACTCTGCAAAGAAGGGTGGCGGCGGTTTGGACTTCTCTGGAGAGTCTCCTGGAAGTGAATAAGTTGCTTCTGAAAAAATACCGTCCAGCCAGTAGTGACCCCCTGGTACTTGTTGATGCACCCTACTCCGGAGAGTTTGGTGGTGCAGGCAGCTACGGCCCCTCCAAAGCAGGCTGCGTACCCTACAATCCCTCCTGATAGGGATGATGAGCAGTTTGATGGTTGGGCGAAGAAGGTATTTTCATCTGGGGTATGGCTTTGAAGGCAGCCAACTCTGTTTGCGCCTTGGCAAGTTCCACTCACACTCTGTGGAACTGTGCATCTTTGGCGGCTGAGCATATTCCCGAAGGGGAGGAACGGGATGGTTTTCTAGCCCTCGTGCAGGGCGGCCAGGATGCCATGTGTGAAGCCGTTTAGTCGGGTTTGACACCGCATACTGTCACTCGGTCCATGGCTGCGAGCACCGTGATACACAGGTTTGCATGGTTGCGGAAGTCGGGGTTTGCTACCGATGTGCAATCTCGGCTTCTCAACATGCCCTTTTATGGTGTCCATCTGTTTGGCAGCAAGGCTGAGGAGAGCCTTGAGTGGTTGCAGACCTCCAAAGCTGCAGCAAAGTCTTTGAGCGCTGCAGTGCGTCAACCTCCGATGTTTCGTCCTAGGGGACAGCAATGGAGAGGAGATTCCTTTCGGTGGTAATCTTCCTTTGGTAGATCAAGAGAAGCTGCCAGTCAAAGGGGCCACCGTATGAGTACCAGAGGTGGAAAGCAAGGTACTCGAGGTGCCAAAGGCGCTCGGGCAGTTGCCTCTTTGCCCCCAGGCACTGCCACAGCCGCGTCCGCTCAGTTATGAGGCCATGTCCCATGGTTCGCTGGTTGGGGGCAGACTTGCGCAGCATCTTGGAGAAAGGCTTGCCATTACTTCAGATGTGTGGGTTCTAGAGATCATAACCCACGGCTACTGTCTTTCCTTCCGGCAGAGGCATCATGATAATCCACCGGGGAAGCTGTCTTTGAAGCGTCCGGATCCTCTCCTTGCGCAGGAAATCCTATCCTTGCTGTGGAATGGCACCATAGAACTGGTGCCTATAGCGGAGAGGAACAAGGGATGGTATTCCCCTTATTTTTTGATCCCGAAAAAAGACAGGGGCTTGAGACCCATCATGGACTTGTGTGGGCTGAAAAAGCTCCTCAGGAAGGACCAGTTAAAGATGGTTACTCTTTCTCAAGCCCTCCAGGCCCTTCAACTTCAGGATTGGTTGGTGTCTCTCGACCTCAAGTATGCTTACTTTCATGTGCCGATTCATCCCAAGAACAGGAAGTACCTGAGGTTTGCGGTTGGCAACTCGCATTTTCAGTTTCGGGTCCTGCCGTTCAGATTAACCTCCACCACGAGGGTCTTCACCAAGCTGATGGTGGTGGTGGTGGTGGTAGCGTATCTCAGGAAAGGGGGGGATTCATGTCTACCCCTATCTGTATGATTGGTTGATCAGAGCGCACTCGCCCGAGCAAGTCCTAGATCTGTCCGTCGCCTGCCACTCCCTTCACAAGCTGGGCTTCTCCCTCAATTTAAAGAGGTCCCATTTGACACCTACCCAGCGGCTCCAGTACATTGGAGCAGTGCTAGACAAGTCCCTGAGGTTGTGTTCGCCTCCCCAGGTGAGGGGTCATAACATTCTGCAGATGGTGAAGTTTCAACGTGCCCAGAGTCTCCCGGCTTTCGAGTTCTTGAGGTTGCTCGGCTTCATGGCATCCTGCATTTTCCTGGTGCCAGAGGCCAGGCTGCGGATGAGATCTCTGCAGTGGGCGCTCAAGATGCAGTGGTCGCAGTTCTCCGGCAGGATGTCGAATCCCGTTCAGATTACGACCTCGGTAGCACGGGATCTTCTGTGGTGGGCCGTCGAAGGCAATCTGATGAAAGGAGCTCCGTTTTGGCAACCTTGGCCGGAGGTGACTATCGTGACGGACGCATCCTTCATGGGTTGGGGAGCTCATGCTAACGAGTTGACAGCCAGCGGCCATTGGTCTCCGTCGGAGTCCAGACTCCACATCAATCTTTTAGAGCTGCGGTCTGTCAGGCTAGCCCTGAAGGCTTTTCTGCCGTCATTGCGGGGGAAGAATGTCCTGATTATGACGGACAATACAGTGGCCATGCACTACCTCAACAAAAAAGGGGGGGGCAGGGTCACTCCCGTTGTGCAGGGATGCAATGCAGCTCTGGTTCTGGGCCATCCAGCAGGAACTTTCGATCTCGGCAGTTCATCTGGCCGGAAACGAAAATGCTGCGGCGGACGCTCTGAGCAGGCAGAGCACGGTCTCTCACGAGTGGGAGCTGGCTCAGGAAGATCTGTTGGGAGATCCTGCACCCTTTTGGGGAACCCCACAAGTGGATCTTTTCGCCACCAGTGTCAACCGGAAGTGCAAAAGATTCTGCTTGCGGGAATTTCCAACAAAAGGAGTCTTGGGGGGGACGTGTTCGTAGTGAAGTGGTCCTTCCCACTGCTGTACGTGTTTCCTCCAGTTCCCGTCATTCCGCAAGTGTTACGGAGGTTCGGTTCCCTAATGATCTACATTGCTGCAGCATGGGCCAGGAGAACGTGGTGGCTGGACCTTCTAGACATGTCCATCTGCCCTCCACGTCGTCTTCCCTACCGAGACAATCTGCTCACACAGGACGGGGGTCGGGTTCTCCATCCAGAGGTCAAGTCTCTCAGCCTTCATGCTTGTCGTCTGAAAGGTTGAGGTATAAGGATTGGGACCTCCCCGAAGACCTGATGGAGATGTTGCTTTCGGCCAGAAGACCCACAACGAAATCCCTGTACCGTTGCCGTTGGATCCTTTCCAATGTTCCATTCCCTTGGTTTTGTCTTTTTTGCTTTCTTTATCCCACAAGGGCCTGCAAGTTGGTACCATTAAGGGTTACCTGGCGACGCTGGCCATATTTAAGCGCTCATCTGAGGAATGTTCTTATTTTAAGATCCCTTTGATTTCTCAGTTTCTGAAAGGGCTAACTGTGTTTCCACCGTCGCCTTTCCAGGTGCCGGGATGGGATTTGAATTTGGTTTTAAAGTTCCTAATGGGATCTCCGCTTGAGCCCTTACATTCTTGTCCGTTGCAACTGATGTCCTTTAAAACTGTGTTTTTAGTTGTGGTTACTTCTGCACGCAGAGTGATTGAGTTGCAGGCACTTTCCGCCAAGTCACCCTTTACTGAGTTCCATAAGGACAGGGTTGTCCTGCGGGTGCGGCCTTCTTTTCTTCCGAAGGTTGTCGGAATTTCATTTGGGCCAGAAGGTGATTCTTTCAGCGTTTTATCCTCCTCCACATCCTTGTAAGGAAGAGGAGAGAGGCTCCATAGGTTGGATCCTAGAAGAGCTTTGAGTTACTATCTCTCGCAGATGTCCCGGGTCAGAGTGGATGATCAGCTCTTTGTTGGTTATGCTGGAAGACGCTTGGGTGAGGCTGTTTCCAAACAGAGACCGTCAAAATGATCCATCTAGACAAGGTCTGAGTGTTACCGTTTGGCGGGAAAGGACCCTCCAGTAGGGTTACAGGCTCACTCTATTAGGGATGTGGCTTCCTCCACTGCCCTAGAGAGGGGTGTTTCGATTCGCAATGTTTGCGAAGCAGCCACATGGGCTTCTGTCCATACTTTGGTGAGACATTATTCCTTGGAATCCATCCATGGGCAGGATTTGGCCTTTGGTAAGGCAGTCCTTTATTCGGCAATTTGATTGAGCATATTAAAATTATAATTTGTAAATTCTTTTCCCACCTCCATACGTTGGTACTGCTTTGGAAGTCTGTCATAGATGTGGAATACGTTGGAGGACACCATCCCCTCGAAGAACAAGTTACCTACCTTGTCTGTTACGTTCTTTCGATGGGATGTTCCTCTGACATATTCCACATCGAACCCTCCCAGCCTGCCCGCCCCGCTACTAAAAATTTCTTATGCGATTGCAGCTTACGTTTCCGCAAGGCTTTCTGCAGTCATACTGGCAGGAGATTGGTGCCACACGTTCTGGGAAAAAACTACCACTGAGGCTACGGGCGCCGTGCGTCCTATACATAACATCCGGTGACGTCGACCCTCGACGGAGGCCCTCGAGGAACAATGTATCGACGTAATCGACACAGGGCTCCCTCTGCCGAAAATGTTCCAAAGCAGCACAGCTGTGGTCATTACCTGTCGTAGATGTAGAATACGTCGGAGGAACATCCCATCGAAAGAACGTTACCGGATAAGGTAAGTAACTTGTTCTTCTATTCCATGGCATGGGCGGAAGCCTGATTGCGTGGGGTCTAGGAGGTGGTTGCATTCAACGAAACAACTGAGCTGCGAGTATGCAGCACAGTCTTAGCTTTGCCAAGAATCGGGTGTTGCTGGGCCTATAGTTAATTGGTTGGAGAGGGTTGAGGGATGCTTTCTTTAGAAGGGGTTTGACCTGCATGGTTTTGAATAGTTCTGGGAAGATGTCGGAGGTGAGCAAGTCATTAATTATGGATCTTGCCAGCTCTTCTGCACAAGTGGAGTTTACAAATTCTTTCGAGGGAGGCGGGACATGGGTCATGTGGCGGGGGAGCCAGAGGGTCGTCTGCTGGATAGTAGTTTGACGAATTCCTCAGTCGAGATGGGGTTGAAAGAGCAGAAAGTGCTTCTGGGACGGTGAGGGAGGGGTCGTGGGGGGTCAGAATGGTGGATTCTTGAAGATCGGGTGGGAGGTGAGATTAGAGGTTTTGGCATTAAGGGTGGTCGTTCTGTCTAGGGCTGTATGGGGGACGTGTTTAGAGGGAATTGCACAGCAGTTTAGGTTTCTTTTATTGTAATAGACTTTTTGGCCTTTTGGATCTCTTGATTTGTAGTTTCGGTGATGGTGGGCAAACACTGACTTGCTTAGAGGCATTCTGGAGGCTCACCATTTGCACTTCAGTAAGTGATTTTGGGTTTTGAACGCCTTCAAGTGGGGGTTGAACCACTTTGGGGTTGGTCCTTGGATCTGCGTGATATTTCCATCGCGGAAAAGTCTGCGACAAAAGTTTGCACGAGAAATGGATGCACTGCAAATGTTTGTACATTTCCCATGCGAACATCCAATAGAAAATGATACATTCATACACCCACAACTCACTCCACCCACACCCCTCGCATTTTCTGTACTGCTGCGCCCGGCGGGTTTGGTGTACATTATAAGTGAATAAAACACCCCCAACATACCCCACCACCCTAGTTACCTTTCCTTCCTTCGCGCTGTGTCCCTGCAGCGCCAGTTCCCTTTCACTTCTGTGATCGGGAACCGGTGCCACATGGTCTTTTTCTTTTTTCTTTTTTGGGCAGCTGCAGGGGTTTCCCCCCACAACCCTCTGCTCACTATACTGCAGTAGTATAGTGAGCGGGGTGCTGCGGGGGACACCCCCCCCCCCCCCAGACCCATACTGGCCCCACTGAAACACCTAAAAACATACCACGAAACGTTCAAACTTTTGGTAGTTAGAACGTTTCGTGGTGTGTGTTTTAGGTCTTTTGGTGGGGTCAGTAATTTTATTCTGACATTTCTTCCAAAACCTGGTCCTTTATGTGAGGGGGCGGTGTAGGAGGGGGTGAGAGGAAGGAGTGGGTCATTTAGCAAGGAGTCAAAGACTCAATGGGTTGAGGTCTAATTGTGGCCGGGAATGTAAGGAAGGTACGCAGCAGTGCTTCAGCCAGGTCAGGTAGTACTTTGACCCAGCATTTGAAATCACATGCAGTTACAGGGAGGGCCTTGGGAGGTGGCGACGGTGTGCGGAGATAGAAAGTTGAGGCAGAGTGGTCTGTCCATAGGAGAGGTTTGTGGGGGCGGGACACCGAGACAATGTTGCAGGAGCTGAAGATCTCTTCAATGGTGTGGCCTGCAAAGTTGGTGGGTCCTGTGGTATGCTGGGTAAGGACGAGTGCCTCAAATGTTGACCAGGGGTTGAGTCATGGAGTGGTTGGGCACGTCGAACCAGATATTAGTCCCCCGTTAGGGTGAGTGCTGGGTAGTGTGGTTGCTAGTGAGTCGCAGAGGCTGTCGGCGAAATGTCTGTCATATCATGGTGGCCTGTAGAGGATTAGGAAGCTGTGTGAGAGATTGGGCAGCAGAGAGTTTGACTAGAAGGCATTTGCAGTTATCTGTGCAGGGCTGAGTTTCTGTGAATGTGATGGATGGCTATTCGGCCTCCTCTGCAAGGTCTGTTGTGGGAGATGAGCGAGTAGTCGGGAGGGACTGCATCATTTGCGATTGGCCTGAAATCGTCTGTGAACCATGTTTGTGATGAAGATGAGATCAGGATTGTCAGATGCAGGTGACTTGATGGGTAGAGAGGGGGAAGAAGTTTACTCAGTTGCTCTGGCCTGTGTGGACTTGGTTGGTCATGGTGGCCGGTGAGGTGGTGTAGGTCATTGTGGATCATGTGGGTGGTAGGACCAGGTCAGTTTGTGTGACTGGAAGGGTGGTGTTGGATGTGTTGAGGGGTTCAGAAGGTGGGAGCAAAGAGTGAGAGTGTGGGGGGGTTGGATCGGGAGCTGGAAGAGTGAATGAGCGGTGGCCAGCTGTTGTGAGAGGGGGTGTCAGAGCCAAGGTTGGAGGGAGGAAGGGTGGATTGTGCCCAACTTTGGAATTGTGTCCAGGTGGAGGGAGGGCGATGTGGACATAGTGGGTGGAAAAGGACGTGTTGAAAGAAGGCAGAGGGGGGAATGGGTGATCGGGAGGCGCAGGTGGAGGTGTTAGCAGAAGTGAGGATGGTGTAGCGGTGGCGAAGCATGAAAGTTGTGGATGAGGGGTGGTCCCTGCCTCTGAGTTTTGTGTTTGGGTGCAAGAGGTGTGTGAGAGAAGGTGGTGGGGCGAGGGCAAAGAGGTGGAAGCGATGGTCCTGGGGAGGGCAAGACATAACCTACTGAGTGAATCGAAAGGGGTGGTTGGTTGTTGCCGTTCAGGGGGGTGGGATGGGTAGATGGAAGGGTCAGGTTTGTAGGTGGGGGAGAGTTATGGTTGTCGCAACATTGCCAGGGTTTCTTGGACTTGCGTTTTGGAAGGGGATGGGACGTGTCAGAGATGCTTGGGAGAGAGGAAGAGTTCAGGGGGAGGAGGGGTGTAGGAGAAGATCATTGGTTTAAGGTATGGGTTGTAGCTGCCCTCCTATGAGTGTTAGATGAGGTGAGATGTGCATGGGTCTGTGGTGTTCTGGCTATGACTGAGAGGGATGGGGGCGAGGAGGCTGAGGTGGAGGGAGGCATCGGGGTTGTGCAGGAGGCCGGATGGTCGGTAACGACCAATCGTATACTGAACATCAGTTATTTGTCTCTTGTTTTACTCATGGCAGGTCACGTTTGTATAACATCCTGTGATGCACTGGGCTAACACAACTGATGGCACTTCCTGTGCTATTTTCTGTGATGTCACTTCTGGTGCTGCCAACACATGTGCTGTTTACGAGGGCCAGCAGGTTGTTTGGTACACGGGGTCTCGCAAATCTACAACCAGCCCTAGCCCCAAGCTGATAAACAAAGACCAAGGCCTCCTCTGCCTAAACTCAGCTGTCAGGTCGCCTTGATTGGGAGCACAGAGTGCCTATTGTTTTGTTCCAGACTCTCAGCCTGGGAGCCTTGAAAGAGCAGCACCACACAGGTGTCTGTTTCCAACCCGACCGCAGGCGGCGTTCTTTTTTTCTCCTTTTCATTCACTGTGGAAAGTTTCTTGGCAGAAATTCATAAGCTTATCCTTTGTTTACTGGATGTTGCGTTGTTTAGAAATGACCAGAATTTCTCCAGAAGTATATATATAAAAAAAATGCTGTCTCGGTGCTTTTGTGTGGAGATGAGGTTTGTATTTACACAAAACGATTGTGCTGAGCAAAAATCGGGAAAAGGAGGCACGCATTTAGTTTGTAATCTGAAGCCTCTGTGGACAAGGGCAGAGAGGGTGGGGGGGGGGGGGGGGGTTATGGAAACCCACCTGGGAGGGTGATTTGGTCCCAGACTGCCGAAGGGGGGATTTACTTGTACATTGTTTCATGTGGCATCGTCAGATGTATTTTGTTTTTAGATTCATTTTGAGGAAATTATTTTATGGATTGTGGAAACGATAGACTTTTACAGTGGATCAGAAAACAAACACACTCTCTCATGCTCCAAGTAGTCAACCTTTTGCTAGAAACATTTCTGGAAAATAATGTAGCATTCATTACTGTCACCATGTGGCGAAGGTCGTCTTCATTCATGTTAGCCAACAAGGCTCTGTTTGCTGGTAACTGGACCATACTCCTTGTGGGAAAATCAAAACGAAGCGTTCCCAGAATTCAGAGTGCTGTTGACTAAAAAGTAAGGACTCTGAGGTGCGTTGAAGTGCTGCCAGTTGGCCGCAACGATATTCAATTCGTACAGCTGTGATATGTAGTTACAGACCCAAAACTGCACAATTTGACGCTGCTTGTTCAAGACGTGGTGAGTCATTGCACTGGACCAGTTGTGAAAACGCAATGTATTTTAGAAAAATAACACGTTGCACACATTTTTCAGGCCTTTGCGTATGTCAAGCTGGACATTGACTCCAACCCAAATCATGTCACCAGCAATGCCACTGCTGGCTGAAATTCTGTGTTGGCTCCATTATAGAGCTCCTCCTATATGCCACTGCCACGAATTGGACAACCTGCAAGGGAACATTTTTGAAATAGTGTTACCCTGGCTGGCAGGGATCATCAAAAGGGGTGTAGGGGTGAGGAGGGAAATGATCCCAACACCAATGAAAAAGTACCTTATCATTTTTGTCAACATCCAGGCCTGTCCTTTTATTAATGAGATGTCTAACTATCACCCGTTATGGCCTTTTCTCCAGTCTCGAAATGGAAATGGAGAGGGTATTATCCATCCAGCTTGAAAAATGCATGGGTGAAGTTGGCTGGTGTCTAGGGACAAGGGCTGTATTTAAGTCATGTTGGCCATATCCTTGTTCTTAGATACCATTAATCATGGTTGGCTGCTGGCCCGTTTACAGGAGCTGGCAAGATTATGGAAAACTGGTCTTAAAAAGATCGCCTTTCCTTCAGGACAGGGGCTATCAGGTGAACGTGGTCCTCTATTCGTGCTATTCATGGTGTATCCAGGGTTCGAAATTGCTGGCACCCATTTATCTCCTGCTTCTAGCCTATAAGAGCCTAGTTGGCTTAAAACCACCAGCTACCAGGAGCTACTTTTGCTCTCCAGAAAAGCTGCTGCCTTACAAACACATTAACTTGAGCATCTGAGAATGTTAAAAAGAATTGACACTTCTCGTACACACATAATGGATCATACTTAATGTGCAAAAGTTACAGTTTGCTTCTTTTCCGCAAGTGAGATTTGCGGTGCGCTGTGTACTCTCTCCTGGTGGTAACTTCTGACTGTTGAGTGATGCCTGACACTCTGCAGCTGGTTTTAGCGCCTGCTCATTCAATCTTAATTTCGAACCCTGTGTATCGCACTGATTGGACCTTCCACCTATGTTGTTCCATGTAAGGCTGCTTGGTGATTACATTCGGAAGATTGACCACCTGTGCCATCAGGATTCGGATGATCCAAAGGCTTGTCTTATTCCAAGGTAGCTTTGGGACAGCCCTGGAGTCTAAAGCTGCAGGACTGGAGTTTCCACTTAGTAGAGACAAACTGGCTGCACTAGAATACAGACGAGGTTAAAAACCCGTCCTTTATCAACACATTTGTACTAAGGCTGCTTTTCCAGAAAACATTCCCAATGTGTCTAGGATGCTCTATAACGTTGGTGCGAAATGCTGACGCTGAATCTGCAACGCGTTACAAGCATAGTATGTCCGCTCTTTGTGATCTGCGCTGGTTACCAGTGATATTCCATGTTGTGTTAAGTTTGTCTACACAAGTTTGCCATTTTGGCCTTGAGAGACTAGCAGTGAAAAGAGCCACCCTCAATCTTCAGTATGCGCTGCCGAAGTTTCTTGGAGGTGATGCACCTTGCCGATCCACAGGTGTTTTTATAAGATGCTGGGAGTTTGCCTTTTCAAATGAGATTGTAGAGGTTTCTGTGCTCTACTTACTGCTTAAATAGATGCACTCCAATCGGGTCTCTGTTAGCCCATTGCAAGACCCATTTTTTCAGTTTTCTTCCTCTTAATGATAACTTTATTTGTGGTTTATGGTTTTTATGTATTTTTTGTACCATGCTTTGTTCCACGCTCCCTTGAGTGGCTGATTATTAACACTTTACATAATTCAAAAGGTCGGTGCATCCGACGCTGGGTTTGAGGCACTGGATAAGCTGGTGTGGTGGTAGCTCAGAGGTTCGACTTGCTGCTGAGATTTCAGCTCAGTCTGAATATCAAAACTTCAAATTCAGCAGAGCCAGCCCAGCCTTTCATCTTTCCGAGTTTAATGAATTGGACTTACCACAAAGGTAGTGTCTTTGTGGCACGCTATCCTGAAGCAAGCATTTTTTAGAAACTTTTGATACTTTCTAAATGTCATCTGGTCGAAGTGCGCAAGTGGAGACCCAAGTCGCACCCGGCACTAGTCCTCTTCAAAATGTACAGTCTTTGGCATAGGCAACATGATTTCCCTTGTGCTCCTTTTTTCATAGGAGACGGACACACTTGTTGATCGGGGAACCCTGAAGCAGAAATTGCCCTTTCAGTGTCGCTACCTGTGAAGGAGCATTTAGGTGTTTAAATGAATCTGCTGTAAATTTACAAAAATGCTGTCAATTATTGAGCACCCTTTTAATGTAGTATTTCACCCTGTATTAACTACTATCAAGGCTTGTATGGTCTTGTAGTTGGATGGGTGTTATATTGGATAAAGGTATGTTCAATTCAGTTTGTATTCCTCTGTGGCCTTCTGTAAGGAGCTGGAGTGGATGCCGCAGCTGGACTGGGTCCTATATACTCCTTGCCTTTAACATTGCATTGAGCTAGGCTTTTTATGGACTTGAATGCTCGGATCTGGAGGTGAAGCATAAAAAGTCTTTGGAGGAGTGGCCGGATTGTGTGTAGTTGGTATGTTTTCTAAAGTCCAATATGTCTCTACAAGACGTGTCCATTTGTTTTAGGGCCCCAACGTCCTATATAGGCCTGTACTGCTCAAGGTTGGTAGAGTGGCAGAGCAGCCAGGATTGGGAGGAGGAATGTGAGCTGCAAATCAGTACACAGAAATCAGAACCTACACAGAACCAAAGAAACACTTACACACTTATAGTTCTATCAAAAATAGCGATGGGTTTTATATATACAGTGGGCAGTTAGAAACGAAAGGAATGTTGTATCAATTAGCAACACCATATGTACATTTTCAGAAAAGTACAAAAGAATAAAGCGGGTGAGTAAATTGTTATATACTTTTCTCAGCCGCACATGGAGTAAATTCATGTCAGTAAAAGTACTTATTTTAAATGAATTCTGCATTATTCAAGTTTAGGTAAATTGAAGAATGTAAAGAGCAACAATCGCAGATAAGCAATACTAGTAGCAACTCTTAAGGTTTAGGCAGCCTTTTCCCAAACACGTAAGGAGTTATTCAGTTGGTTTTTGGAGGGAAACCTGCAATGATCAAGCCAAGAGGTTTAGAGGATTTACTGATAGGAAACTAGCAACGCCTAAGTCAATAGGAATGCAACTGTTCTTATGCAAATGTTCCCAGCAGGGGTAAGTAACACGTTAGTTCTTTGTAAAAGTTCAGGGGCTTAGGAGAAGCCTTCTTGGAGGGGCATAAACTGTTAGGCCTGGCCGACTGAAGATGGATGAACACCCAAACAGTAGAAACAGTGCTCCAAAAGCAAAGGAGCAACACAAACTGCTTCAGGTCTGTTTACCAAGAGTCCCACAGTACCTTGAGAGTGAAGAAGCGTATGCAGCTGGACACCTTCTGGAAACATTGCTGCAAACCCGGTCTGCTGGTCCTTGTTGACGAAAGGGGGACCCTAGATTGACTCATGCAGCAGTAGTCGAGAGAGGGACTTCCCAGCAAAGAATTCTTCATACTCCTGCGTCCGTTCATGGTTTTGGTGCTTTTTTCTCAGCACCAGGAGCTAACGATAACTGCCGCTTGGAATCTTCTTAGTTTCTTGGTCCTGCACTCTGGTGAGGGGACTCTGAAGAGGGGAGTCGTGCTGCTGGAGGTCCACACAGATGCCACTGAAATTCTAACAAGATTTGTCAACAGCAAGGCACTAGACTTCATGGTGGTCGAGGTACCCCGGGCATTGGGATTCTGCAGCTCAGTAAGGTCGCTGGACGGCTCAAATCGAAGTGTCTTGAGGCTGGTTATGCCCATCAGCTCAGCAGAGTTAGTGTTCCTTGGCGGAGCTTCCCTGTCGATTTAAAAAAATAAATATAATAATGGGGTAAGGACAGCAGCGGTACTTCAGAGGTGCTTCTGCGGTTACAGGAGGTGCAGCAGGTGTCTCTGGTAGTCTTTTTCGGAACCTCAGTTCCAGTGGTCGGCTTAGCCTTCTGTCCCAAGAGCCTTGCCTTTTATGCAGGAACCCATTCATTTAGTCCTAAGGCCAGAAAAGTTTCGGATTCCTCCCTCACTTCCTGCTTCATCAGGCACACAGGAGCCTTGGTGGGCTTCATAAAGGTATCTCGCCAAAGGCAAAATTCAGAGGGCCCACCCCACCTGGAATGGTAGAAGGACCAAGAAGGGACACGCAAACGAAAAATGGCAACTAAAAAAAGACTGTGGCCATTTTGGAAAAATGGGTGCTGTACTGTAGCTGTGGAAACAGCCTGCAAATAACTAACACAAAAATAAAAAAAATGGTAGAAATGTATCTACTGCCACCAGCCATTTAGGTTTGTCTGTTAGTGTAACTATAAAAGTTACAGGATCAATGGGAAAGGAGTTAATGTAGCCCCTTGCACTCCATATAAGGTAGTGTGTGCTGGTCCCACCAAAAAGAAAGGTAAGTAAGATAAAAGTATCCCACTATCCTGGAGAATGGTAGTAGTCTGGAAAAAGTAGTACAGAAATAAGAAGGGGAGTCAAGAGGACTTCCCAGCAACACCGTACGTAGGGTGCTGTGTGCTGCAACAATTTATTGCAGATGCCTCTAGTGAAATAAATGGAGAATAGCATAACTCCATTAAAAGTCAAAAGAATGACCGTAGCAGAAAAGTAGGGTTCCCATCTCAGAGCAAAAAGAATGAGTGAGTGCTAAAAAGTTCCACCTTCTCGGGAGAATAAAGCAAAAAATCCCAGAAGTACAGCAAAAGTGCCGTGGAGGGTCTCCGGCTGAGAGAAATTGGCACAAGAAATAAAAATTCTCCCGAACAGGTACTTATTCAAGCGGAAAAAAACAGGCTGGTTGTGAACAAACTTTGAGATCACTGTTTTGAACTCCCTTTGCCATCACCCCCTGAAAGTGCTAGACCTCACACTTGCTGATCTCGGTCATCCAGACCTGCTAAGCTCAATGTAGCACCTCAGCCCTACCTCCTTATGTCAGCTTAAATTTGTGCACCCTGCTTTGGAATATATCGTCATACTGTACCTCCTTTAATATTTTATCTCTTGCATTCTGGTAGAGCTATTCCAGCGTGATTGAATGTGTAGTAAATGTACAAGCGATTTGGAAAAAATACCTTGCAATACAGCCAGATGTTTTGCGATTTCGATTCTAACATGCAACTATAGTCCTCTTGCATTCAGAACTCTAATGGTGCGTTAAGCACACTACTGTACCGTTCCTTTTATCCCGTTATGACTGTGCATTGATAAAGAACATTACTTGAAGCTCAAGGGAATATAGAATGCTAGTTATTAGTGTTGTAGTGGCAGTTGGAATTTTTAGTGCCATTTGCAATTTTGCTGAGCGCTGACTTTGACTCAGTGTTTTGGCATTGCAGTTCAACTGTAGTAAGAATGCCATCTTGTATTACAGGACCAGGCCTCTGGTAGATTGGGAAGGGTACACGATACTGAAAGTTTATTAGGCTATTGCTAAGTCAATGAGAAGTTCTGCGACCAACGAGGCTGAAGGCAGAGTTCCTTTAGAAGGTCGGGAGCTCTGAGTTGCCTTGAACTATCCTTTTAACATGAAGTAGGGGGATACTTATAATCAACATCTTTAAACTTCACGCTTTTAGGAAAAAATGTAGTATCTGGTTGTTTTGAAAAACCGTGACTTACAGCGTGTAATGTTTTGTAAAGTAACTTTTGAAGTAGTTCATGAAAATGCATTTAACGATCAGTATTGTGATTTAGTATTAATACTCCGTTCCACAAGTTGTATAGAGTGATGTCTGGGGCCATAGTTGATATGCCCGAGTGCAGCAAAACAAACTAACGAAGGTCCCTGGGCCAATATAACCCTGTCCGCCATATGGAAAGCGTTATTGCTATTTTTTTTACCAACTAGGGTGCTGAAAACGATTTTCTCTAAAATGACAGGCCATGGTGAGCACACAGCCCCTGTGTTTTTTAACACCAAAGTAGATCCTGCTAAAACAGCTGCCATGAAAATGGATGCCGGGGCCCATGGCTGGCTTGGGAGGGCCGCAACATTCTGAAGAGATGTGTAGGTGGTAAGTGAGCCCAGGTAAATTGGAAGAGCCGGGGAGCGGATGAGTATGGCTGGAGAAAGGGTTAGTTCAAAATAACGGCATCAGAAATGCTAGTCATTGCTTTAATTGTGTTAAAGTGGCAGTTGAAATTCTGTTTAGAACTGCCTTTCATACTTTGCTGGCTCTGGCAGGAGGTTTTAGGAACTCGTACATCAACTAAAATGTAAGAAGTGTGTTGTTATTGTCCTATTGTTTAACAATAAAATAGCTGACCTGTATTAACAGTGTTAATTACAATCGTTTATACAGACATTACAGGGTTCCATGTATTACTGTGGAAAGGCCTGTGTGTATAATGCATTGAGCCCTTTGTATGAAGATGTGTACGTCATAATGTTATACTGTAGTATATGTACCGTATTACATATAGGCCTTCTTAAAGATATTGTAGGCACACATGCATTGGAATATTATAAATAAAGGCAAGATGGAAAGAGGCAGCATGATTTTGTAGTAGAAAAGTTTTGATGGACATGGGACAACTTGCAATCTGATTGCTGCTGGAACATTTTTCACTCCCTCTGTGAAAACCCTGCTCCCAAAACGCTTGTTGCTGAAAACTATCAGATTTCATCTCCGGACTCCAGGATCTGTGGCTTCTGTGTGACTTGGTTGTGCATTCCCACGACTTGTCTCAGGGAAAACGTTGACCCGCAACAGAAAAGACCACAAGCAAGTGCTGCAGTAGCTCAAATGTGGATAAAGTACAGGGTGGGGATCCAGTACAGGAACTTGGACCACCGACTGAAATGTTCATAAGAAACTTTATTTAAAAGTAAAAGAGAACTCCTAACTTCCCCTATTTCTATTGGAGACGTCCCCTACTTAAAACAAAAGGTGCTTCTAAAAGAAAATTGTCTGTGGTTCTCGTCCTACTACTAAGAAAAACTGAACTAAAAATAGAGGTTGGAGAAATGCCCTATTTTTCGGCTTCTGCCTGGCACAAACACTTAGCTGCTCTGTCGATGGTTCCAAATTCATTAATTTCAAACAAAATAAAGTAGCCCAAATAAAAAGTTCTGCCTTCTGGTTTCCTCTTTCTCGAGGAAAACCAGGCTTCCTTCTTAAACCTCTCCAGGGTCTCTTTGGTCAGATTTCTTTATATAATGGTTTTTATACCTCTGGTACTCCCCAAGGTCCTATGGCGTTCCAAGAGACTTTTTCTCTCAATTTGCATGATTCACACAGGGCGCTTGCCCGCTCTGGTTTCTAAGGCTCCCATAAACTTGTTTGCCCTGCCAGCCTGGATAAGAAGTATCCTTACTTCGAAGGGATTGTGTCCTCCGACGTATTCCTTATCTTTGATAACTCGTCTCCAGCTTGCTGGCCTCGGAAATTTTTTTCTCTGTAGATGGCGCTGCGCGTCGAAGTCCGCCGAGTCGATGTCCCTCAACAGCCACCGTATCGGCGCTGACGTCACCATGCCCATGAATAGCCATGCGCGGCGTCCGTTGCTCAGTTCCGTTTTTCCGCGCTTCGTGGGGCCTCGGAATATCGTTGCTCAGTTCAGTCAGATAAACCTCGTATATTTCCTCGATAAAACCAACTCGTTCTCAATGGCTTCTTCATCCGAACCGACGACTCCGCGGTCCGGCTTCAAAAAATGTCGAGACTGCGGAAAGAAAATGTCTAACGGATCCTCACAGGATCTGTTTGTGGTGCTTGGGAGTCGAGCATCATTGTTCGGAGTGTGAGGACTGCATGTCCATGACGGCGAAAGCCTTGAAGGAGCGCAAGGGGAAGCTCGAGAGAGGTAAGTCAGTCAAAACCTCGTCGAAAGTTTCTTCGGCCGAGGCATTCGTCTCCTTGCCGTCGAAAGCATTCCCATTCTAGGTCTCGAAGTAGCCCCCACCACTCGTCGAGATCTAGACACTCAAAGAAGAGATGTCGAAGATCCCCTTTCCTCGTCATCTTATGTTTCCCCAGAAAGGGTCTCCTGCCCCACAAAACGCAGCTCTCAGGCTGAGTGGGAGGAATTCGGGAAGAAAATGCTAAGCGTCTTAGAGAAAGCGGCCTCGACCCCCTCGAAGACAGCGGAGGGTGATGCCCTGGGTGAAAAACCCAAAAAATCGAAACGCCGCGAGTCGTTGCACCCGGCCAAACAGTCCACCCGAGAACGCCACGGGCCATCGGGTAGGAAGGCACCATCTTCGTCGTCGACGATCCCTTCGACGCATAGATCGGCGCCATCGACGCCGTTGTTGAAAGGTTCTTCGACGCATCAGTCGATCGAATTGACGCCATCATCGACGCCGACATCGAGGCCGATAAAAGAGAAAACCACAGCTACTTCACAGCCAACGGTTATACCCAGAGCCGCCAGCACGACCCCGAGAACGTCATCGACATCCTCGAGTAGGATCCAGATCCTCTCAAATTCTTCGAGGCCTCTTCCAGTTTTCTCTTCGCCTTCGAAGCCTTTCACATCGGCATCAGCGCCATCAACGTTTTCTCACCCAATAATGACGAGTTTGGCTCCTTCTGCCTTACAAATGGGTTTTACACCATTTCCGAGGTGAGAGTACCCCAGATTATCTTCAATCAATGAGGAATGGGAGGATTCTGACCAAGAAAGACCCTTCGGGCTACAGAGGACCACACCACCTGTTTCAGAGGATTTTACCTCTGAGGAAAGAAGGTTGAAAGACCTACAGGCCTCATTACATGAGGCAAGTGGGATGGACACTTCCCCAGAAGTGGAATTTGTCAAACCAGACCCAGGGGAACCTGCCGAAACCCCCCCCCCCTGATGGCAAGAATTATTGAATTCATGGGTTGGTCTGCGCCTTCACCTGTTTTTCAACAGGATGACCTAACAGATATACTAGACAAAGATCCACAGGAGGATCCTTTGGTCCCTTTCCATACAGCCTTACAAAGGAAGATTTCATCGAATTGGGAAACTCCTGAGGTTATCCCTGCAGTCAATAAAAGATTGTCAGCCAAGTAAAGGGTAGCTGCTGCTGACCCTGAATATTTATCAAAACACCCGACTCCAGAGAGCCTGGTGGTTCAAGCGGCAACTTCATCAAGCAGCAGATCCGCTTACCCTACTGCCCCACAGGATAGAGATGACAAAAGGTACGATTCTATGGCAAAAAGTCTTTTCTGCTTGTAGTATGGCGTTGAAGTCCATGAACGCCACTTGTACGCTCGCCAGGTTCAGTCACACACTGTGGGAGCGTGCTTCCTCAGCGGCTGACTGCATACCGGAAGGAGAAGAAAGGGAAGCCTTCCTTAACATCATCGATGCCAGTTGAAGAGATGTGCGAATCTCTTCAACTGGCATCGATTCCGCTGACAGGATCTGCAGGGCCATGGCGGCAAGTACTACAATCCGCAGGCATGCGTGGTTGCGAAAGTCTGGCTTTGCTCCAGATGTACAGGCCAGTCTTTTGAATATGCCCTTTAACAGCTCTTCTTTATTCGGTAAAAAGGCTGATGACAGTCTGGAAAAGTTGCAAACATCTAAAGCAGCAGCTAAATCTTTAGGAGCTGCAATCCGCCAAACTCCTTTTCGCCCCTCAGGAACCTCTGGGAGAGGAAAGTCCTTTCGCTATTATTCCGCTTTCGGGAAAGGCAGAGGACAGCCGGCTCAAAGAGGCCAAAGGAGATCCACTCGAGGTGGACGGGTCAAAAGTACTAAGGCCGCAGCAGCAGCAGGTGCCTCTTTACCCTCGGCATCTGCATCAGCCGCCCCCAAACCACTCTGAGGTCTTTCCACACACAACACCTGTAGGGGGCAGGTTAACTCACCATCTGACAGAATGGCAGGCTATTAAGTCAGATGCTTGGGCATTGGAGACAGTTGCCCTGGGTTACTGCCTACCCTTTCTACACATCCCTCCGAGTCATCCACCGGGGCACAGTTCTTTAAAAGTTCCAGGTCCGCTCCTCTTGCAGGAAATTGTAGACCTGCTAGAGAAAGGTGCCATAGAACCGGTACCTGTAGCGGAGAGGAACAAGGGCTGGTACTCCCCCCTACTTTCTCATACCGAAGGAGGACGGAGGACTAAGCCCCATCTTGGACTTACGAGAATTGAACAAGTTCCTCAGGAAGGACAAGTTCAAGATGGTAACTCTCTCTCAGATCCTTCAGGCCCTCCAGATCCAGGACTGGCTGCTATCTCTGGACCTCCAGGATGCTTATTTCCATGTGCCAATCCATCTCAAACACAGGAGATACCTGAGGTTCACAATTGGCGGCTCTCATTATCAATTTCGAGTTCTGCCATTTGGACTGACCTTTGCCCCAAGGGTCTTCACCAAGCTAATGTTGGTAGTGGCTGCAAGTCTAAGGAAGGAAGGGATCCACGTCTACCCCTACCTGGCCGATTGGCTGATCAGAGCTGTATCTTCGGAACAAGCTCAGATCCAGCTAGATTATGTCTGCCACTTCCTTCACAAACTGGGCTTCTCCCTCAATTTAAAGAAGTCACAGATGATACCATCACAGAGACTCCAGTTCATTGGAGCGGTCCTGGACACTTCCCTGGGAAAAGCCTCGCCACCAGAGGTGAGGGCTCAAGATATTCTGCAGATGGTCAACAAGTTTCAAAATGCCCAACATCTCCCAGCCTTTGACTTTTTGAGATTGCTAGGCCTCATGGCATCCTGCATCTTTCTTGTGCCAGAGGCTCGCCTGAGAATGAGATCTCTACAGTGGGCACTAAGAACACAGTGGTCACAATACTCAGGAAGAATGACAGATCTCCTCCGGATTCCGGACAAGGTAGCCCACGACCTATAATGGTGGGCCTATCCAGAGAACATCTTGAAAGGAGAACTGTTTTGGCAACCATGGCCGGAGATGACTGTAGTCAGACGCCTCACTCACGGGGTGGAGAGCCCATGCCAAGGACTTGACCATCAGCGGTCGTTGGTCTCCATCGGAGTACAGACTACACATCAACCGATTAGAGCTGAGAGCGATCAGACTAGCGCTGAAAGCTTTCCTGCCATCAGTACAGGGGAGAAATGTCCTGATAATGAAGGACAACACGGTGGCCATGCACTACCTCAACAAAAGAGGAGGCGTAGGGTCACTGCCACTGTGCAGAGAGGCAATGCAGCTCTAGTTTTGGGCAATTCAGGAAGGAATCTCTCTATCGGCAGTCCACCTAGCCGGAGAGAAGAATTTGACAGCGGACGCTCTGAGCAGGCAGAGCACAGTCTCCCACGAGTGGGAACTAGCTCAGGAAGTCCTTCAAGAGATCTTCGCCCTTTGGGGAACCCCTCAGGTGGATCTGTTCGCCACCAGCACCAACAGGAAGTGCGATCTGTTCTGTTTTAGGGAATTTCCCCCGAGAGGAGCTCTAGGGGACGCGTTCGTAGTGGACTGGGAGTTCCCACTCCTTTACGTGTTTCCACCAGTCCCTGTTATTCCTCAAATGATCAGGAGGTTGAGAAGATTCCGGAAAACCATGATTCTAATTGCCCCGGACTGTGCCAGGAGAACGTGGTACCCAGACCTTCTGGCTATGTCCATCTGCCCTCCAATCCGTCTTCCACTCAGAGAATCTTCTATCGCAGAAGGGAGGTCAGGTTCTCCATCCAGACATAAGAACCCTCAACCTTCACGCTTGGCTTCTGAAAGGTTAAGGTACAAGGATTGGGACCTCCCTGATGACGTCATGGAGGTGTTGCTTTCAGCCAGAAGGCCAGCAACAAAGTCTTTATACCGCTGCCGTTGGAACAAATTTTGCAGCTGGTGTAGAGAAGAGAATATCGACCCTTTTTCATGTGGTACACCACCGGTGTTATCGTTTCTACTCTACTTGGCAAACTCAGGTCTTCAAGTTGGCACTGTAAAAGGCTATCTCGTAGCGCTATCAATCTTCAAGCGCACTGCGGAGGAACCATCATATTTCAAACTACCCCTAGTTATCCAATTTCTCAAGGGATTAACTAATGTTTATCCTCCAAGACCATTCCAAGTTCCCTTATGGGACTTAAATTTAGTCTTAAATTTCCTAATGGGTACTCCCTTCGAACCACTCCACTCTTGTTCGCTGAGATTTCTCACTCTTAAAATTGTCCTATTAGTAGCACTAACATCTGCTAGGAGGGTGAGCGAATTACAAGCTCTATCTTGTAAGAGGATTCAATCCAACACTACAGATAAGTCAATGCCTAGTCTGGGATACTGAATGGAAACCCTTATTGATATATCTTTATGTCCAGTTCATGAGTTCTGGATGACTACCCCTATATAACACCCCTCTCTTAGAATCCCCCTGACCCCACTGAGCCAAGAAGTAGTTCTGTTTTGCAAGTTTAAAAGGTTTATTTGAGAAATAAAACAAAATATAGATACCACGCTTTTATAATAAATTAATAATCGATAGCGCCCTTATAAATATAATGTTAATCAACAATGGGTAATCTGACAATAGCACACTTCTTTATAATCCATGAGGAGTGGGTGTAGGATGGATAAAGTAGCAAAAATACTTTTGATTTCAAGGGAAAAGCAAAGGGGAATAAAATGCAGTACAGAAATACTTGATATGATTTTAGCAAAAGCAAAGATAATCACTTTTTTTTTCTGGCAATTCACCCCCCTCCCCTAGGCAATGTAAGAAATGGAAGGAGATGGAAAGAGGAGCACACAGTTCTCAGGAATGCAATCAAATGCAATACGAAATTCAGTCCCCCCCCAGAAAGCTTAGAGAAAACAGGGATGAGTTTTAAACACAGGCAAATTACTTTAATGTGGTTTGCAAGGAAGTGAAAAGGTGCTATAATTGCTTTTAATTCCCTCTAGATGTTCAGGGTAGGTGATGGCTACTTTATATTAGTTCAGGCTCACTTTAACAATGCTCTGAGTTATTACCAAGTTGCAACGGATTTTAACAAAAGAAAGAATGGAGCTGCTATTTTGACAAGTGGAGAAATTGAGCCAAAATCGCAAATCGTGGTAAATTTTGCGAGTGCGTGAATCGCGATTGCGGAAAAAGTATTAGATTCTAAGCTTTCAGATGAAAGTTAAATTTCGTTCCTAGCCCAAACGGTTCCAGAGATACGGACGATTAAATAAAGGTAGATTTTCGGATTTAAAGTAAAACTCAAAATGACAGGTGACAGCTTGCAGCTGCAGAATTGACAGGTGGCAGTTGTGCAGCTTTAAAAATGACAGATGAAACGATTTCTAGGAGGCAGTTCTACTTAGGTTAAAATAGTTTGGATTGGATTATTTTAACTAAGAGATTAGTTCTGCACAGTTCTGCTAGGTACTCACAATATAAATTTGAAATAGGCCACGCCACGGATCTGGTCAGGTTTTGGACTGGACTCCGGTTCTGGTCTCGGCACTTCGGTGATCTGGGTCAGCTCTCTGGTTCTGCTCACAGCGGTCTGGGTCACTCTGGATCTCTGGTCTGGTCTCTGGCAATTGTTCTTGGCAAAAGAATTCAAATAGCTCGCCCGGCTGTGGAATAGTTTTCAAATGATTTTAAGGTTGCTGAGTCCTGCTGAGAAGAGTTCTCAGTTTGTGGGTTTAGGCCCTTGCTTTAAGTTCTGAAGTAAAGTTCTGGTCTTTGGAGATTGATGGATTTGAAGTCTGGATCTCTGGATGTGAAGTCATCGGTCAGCATGCTCCGCAGGAAATGGAATTGAATGTCTCTACTTGTCCCAGCAGTCTCTTTTTATGTGTTTTGGAAAGTGGGTGTGTGCGTTGGTCATAACTAAACCTGCCCCTCTCACTTGTCATTGGCCCAATTCTCCCCTCTCCCATGATTAGGGGAAGGAAATGTGAGTCAGAGTGATGCTGTAGGTTTTATGGTCAGAGGAACCTCCCCTTGTCAGATTGCACACAAATCTATTTCTGACCCAAATGCATATTTATCTATGCACCATGTTTCTAATATTATAGGTCCAGTTAACATATTTTCTGTAGCACCAAACCATCCGATCCCTGTCTTTGTACGATGTCGTGTCCACTGATGACAGAATTCTCCCCTTTTCATCCAGATAACGACTTCTAAACCTTTCCAGATTTTACACAAATGTGCACCAGGGATATGGGTTACAGATTATAAAGTGTCAGATTTTTAACATGCATACATTTGGAGTGAGACCCTATTTTCCGCTAGCAACCCCCCAGAATACACCACAGGGTCCTAACGCCTCTTAAAATGTTCACAGAAAAATCACAAAAATGATATTACTTATATAATTCTGACAAGTCCGCACTATGAGTTATCTATCTTTTTAAAATTATGCTCTGGTCAAAAAAGGGGTGTGGCTTCCCACATCACAGGGTGGAATAACTGGTTTATCCACTTCCCCCAAGCTCAGCTGCTAGCAGAGGCACTGCCCCTCCCAGTTTCCCCTAAGAGGAAGCCACTTTTACGACACCCCCAATATAACATTTGCCTGAGCCCAGGACAGGCCTTTGTTCAACTCCCTGTAGTCCCCAGCTGCTCCACCCCTAATCTAATCAGAGAGGTGACAACTCCTTTTGGCAAGGGGAAGAGTGGCTGAGCAGGTTTCAACTCCTGTCGGGGGTAGTTGTCAGGCAGAATCCAGTTTCATTAAGCCAGGTTTCAGCTAAATGTCACTTTTCTTTTTGTTCCCAGTTTAAATCACTTACAATGTTTACATATACATTAAATAATTACTTCCTTCGAGTCATTTCAGAATATAGTTTTACATTGTATCCACCTCTTAGCAAGTCTTTTCTTGGTCTGGTTTTGTTTCATTTGTTCAGTTTTACACAAAAGTCTGGTGGTTTTAAAACGCTGGCTTTCTGATAGTGGGGAGTACTGGTAATGCAACCATTTTTGGGATTAAGAAAATTAATTCCCCACAGTTCTGAGTTGCTTTTTGGCAATCAGCATTGCCATTCCCAATGGTTTCAGGCTACTGTGTGTGTAGCCCAATGGTGGTTTTAGGCAGTGCCCTCCTGTGCTCACAACATAGGCAAAAATGGGTGGCAGCCTATTCTTCATGTTTTCCCTGTGCACTCTCTGGGGAGTTCTGGCCATCATGATGTTTTCCATGCCAGTACTGCACAGTTTTATGGTAGGGCTTGTATGCATGGGTAAAAACATCCCACATTGTAAAACCCCCAATACAATTTTCCATAAGGACAAAGTTGTCCTACAGGTGAAGCCTAATTTCCTCCCAAAGGTGGTTTCTGAATTTCACATCACTCAGAAAATTACCTTACCTTCGTTCTACCCTCCTCCCCATCCGGGGAAAGAGGAAGAAAGGCTACATAGGCTGGACTCAAGGCGAGCTCTAAGCTTTTACATCAGCAGACTGGCTAGGATTAGGCAAGCAGACCAACTGTTTGTAGGATACTCGGGTCACAAGTTGGGACTACCCATAACAAAACAGACCATTTCCAGGTGAATTATTTTGGCCATTCTGAAATGTTACAAACTGGCAGGGAAAGAGCCACCCCAGAATCTTAGGGCTCATTCAACCAGGGGTATCGCAGCATCTTCGGCCCTCCAAAGAGGGGTACCGCTCCGAGACATGTGTGGCTGCCACATGGTCGTCCGCACATACATTCACAAGATTTTACAACCTGGATTCCTCCACTAGTCAAGAGACCAGATTTGGCAAAGCCGTATTACATTCGGTTCATTCCTAAAAGGGATACATGACATTATTACTCCCACCTCCAATTACATGCCACTGCTATGGGAGTCTATCAAAGATAAGGATCGAAGAACAAGTTACTTCTTACCTTGTAACGTTCTTTCGATGGGATGTTCCTCCGACGTATTCCTCATCGCCCCTCTCAGCCATCCCTGCAGTAATACTTCCCTTGTGGTTGCAGCTTACGCTCCCTCAAGGTCAATAACCAATTCAGGCATGACTTATCTTATGCTACAAAACGGAACGTAGCAACGGACGCAGCGTGTGGCTATTTATGGGCATGGTGACGTCGGCGCTGATACGGTGGCTGTCGGGGGACATCGACTCGACGGACGACGACGCGCAGCACCCTCTACAGAGAAAAAATTTCCGAGGCCAGCAAGCTGGAGACGAATGATCAAAGATAAGTAATACGTTGGAGGAACATCCCATCGAAAGAACGTTACAAGGTAAGAAGTAACTTGTTTTTCTTAGCGGTAGTCTCGGCATGGGAGCATTTGTCTCCTGCTTGTCTCTGCAGCGAACGTCCTCCGGTCAGATCTCGGGGTTCCGGGCTCATCTCAGCGAGCTGGTCTTGTTTGTTGCTGCGCTTCGAGCCCGCCATACCTCTCCTTGGTCATGCCACCAGAGGAGATGGGTTCCTCTGTCACTGCCTCTTCTACCGACTTCGACTGCATCGGCCGAGAAAACACAAGCCTTTTGGTGTCCGGCTAGTGTTGGCCTAGCTCTACACGCTTCAATGGGCTCCTTGGCCTAGCAGGGCTCTGTCTCCTCAGGACATCTCCCCCAGAGGGCTCGCCTCTGCGTACGAATTGCACACACCCCTACGTAGGAGCTTCCTTCTCTCCTCTCACACTTTCCCTCTTGTTGAAAAAAAGTCTTCACAAACAATGAATGTGTCCTCCTGTGTCTTTGGTGCTTAAATTAAATGCAGCATTTCTTGAAGCCAACCGGATGTATGGGCTGACTCGGGTTGGAGTAGTCAAAACAGGAATACAATTAGGTTGTACAAGTCCCATATATGCAGATAATGTACTCTGGTATGGGAGGTTCTTGTTGGACTGGTGGTCCTTGTCTAGGAGAGGGGAGTCGCTCCCATTGAGGTCCCATTTGCCAGACCCCTATGGAGGGTCTTGTGGAGCAAGCTCACCTCTCTAGCCTCAAAGGGGGTGGCTCTCCTCTCGGGGATAAGGACTACAAGGGAGTAGGAGTGAATTTACCAGATTTGTCACAACAGTAACTGCATGCCAAACAGAATTTCTCCAGTTTAAGGATGAGCACATGATTATCCCAAGTTCTCATGAAGGGACCAATTTACATCCTGCTTAAACCTTCTTAAATATTAGCTGAAGTTACTAAGCGTTTATTCTATGCCAATTAGCACCGTATTGGTTTTACTGGGCCAGTACCTGGTTTGAGAAAATGGTGCATTGTGCAAAAGTAAAACTGGGGAAAACCTGCAGTCAGAGGAGAGGAGGAATAGTATAGGGATGCAAAGAGCGAGCACATTGGGAAGAAACAGTGAGCTTGTGGTAGAAGGAATACGATTGTATAAGTAGGTCTTCCTGTGTAATGGCAGGCAGAATGCAGATCTACACAAAGGAAAAATAAGACTACTCATGGTAACCAACATTTTACAATGATGGTGGTTTCTGGTAACCTAGAAGAAGTACTAGAATTAGTGAAAGGATGGTTGCGCGATGGCCAGGAGATGGGTGTAGGAAACTCCTGAAGGATAGAGGGCAGATATGCCAGGTATCACTTTATAAGTGCATGCTACAAATCACTGCTCTAATCTGGCAATGCCAAGGCAATTGTGAGAAGTGATGGAGCAAAAATGGGCTTAAAAAAAAGGTGACTGCCTAGACTCACAATGGGAGAAAGGGGGATTGGGAAGACGCAAGTAGAAACCGCCCTTGAAGAGCCTTATGTGCATGGTCTCTCCATTAGGGCAAATTCACTGATGCAAACTGTGGGAGATGTGGAGCTGACAATTTTGCATAATGTAACTGCTGGCACCTTGACTCCATTATCAAAGGTTGAATGCCTGATGTAAGAGTGTGCCACATATAAATGATCCTATACTCCGACATCTCGGGGCAAAAACGTGCAAGGCAGCCCAGAGTACAAATAAGACATGAAACACATAGTATAAAAGAAGTTGTGCAATATAAAGACTACACCCGTGGGCATACATAAGAGCTGACGTGAGACTTGTTGATTCAAGAAACTTGGCACATACCAATTGAGTCAACAGTTCTCTAAAATAATCAGTATTAGATTAGGACCTATAGGTCCATGCAGTACTGAATAGTAATGGCTCACACAAGAGGGTGTCATTAGGAAATTGGCAGGCGATCTATAAATCTACGTGATTGTATTCATTTCTGATATGCATCTCCCCTGACAGATTAAATGATATTTATACTGTGTCCATTACCACCATGGTTGTCTTAAAGCACCTAGCCTTGTCCAGAGGGAGCATGTCCTTGATGGATCCTCCACCAGTCCCACCCCCCCAGTATGGTGCCCATCTGAGGCGATTCCATGAAGATGAGGAACTTTCTGAAGAACCTATCCTTGCATGCAGGTGAAGGGCTTGAGGGCGTAGGATCTGTGCCCTGTGGCTGCTGAGGTCTTGCTGGTCCTTGTCGCACTAAGCTGGAGGCTGTGTACCGCCCCTGTGACGATGTGGTCAGGTATGACATGGACCAGGTAACTGGTGTAGTCCAGTCCATCTAGACGTACGTTTCCATGCTCTCCAGAAGATGGCTCTGGGTGCGCCGCCATCTTGTCTGGCCTGGCGGCCATTTTGTCATGCCGCGCGCCACGTGCCTGCTGCATAGTGCCTGATGAGCTGGGACCAGTCTCTGCCTGCACGCCCGGCTAAAAGCAAAGGCTCGGGCATTCCCTGTACCTCAGGTAGAGAGACCTCTGAAGTGGAGTGCCCACGGCCATAACGCCGGTAGTGCATCTGCTGCTCATAGGTGCCCCCTCGGGCGCCTGCCCAGTGTTAGAGCACAGCCCCTCAGGGAGATCCCTGGTACTAGAGCCATGCGGCTCCTCAGCGGCGGAACCGGGAGGATCTTGTGACCCTCGGCTTGTTGGCCGATAGTTCTGAGCCTCAGTCCCTTTTCTCGTTTTAAGACCTGGAAGGCCCCTCCCACTTGGGCGCTTCCCAGGGAAGGAGTCGCCCTTGCGGGGTGCAGAGAACAGGGCATGTATGCCTTGATGTCTTCTAGTGGTGGTCTTTCGAACATCTCCCTCCACCTGGCTAAGCGATTCAGTAAGCGCAGGGTCAATGCGTTGAACTGAGAACAGCCGTCGCAGCCGTGGTCGGGGCCAAGGCATCAGAGGCATAGCGTATCATTCCACATCGGTATACAGTTGATAGCGCAGGGCTACTTTTGGATTTCTAAAATGTCATCCTATATAGTTGTATGCGCTGTTTTTTGTAAATTACTCGGCTTGTAATGCACATTTACAAATCGCTCGAATCACAATTTTAATGTGTTTTTACTCACCCAGTGCATTCCGCCAGGCTTTATTTTGGGACATTGAACATGTCCACTTGTACAGTTTTATTTGCTATTAGTTATGTTACGTTGCTCTGCTTTGAGCACACATGTGTAATTTAACTGAATTCTCCTTGCAATGTCATCTTGCAGAGTTTTGGGTGGTTGTTATGGTAAACATTTAGTTGAAATTTCATTTTCTGCCAGCTGGGACCAACAATACTGCAGGTTTTTGAAAACGGTGAAGTTAGTTGTGTGCTTGTCGCCATGGGAAGATTCAAGTGCAGCCAACTGCCACAAACCGACCCATCCTTTGCACATTCTGGGATCAGTAGGTAGGAGTCCATCTGTGAAACTTGAGGGTGTAGGTTCTACCCTTGTTTCATCTTTTTAATTGGGTCCAGCACCAGTGTGATACTCGAGCATGTAGAAATGAGTATACTCTTTTTGCCAAATGTGCATGGTGCAGGTGGGAAACGGCCAGTTGGAATAAAAAATGGCATCACCAGCCGCTGCATTCATTTGAATAGTGATCATTTTCAAAATGTTTCTCAATAGTTAGTATTCATGAAAGGGGCATTTGGCCTGACTTAAAGACGTGATATGTCCTGTTGGTGATGACCACTACATATGTGTTTTCCAACAGTGTCAAGCAAGGGCCCTAGCCATTAAAATAGATGACCACTGTTGAACATTGCCGCCCATGCCTGGCCCCCAGCCATTGCATACGTCTCGAGAACTTGCCCCATTTAAGTGAAGTATGGACACCACAACCCCCCAAAAACACGACTTCCTCTCCAAAATTATGCAGAATCTAGAAAAGTAGCTTATAAATTGATGGCTGATAAGAGGAGGCGAAGGGCACACTGAAATGATTTAAAATCCTCTGGCATGTGCACACCGATTCACTATTCATAGTGGGGCTGGGCACACCGGTTATGGAGCAAATGGGCATTTTGCATCGTTAATTTTGAGATTCTCCTTTTAAATATATTCCCGGAGCTCCGTTTATTTGACAGTACCTGTTGCCCTGTGTTTGTAGAATAAACGCGAGTGGAGGTTCTGCATGGTGACTACTGGGCACTTTATAATGTAATTCGATAGCGATATAGCCTACTGATGGAAATACACCCTATATTTGTGCACGGTGCATACCATTCCAATGTTTTCAGATGGAATAATATGCTGGGCACCATTGCCTTGGGGGCTTTGGCCAAAAATCCATCATGCAAATAAAATAGCATAAGAACTTCTCAATGTTTTAAGAATGGTAAGCCTAGGTCAGCTTGTTGACTGTTTGGAGCTGGTGTGTGATGGAGGACAGTTTGTCAGCCTTCGCAATATCTGGGGGCAGGTGCCTATGTTTCAGTACATACTCTGCTCATTTCTTTAGCTCCAGGAACAATGCAGTCTCATGTGTCTGCAGTGGTGTCCATCTGATCAAGAGAAGCAGAGTGGAGGCGTGGATTGGGTTCTAAAGGAGAGGTTTTAGAGAACATGATTGCATCTATAGTGAATGGGTAAGCGGAAGCCTGTTGGGAGCTTTTTTGACATAGGTGCGAGCGTTTGCTCTTAGTGGGTTGAGCCCTGCAGGGCAAAAGTAAAAAAACCGACGAGTTCGTATCTGGAACATTGTTGTTGGTATATCTTTACAAGCATAGAAGCTTGCCCGAACAATTTGCCGAAACTGATGCACATTAGTCATCACACTCTGGTATTGTCCACTTAGAGGACCAGACCACACTAACATCACACTTCATCATCTGCAGAAGGTTGTAGAACTTGACAACCTTGCCGGAACAGACCCACGCACCCAAGTCACATGGGTGTCACTGAAATAGACGAACCTTACCACTCGGATGAACAGGCACACTGAGAAAACATACTTGGGGAATTGGGGGAGGGAAATTGCAGAGTTGCACCCTATTAGTAGAACTGGCTTCTGAGTGAGAACCACGTTGAACAGCCCATATCTCCCACTCAAGATGTAGTGCCAAGATGTAATGCAAATTGCGAACATTTAGCTTTGCCGACGGAAAGCAGCCTAGAAAAATATGATTCAGAAAATGTAACAATTAGTTGTACGGCCTGTATTGCCAAGAAGATTCCGTCATCTGGATGTGTACAGCAAGCAGTATTTCTCACACCATGTGCTCTTTCTTTAACAAACATCCTCTTGCATTCAATAAAATGTATGCAGCTGCAAGGCTCATGTGTAATCCCGAGAGGATCCGGTTTGAGTGACGTGATTTTAGTTGTGTGCTCTGTTGTCCTTGTAAACTATTGGAGTAGAATGTGTTGGGCTGGGGTTGCATTTTGCACTGTGCTAATGCACGAGTGACTGAACTACAGGGCTCATTCCCACAGTGGATGTTGATGGCAAATTAACACTGACCCAACAGCTTCTGGCGTATAAAAAAAATTGACCACAGGTAGTTTTGTTTTTAAGGTTTGCTACTCCTTTGGATATTGTCACGCTGTTGTTTTTTTAAGAGTGCTCCTCTGCTTTCAGGCTAGAGCTGCTCGGTTAAGTATTACAAATAAATAAAATATAGCCGAATCATTAAGGCCACCTTTTCTCCACGTTCAAGTATAGCTGCCACACACCGTGATGAAACTAATTTGCAGGCAAAAAACTAATCAAAAATGGTTGCAGACTTTGAACTTTTGGGAACTCTTTCTGTTTCTAATCAGTTCTTCGTTGTAAAATGGTGTGTTCTTCTGCGAGAAGTTGATGTGTAATGCGCACCTGTCATTGTGTGCAAGCCTGCTTTGCATGCCTGAGTGCAGTGAATAGTTGTCCCCCAAGGATTGGTGTTATAGAGGCTTCAAACTAATAAGCGAGTAAGATAAGTGCTTCGGTTTCATTTTAATCCACTGCTTTGTTTGACACATTTTTAGACCAGGCTCGTTGGAGATGACGTGCGTCTTCAGTGTGTGCACCCCACTGGGCTCTGTTATGCTGTAGAAGAATACATTGCCATGCAAATCCAGTTTTTCAGTATTGAATGTTCACAAGCTGCTATACCCGAGTCACTGATGCCGTTCACTCTCGTGGGTGGACAGGCCACCTTGGTCCCTGCTGTGTGGCAGGCATTGCGTTGCACGTGCTGAAGATCGGCTGCCCCCAGGATGGAAGCCAGTATGTGAGTTGCATTGTAAGTGAAAGGCAAGTCATTGGAAAAATATAAACTCTTCCCCCACATTGGCGTCTGTTGGATTTTTTAAGTGGAAAGGTGTACATGTTTTACCCTACATTGTCCCGAGTGAGCATTATCCAACTGGGAGCTTTTGAGTGCACCCCAACAATGTTTTTAAATTATCGATTGAGATGGTACTTGAACTGGTTAAAAATAAGGCAATTGACAACGATTTAGGGGAACACATGACGAACTCCAATAGATATCAGGTGATCCACACGGGAATGTTTTCAACACATTTAAATGCTGGCCCACGGAGAAACAATTTTGAGTCGGACCAATCATGTTTGCCTGCATTGCCCCCTTTTCAAGTTGTATGTATCCAAAGCAGTTTGTGAGGCCTGACAATACAACATGCCATCACTGCACCAGTTCTGGCTGGCTGTGCCCAAAGAAAGTCACGATGAGGCTTGTTTGAACGTTATGTGCCAGAATCACAACTGTAAAACACCTGTTATGCTGCCTTTGCTCAATCTATACACCAGCATTGTCACTGTAAAATGCATGTCATGCTACCTTTGCTCGATAGAAATGAGGCAAAACAACAGTATATGCCTCCCCTCAGCCCACCCTCTCATCTTTCACGCCGCCTGTGTCCAAAGAAGGCCTGCCTCAAAATATGCCCGTGCTTTGCCCTCACGGCTCCCTCTAGTAATGTTTGTGCCAAATAAAAATGAGGCCTTTCTCAAAAACATATTTCCATGATTCACTAGTTGTGCTTGGCGTGCCAAATGGGTGCTGCTCACTTACGCACTCCCTCTGACTCACAAGCACTCATTTTCACACACATGCACACACATTTAATTGTTTGTTTGGGCTATTATGTAGCAGCGCCACCTATAAACCGAAACATTTGCATTAGAGTACAGATGGGGAGAAATGGCACATGAGTAGGGGCACAAAGCTTGAATGTATTGTTTATTTGCCCATCCATTGACTGCCCATGGCCATGCTAAACTCTATGGCCCTTCACACCCAGATACTGCCCCTCATCGTCTAAAACACCACCTCATGGGAACTTTTTGAGCTCAGTTTAATTAAGCCTTACCATCAAACTTTGCACGCAAAGTGCTTTTTTTCCCCAAAACCAGTCTTCTGAGACTTAATGAATTAATTGGAGGTGTAAGCGCATTTCGGGTGTAAATAAGAATGTCTTAACCAGGTCTGCCTTCAGCCACTCTATTTGTAACCACTGTGTCCTTCATGGAATTCCTGTTAAAACCAGCTTTTTCAAAGCCAACCATTTTGGGTTGTGTAGAAGTATATGCCAGGCACTGCTATTAGATGCCCAGGCACTCTCACCATTTTGCACTTGCTACCATTAATGGCCAGTTAATACCACTATGGCAGTGCCTGGTAAGTGCCTTTCCCAGGTCTAAACAAAACCCCAGACTATTGGCATTGATCATGCTCGTTATAAACTTGCTTTCTGCTTGGTCCCTTGGCTCTCCCCCTCCTCTGGTTCTGAACCTCAGTGCCCGAGTGGAAACTGTATTGGGCAGAGGAGTTGATTGATAACTTCCCACCCAAGTCCTGGAATCCCGTAGGAGGCCATTGGTGCTCGGACTCTGGCTCCTGCATGCAGCTTTTTGTGCATGCTAGTGCTCCAAAACAGACAATGCTTATGGTCCGGGTGACCAGTGCTACCTTGTGCTTATAGTGAGCGAAACCCTTGCAGGCATTGATGTGGGACGGTTCCTGTCTCAACTACACTACAGAGCAGACCGCATTGGGAAAATGGGGAGGGGGGAGGGGTGGCACTCATTGTAAAAGCACTCCTTGATTGTCATCCTATCTATGTCCCATACTTGAAGGGATGCGAAAATCTGATCCTTAAGATGAGTCAATGATAATGCTTCCCTGACTATATATACTCCTTGCATAGACAACTACAGACTCTACCTCTGTTTGAGGAACAACTCTTTGCTTTATTGAATGACACCATAAAAGCCAACTCGCCTGTAATTGTACTGGGCGATTTCAGTCTATGGGCTAATGATCCTAGCGACCCCAATGCACTATCCTTACTACCGGCCCACAATGTCATTTGCTTCTCCCAATCAGGAAAAAAAAAACGCTCACCAAGGTGTCATACCCTTGACTGGATCCTGACTGAAAACGTACCTAACATCGATATTCACTCTCAGGCATGTCCCTGGCCTGACCACTCTAACTTTAATGCACTACTACCCGTGGCTCCCCTCGGACCTAACCGCTATGCTCAAACTGAGATAAAATGTAGGAACCTGAAAAACCTCTCGCCTACAGACTTTTCTACTTTCCTCTCTACAAGACTAGACATGAGCGAAATATTGGACAACTCTACTGATCTGGTATGTCACCTCGCCAAAGCTATTAAGGCTATTGACACTCTAGCCCCTGAAAAGACAAAAACTTAAAATTGAAACATTTAAAAAATCCTAGTTTGGTGATAACATAATTGAGTCAAGAAAAATGAAGAGGAGCTCTTGAGCAGGAATGGCAAAAAAAACAGATCCCCTTACTCTAGGTAAATCTAAAAACGCTACCCATAACTACAAAAACACTATTATTGAAGCCAAGGCAAAAATTATAACCTTTGTATCGACAAAGCCAAATCTTCATCTAATGAATTATTTAAGATTCTTAAAGGATTTGAAAACCACACTTCACCATTTGCACCTGTTATTAAAGACTCGGTTTGGTGCCAGACCATCCAAGATGAATTCCTGACTAAAACCACTGGTCACCAACAGAATATTGCTGGTCAACTGACTCGCCTAGTTAACAAAAAAAAGAACAAAAACAGGACACCATAACAAAGGGATCCCTATGCCAAGGAGGTTCATGACCTCATCCTGAACCTCAAGTCCACTACATGTGCAAGGGACCCTAATCCCACTAACTACCCCATGGATTTCCAGGATGATTAACATGTCTTTCAGGGATGGCACAGTACCTGTCTCTATGAAGGATGCCTGGATAACTCCCCTGCTGAAAAAGAATAACTTGGACCCAGCCGTAGCAAAACATTACTGACCAATAACCAATGTGCCATACTTACTGAAAATCATTGACAGAATTGCATATTTGCAACTACAAAACTTGGCGGAGGAGAATAAACTCTTGGGCATTCATCAATTAGGGTTCAGAGCACATCATGGGACTGAAACAGCACTTTTGGACCTCAAATGCAACATCTTGGTTATCTTGGAGAAAGGACACCCTGCACTATTAATGCTGTAGGACCTCTGGCATTTGATCTCATTGACCATGACCACCTCCATGAAAGACTGATGCACATCATCAGTTGCTCAGAAAGGTCAGCCCATTGGATCTCATCTTTCCTGGGTCCCAGAACATCAAGGTTAGCCATTGAGAAAGCTGAAGTCTTTCCCAACCTCCATGTGTGGTGTTCCACAGGAATCTTGCCTTTCCCCGACTTTATTTAACATATACACAAGGCCACTACTCGACCTGCTTGACCGACTGTGTCCAATATGCTAACTATACAGTTGACACCCAGGTCCTTTTCGAGCTGAACGGTATACCACTGACGTTGACTTGGGCCCTCGCTTAACGAAAATTGACCCTACGTACTCCCATTTCTCCATCATGGGCATCTAGATTCCTGTCAGTATGTCAGTGAAAACCTTAGGTGTTGCCTTGGATTCTGAGTTGTCAATGAAACATGTCTCAAATGTTCGCTCCTTCTGAAGTGATGTCATTTAACGTCTCCACCAGATCAGGCCTTATGTTACCATCAAAAACAGAGTCTTATGACCACTGCGTTAACTCGCAGTTGGACTATTACAATAGTCTACTTATCAGCACTTCTCAATCTTACCCGTCTGCAGACCACACAGAATGTTGCCGGGAGGGCAATTTATGGCTTGGCCAAGAGTGACCACGAATCAGATTTTAGAAAAAAGCTCCACTGGCTTCCAGTTAAACAGAGAATCAGGCATACGATCCTACCCCTTACATACAAATGCCAGAACTCTGTGGCCGCACAGTACCTGAAGAAAAGAAGGATTTTTCCCTCCTACAGCCTACCACAGTTCTACGTTGTAATGACACCAACTCACTTTGCCAACCCTGTTTTCGTCTAAAAGGTTTGGAGGCACAAGCTTTGAAGTTCGGCCACCTCAAGAGTGGAATCCTCTTCCCTCCACCTGTAAATCTTCCTCTTCATTGCCAATTTTCAAGAAGACCATTAAAACTCTCCTTTTTAATTCAGCTGATTAAGAATGTCCTTACTTGACCCCTCATTCCATCTTGAATCTCCTGACCCCTGCTGATTGTGTCTTTTATATGCACTGCGAGGCCCCACGGGCGTACAGCGCGCTCTGAATGAAAAATAAATAAAATAAACTATGAGCATGCAGCAGCTTCTGTACCTGCAGGCACAAGGTGGCCTGTCATGCAGAGCACTCCTTGGTCAGCTTTACTGATGGTCAAAGCTCTGCATGTCAAAATGATGGCCTGTGCATAAGAGGTGGTTTTGAATAGGGCCTGCTGGCTACTGTTTCACTCTCTGCGCATTCTCCATTGACATTGGGAAGAGAAGGCACCACGAACCCAGGAACATGTGGTACCATGGCATTGCTTTCAACGCCAGAACCCAAGCATGACACTTCGTTGTGGACATTCTATGTTGTGTTCCAGTGACACTGGACAGAGGTATGTTGGTAACGGTGCTCCATGCAGAGAGAGCTTTAAAAAAAAGAACTTAAAAAAAAAAACATCCCTGGCAAAAGTGGTTGTTCGGTGGTAAATGCCCTCCAAGCTCAAACTGAAATTCATGGGTATCGTTTTGGAAAGTGAAAAAAAAAAGAATCCTGACAATTGTGAAACTATCTGCTGGTCATTTTTCTGCTGCCTAAATGCCTCTAGGGTAGTGCATTCCTGTTTTTTTTATTTAATATTTTTGTTATTCGTTGTAATTGATACAGCACTGTTGAAAACGGATATGCGTGCTAACATTCAGTGAAAAGGGACTATCTGTCCAGATGATTGATTCCAGGAAAGGAATGCCACAACGAGTATGATGGAAAAGAAATTGAAAGTCGCGGTGGCCTGCATCACCTATGCAGTCATTTTTTCAAGTCCTAGCCCTGTAAAATTAAGGGGTTATCCCAATAAATTCTGGAACCACAGACAGTATTTGGGATACAGCATAGTCATTCAGAAATATTAATAGATTTAGCAGGGTGCCTGCTGCAGGAGTACACCAGATCACAGGGTTCAACATTGAGATTCAATGAGCGGGAGCTAAACCCAGCTCTTAGGGGTTGGGCATCACCCAGTAGGCAGGAGCTACTGCAGGGAGACTAGTAGCTACCAGAGATGCTACTTGAACTTTTTATCCATTTTGTATGAACGAACCATTGTTTAAATATATATTAGATGTGTTCTAATTCTTCCTTATTAACATTCTCAAATGCTCAAAGTTAATGTCACATTTACATGTTATGAAGGCACCAGTTGGCCCATGACACCAAAAGTAGCTCCTGATGGCGGTTGGTTTCAAGCTAACAAGGCTTTACTATGCTAGAAGCAGGAGCTACATGGCTCCCAGTTCCCTCAATTTCGAACCCCAATATCCGCAAATGGGTACCAACAAAAGCCCAATCACACCAATTAAACAGGTTCACCAGTCCACTGGAATTGGCTAGGCACTCCTGCACATATGAGACAGGTTTTGATGTTTTGCTGTAATGATCCTGATCCACAGCCACAACATGAACTAGATTGTTCCATTCTTAAATCCATCCCTGCGTCCCATGTTAGCAAGAGCAGAGTGATCCAGGTGCTCTTCCTCGTGCAAGAACTTCTAAGGTTCAATTCACGATAATGACCACCAAAGCACCCTTCATAGATGCCTCTGAAACGTCATTCGTTTTTTTGGTGAGAGCATTTGTACGGCTTGGCTGTCTGCGTTTTCTACATTTTCTCATGGTAAGCAGCGCCCGATGTATTTATTGTTGTTCCCCAAGATGAATTGCTCTTGAAAATTAATGCAGAATAAACTAGCGACGGAAGTAGGACACGATTACCACATCGTCTCCGTTTTCCATCCACGCCGTCGGATCTCATTACAGCGCCTGCTTTTTCTGAAAGGGCAAACCTGTTAAAACGCAAGCACCCAAGTGCGTCAATGACTTTCTGAACTGTTCTGTTTGCATTAATGCAAATGAACTGTGCGTTTCATCCCACGCCCCGATCTACCCTGTGGCTCAGGAAGTTATGAAGATGGCCATGGAAGCCTGCAACTTGAAAGTGAGAAGGATGAGAATGTGCAGGCCCGGAGACCACTCCTTGGCTAATGTATGTAGTGTTCTAGAGGGAATTCCTCTGGCGCTAAAGAGTTAAAGCTCCGATCAGCAGAGCTGTTCCCAGTGGACACTGTAGTGAGGGGGACCACATATTCAAGGAATGTTTGATGCCCCCCCCTTACCACCCATTTCCTTCCTCCATCCCGTCTGCCCCTCCCAGTTTCCATATACTTATATGAATAGCTACCCAGGCAAAGCACAGGGAACTCCATTAATAGTTATGAATAGTTCCCATACTTGAAAGAAGACACCAGGTCAATCAAATTCCGTGTACTTGCAGTTGCTGGCACCCGAGCAACTCTTTTGTGCTGCATATTAGAAAGTAAAAGTAGCTTATTGCTGTCTTTGAGGGAACAGAGACAAAATATTTTCAAGTATTCTTTAATATGTTATAGGGCTGGGCAATAGGGCCAAAAGTCATATCTCGATATTTTTGGTCTGAATAGTCATATATGATATATATATATATATCTCGGTATATCTCGAAATTGTTTGTTGGTTAAATGCTCAGTTGAAAACTGCAACTAGATGTGCCATGTCACAAACGCCTTTATAAGACATTGATCAAAATAAGGTGCAAATACAGGATTCCTCCTTGTTAATACAGAATTGTAGCACATTGAGCGCCTAGACCGCCCTTGTGTGGTAGCGATGCACGGTATAAATCAACATAACATATGTAATGTATATATCTTGATGTTAACAATATTTTCTCATTCTATATCGATTTTGAAAATGTATTGATCGTTCTCCAAAACTCGATATATCGCCCAGCCCTGACATGATTTATACCACGCACTGCTGCCATTTGCATGGCTTCCTGGCAGGGCCGGCCTTAAGGGCAGCAGCGCCCTGGGCGAATTGGCACCCCCCTCGCCCTCTGCACGCCCCTGGTTAACGGGGGTGGGGCGCAAGGGGTGCGGGGCCAAGATGGGGCATTATGATTTCATTTTTTACCTCCTCGCCCCTTTTAACCAAAAGTCTGTATATTCTATGCATTTCTTAAAAAGGGTGGGTCATTCGTGCTTTTTTCGGTTTGCCCTTTTTTGTTTGATGGGGTATTCTTGTTGCTTTGGATGCTTCCTTACTGGCTCACACACAGAGTATAGCCTTCCCTCGGCCGCTGCTAGGTTGGAGTTAAATGAGATCTACCGTTCATGTTGCACCTGTTTCACCATTATGATTGCGATAACTCCTATTTTAGCACTAGTGTGGGGCAGAGTAAGAGTTTAGAAACTACCCATCCCTGTACTCCTACAAGGCACTAGGAATGTTGTCACAGAGGGCCTTTGTCAGGCAGCCTATTTTTTACCCTCTTGCCAAGGGCCTTGGCTCACCTTCTCTCTTTGCAGTGGATAGCTAAAGCCCACATGCTTTAAGCTCCCCAAATCCCTTCAGGGTGTTTGTGGTTTGTTGAGAGTTCCAGCAGCAAACATCCCCCTCAGCGGTCCACCTCTCAATGGGGTCGTGTTTCTCCCACACTTTGCAGAGTCTACATCGTTTCCAGACATCCACCACCTTCCACCAGGCAGGAGCCGCCTTCATCGAGGGAGCTTTGAAGAGTATGTGTCTGCTTCCTCCGCGTGTGACACCTGCTTGCTTTCCTTGGCCTTAGTGGTTTTCTGCCCATGCAGTGCACTCTTGGTAACTTTTCTTGTCATTGGCACTCTTCTAAGGTGACCTGCCTCTGGCTCTCTGATTAGGCCGGAAAGGTTTCTCAATCTTAACCATTAACTAATTGTTACAGGATTCCTGCAATTGTTTAATGATTCATTTAGGCCCTTTACCGTCTCCCATGGGCCTTATAGGATATTACACGGCTTTACAAATGCGTAACGCCGTCAGTACATTCCCGTGATATGGAAAACGCAGCTCTGCGGTCTCCCAAATATGCAGGCGAAGAGCCGCATCTTCTCCATCTCACCGTGCGGGAAGAGGGAAGCTCGCTCTCCTGGCTTTACCTTTTCTCGACACATGATTGTGCTGGCAGATACATTTTCATTAATAGCAGCTCTGCACGGTTTGGTTCCTGTAGCCTCACAGCCTTATGGGAACTTAAGTCTTTACCAAAGGTTTTTAGCCTTGGCTTTTTAACGTCTGCTGAGAATAATGTAGGGTTGTTTATAACGAGGGGGTGAAGGCGCCAGGAAATGCGACTCCACCATGTGGAGAGAGCATCTTATTCTGTGCTAGAAACTTGTTTGTTCCAGACCCCAAAATATTGGAGGAAATTGAGGGCGGGCCCTGAGGAGTCATGCTACCTCACTAAACGCACTCGCTCTGGAAAGGAAAGATGGATTCGGGGAAGAAAGGCTAGTCTGGGGACATATTCAAGAAGGTAAGTGTTTGTAGGTGAGTCGGATGCAGGGTATCCCTTAGTTGGGGGTCAGTGGGAGTGAAATTATCAGAGGAAAGAGGCCTTTCCACATACTAATATGCAGCCGTTTTGGGGAACTAGGAAGCCCAGCGGTGAGGTAACTAGAAAAGAGAGCTTCACCTATATTGCTGTCTCGAGCACTGCTGCACCGTAAGGCCTTTAAATCAAATAAACATAAGTAGTTTCTAAAACACTGATGTAGCCAGTCTATGTGCGTCCTCGTGCCATAGAACAATGTTTCACTGTGGCTCGGTTTCTCCCGCACAAACGGGTCCAGGATTTTATCAGGCAAGTTATGTTATGTAATGTTAACGGTACTTATATAGCGCACCGTCACTAACGGAATTGGTCCCCAGGCGCTTTGGTGGATCTGTAAACGAGAAGGTGGGAAGGGTTAGTAAGGTGTAGAGGGAGTAGGATAGTGGGAGGGTGGTATACTGTTGGCAGCTTCAACTCGGTGGACACCGGGTGCTGAGCTTTGGTGCTAGTATCGGATTGGGGTCAGTCCGCTTGTGCTGTTGGTGCACCTTATGTGTTGCAGTGTGGTGAAGTGTGTGCAGCTTGTTGTGCGAGAGATGGTTGTGTGAGTTTTACAGTGATATAAGTATGCAGAGAGTATGAGCTTATATTGTTAGTGGGATATATGGTTCCGTCTAAGTGTGGCACATGCTAACATTCAAGTTATATCTAAGTGTGGGGGGGGCGCTGTTGCGCACGTTACAAATGGCCGCTTGATTGCTGAGCTCCCGCTCCACTGACAAATCCTGTTGGTAGAAATCCGTCTTGGACCTACCCAGCGTACCCCGGACGCAGGCATCGCTGGCCCGATTACCCGTGAATATCCCCTGCAACTCCTGTGGTCCGGAGCCCGGAGGGGACGGAGCTGTCCCGACCCGAACATTGGCCGGCCCCTGCGGCAGTCGAGACCCGGAATCGGGTACCAGGGCAGCTCACTCGAGCGCCGCGGCTTTGGCGTGCGGAGAGGCCGTGGGTGGGTGGAGCCTGGGGCCTATCCGGCGCCGCTCTCAGTGCTGAGATCGCGCTGCTGGGCTCACTGCCGGAGGACCGGATCCCGCGGCCGGTTGGGCGCTCAGCCTGAGGCGGCCCCGCGCTCGGAGCTCCGGTGAGTCCTTCGCCGGGCTGATCGCTTGGCGGGTGTCCAGCCCGTAACGCGGCTTGTGCGCGGCGCCGAGGGGTGATCTTAAACTCCATATCACCGTGAGAGGGGAGACCGGAGCTGCCCCGGCAGAGGGAGAGTGGAAAAACGGACGTTGGTGGCGACGAGGGGGCCCCCAGGAACGGAGACTTGCATCTGAATAAGGTGAGGTGGACCCACCCGGCGCTCTTACACTTTTGAAGTTCGCCACGGCCATCCCCCGGTGAGATAATTTGCGGGGGCCGGTAGGGCTGACATACATTCTCAGACCCCTGCATAAGATCACGAGTTGGCACTGCTGCTGCACAGTACGCGGGAAGACACAGTTCATTCGGACATATTGGGTGGCTCCCCCCAGGTGTCGGGGGTGGATCACCGCATCCCGTTCCTTTTCATACACACTGCACAAGGGCGAGCCAACGGACCGCTCCACCGGTACAGCCAATATAGCGGGTACCATTATGGGGGAACCAGCCAAGGCGGGAAGGGGCGCCAAAACCCCGGCAGGCAAAAAGAAGGGCCCGATGGATGCATACACGGGAAGTCAAAACCCTGCCACGATTGTGGCGCCTCATTCTCCCACTGATGTGACTTCGAACCCTGAACCTGGCGATCAAGTTGACAAACTAACAGAGATAGTTCAGAGTGGCTTCCTTTCTATTAATACGAAACTAGATGACATAGTTTCCACCATGGGCTCCCTTAAGGCCAGAGTGGAAAAGGAGAGCTCACGTGTCACAGAGGCTGAAAACAGAATAAGCACTAACGAAGACACCATCACACACCACACCCGAGATATTGCCCAGATCAAAGGAGACCTGGCCAAATTGCAAAACAAGTGCGAGGATCTCGAATCGAGATCAAGGAGGAACAACATCCGAGTGGTGGGGGTTTCTGAATCCTTTGGGAAAAGCCAGATGGAGCGGCAATTGGAGGAGCTACTTAAAACCCTGTTTGGACGTGAGGCATTCTCAGATCACTTTCTGGTCGAAAGGGCACATCGCACTTTGGCCCCGGCTCCTAAACCGGGTGCCCCACCACGCACTATCATTGCAAAACTCCTGAACTACAGAGACAGGGACACAATCCTGCGCAGGGCAAGAGAGATCGGAACACTTCAATTTGAGGAAAATCGCATTCATATATATCCTGACTTCTCTGCTGGGGTACAGGCAAACAGGAGATCCTACGAGCCGGTCAAGAAGCTTCTGCGAGAGCGTCAGATCCCATATGCTCTCATTTTTCCTGCCAAAATGCGAATCCAGCACGCAGGCAGGGCGCATTTTTTTGAATCTCCGGCTGAGGCTACGCACTAAATCGAAACCTCTATACCTCTTCCTCCCAAGGGGGGCAGACCGGCGCAAAACAGACCCAGACCGGCAGACTGAAAGGGGATTTTGATCTCATGAGACGAACGAAGATATAACATAAGGTGCTTGAGGGGCGTAACTTACAAAAAAAAAAGAGATTCTGTAATACTTATTGGTCCAGGCACTCGAGTAAGTGGAGGCTGGGACCCAGTCGGCGGCCATGTGAAGCAACATGGCTACCCTCGGAATGTTCCACGAGTTTGGTTTGATCCATTGTCAAGTTGGGGGTGAAAATGAGGGTGGGGGGGCGGAAAGGGGAGTTGGGATTGGACGTTACAGTTCTGGACTAGCCCTACAGTGGCACAAAGTTGGTAATTATGAACTGAAATGTAAAAATGTGGTCACATTTGGACCGGTACCGAGCAAAGCATATGAATATTATAGAACCGTCGTTCGTGATGTCAGATACTTCCTCATGATGCACAGGCGAGGGGCTGAAGGTTAAACTGTTAACATGGAATGTTCGGGGGCTAAACAATCATATGAAAGCAAAAAAAATTGGTAACTACATCGCCAGACACAGCCCCCAGATACTGATGTTACAAGAACTCATATGGTGGGGACCGATAATCTGCACATATTGCCTAGATGGGGATCCCTTAGGTACTACACAGACTATTCCTCTCAGTCCAGGGGGGTCATCACACTCCTACATCCAGGGCTGGGGTTTAGGCCAGAAAGCCACAGGGTTGACCCACTGGGGAGGTATGTTTTGGTATGGGGGGAGATCGCCTCCCAACGCCTTCTCCTAGTTAACACGTATGGGCCCAATGTCGATGACCCTTCCTTTTATCTAGAACTGTATCAGATAATAGTTTCGCTTGAAATTTCAGGGGTCATTTGGGGGGGGGGGGTTTAATCTGGTCCTTGACCCGAGCCTGGACAGGGCCTCTAAGGCGGTTAGAGCTCCCAGTAAAGCCGCCCAAACTCTGGCACATATCCAGTCTCAACTTCTGTTAGTGGATTCCTGGAGGGAGCTACATCCTGATGGCAGACGATACACATTTTACTCTTCAGTCCACGACTCTGAATCAAGAATTGATTACTGGTTGGTCTCTTCATCAATGACGACGGCACTTAGGGGCTGTGAAATTCTTCCACACACTATGACAGACCATTCCCCAGTGTTGTTAGATCTATTACTCCAAAATGTTCCCGCACCCGCCAGAAGGTGGAGAATGCCCGGCGGAATGCTTGCAGACCCCGGGGAAGTTGAGACATTGCATGTTGAAATCGTGGAATATTTGGTGAACAATGTGGGATCGGTTGATAAGATCTCAACAGTATGGGAGTCCTTTAAGGTTTGGTTAAGGGGAGTGTTGATATCCAGATCTGCTGGTATGCTCAAAAGGGTGAGAACCGAGTTAACAGAGGTTGAGACCAAACTAGATAGGTTAGAAACAGAATTCACACGTACTCAAAACAAAGACATATTGGTAGACATACAGGCACACCTGCAAGAGTTTAACAAATTGGCCGGCAGAGAGGTGCAATATATTGCGGCACCCATACGAGCTCGCAGATATGGAGAAGGGAATAAGGCGGGTAGAACACTTTCCAATTTACTCAAGCAGGGCAGACAACCCACCCTGATCACCAGTATTCACACAGCACAAGGCGATGTACGCCTCACAGACGCAGATATAAATGGGGAATTCGTGAACTTCTATAAACGCCTCTACTCAAACCAAGATTCAAAGTCACTCCCGGAAATTAGGTCATATTTAGAAGCCCTCTCACTCCCTAAGCTCCCTGAGGAGGAACGCCTCGCCATGGACCTACCGATAACCCCAGACGAGGTCACGGAAGCAATCAAGGGGCTTGCGTCAGGCAGGGCCCCTGGGTCGGATGGAATTGGTGCCGAATTTTACAAAGAGTTCCGTGAGGAACTTGTCCCTGTATTAATGCAGGTGTGGGAGGAGGCTCTTGAAAATAAAATCCTGCCCCCAACCATGAGGGAAGCTGTAATAACGGTCCTCCCCAAGCCACGACGACCACCACAGGACATATCGTCATACAGACCCCTGTCACTTATAAACACAGATGCAAAAATATTTGCTAAAGTCCTGGTGAACCGATTTCTCCCGGCTGTTCCCACCCTTGTCCACCCTGATCAGAATGGGTTTATTCCCACAAGGTCCAGTGCCCTGAATCTGCGTAGGCTTTTTGGCATCATGGCACAGATAGATCCGGGAAGAAGCGCGGTGGCCATAGCCCTCGATGCAGAGAAGGCATTCGACTCTGTCTCGTGGGTTTACCTTCTTGCGGTCCTTGAGGCGTTCGGGGTGGGCCCCAATTTTGTAAACTGTAAGGTTGCTATATACAAAACCTGGTGCACGAGTATTAACCAATAAAACCATCTCTGATATGTTCCTTTTGGGCAGGGGTACCAGACAGGGATGCCCGTTCTCGCCCCTACTGTTTGCTTTAACCATCGAACCAATGGCGGCCGCGGTCAGATTGAGACACATACACCGAGGGATCGGGATGAAGGGGTCCACCCAGCTGATTTCACTCTATGCAGATGACACATTATTATATATCAAAGAACCCGAGGTAAATATAACACCTATAATGGAAGAGATACATGAATTCGCAGCATACTCCGGGTACACCATAAACAAGACCAAGTCTGAGATCTTTCCACTCACCCCGGCCACTGGGCGGCCCCCCACCACGGGAGGGCTTAAATGGTCAGAACACCACATCAGATACTTAGGGGTTCTGGTATCTAGGGACAAACACACGCTGTACTCCGACAATCATGAGATTGCACTACGTAACATAGGCACGAAACTCCAGATTTGGGGGCGCCTCCCGCTATCGCTGGCAGGGAGAGTCGCGGTCCTTAAAATGGTGATCCTTCCCAAGCTGCTGTACCTCTTTGTCAACATCCCCATATGGCCGGGTAGAGTCTTTTTCACCAAACTCCGATCCATAGCTGTCACATTTCTCTGGGGCGGAAAAACGGCTAGAATAAGCTGGGAAAAAATGACGGAACCGTATTCCATGGGAGGCATAGCGGCCCCCGACTTCAAGCTTTATTACTATGTTTCCCAGGCACAGTTTGCAAAACACTGGTACGAGCCCCCAGAGAACACACCACACGCATGGATAGAGGAGCGTACAACACACCCCACAAATATACAATCTGTCCTTTTTGACACAAAGTATAGAGATACTTGTGATTACAACCCTGTGAGCTGCACTGTAAGAGCATGGGAGGCAATATTTAAAAGGTTAAAGATTGAGACACCCTACAACCCGGAGGTCCCTCTTTGGAACTTTCCGGGCTTGCCTCCCACTCATGACACTGGCATACAGGAATCGTGGGATCCAAATGGGGAAATGAAAGTGGGCGATATGTTTGTGGAAGGGAAGTTTGCGGATCTGAAGTTGTTCTTGAATGCACTGGGAGATGGACCACTTAAAACCCTCCAATACTACCGTATGAGGTCTGCATTCATTAAGCGATGGCCGACGTTCCCGGATGAACCGGTGGCTCATCCGTGTATACAGTTAATAACAGCTACTAAAGGATTGGGGATCTCCAGGTTATACACCATGGTGCAGGCCCACACCCCTACACTGAACCACGTCAGGGAGAGGTGGGAGGCAGACCTACAAACACCAATTGAGGAGGACAAATGGGCAAGGTATTGCATGCTTACTAAAAACATCTCACTTAACTCTGGTTTGCGATTGATTCAATTCAAGATTCTAAATAGGTTACATTATACACCCGCCAAGGTGGCTAGGTTTGTTCCGGGTGCTTCCGACTCCTGCCCTAAATGCGATACACCTCAGGCTGACGCCTTTCATATGTGCTGGAAATGTCCGGTGGTGGTGGGGTTCTGGAGAGAAGCGGCGGAATTGCTGGAAGAAATAACACAAGTTCCCCCGGTTATGACTCCTCAGAAATACTTATTTGGCGACATTGGCAAATGTTCCGAAAAAATTCGAAGATTATTCAATATTATTTGTGCCATGGCCAAGAAATGCATACTCCAGAAATGGAAGAGCCCCGCCCCGCCCAGTATGAATTATTTTTTGAAAGAATTAACACATGTCAATGAGACAGAGGAACAATTTGTTATGACCCAACCTACAGCATGCAGGCCCAAGGACATATGGGGCCCCTTCAGGGTCTATTTATGTAATATGATTGAGAATGATGACATGCCATTGTAACAGATGTAATTTAACCATAGTTCTATATATACTAAGTGTGGCAGATGCTAACATTCACAATCCTATCTGGATATGGTGCAGGCTAGAGTTCGCAGTTTCCTCCAGCTGTGACACTTATTGACATTGATTAGTATGATAGGATGCATAGCAAGGCAACATTTTCGATACTGTGATGGAGAGATTTGGGTTGGTGGTCACAAACCTTTCTAAGTATGCATGGGTTAAGTCTTTGGCAGTCTATGGTATGGCAATGTAAGGTAGAGTGGCAGGCTTTTTTTGGTGTAGAGTTATTGCTCTACACCCCGCCCATGCCCCACTTACAGTTTTGTTGGTGTCTGGTAACTGCTGGCTTCTCAGGCTTCCCATGCGGACACCTGCAGACACATCTTGGAGCCGCCAATGAAGGAGCCGCCCTTGGCCTTGTGGCCCTTAGCCACAGGGCTGCTGGGCAGAGGGCTGCCATGGGAGGGTCAGTTATGGCCTTCTGGTAGACCAATCAATGCGGGGGGTGGTTCGGGAGGCGGAGGGGCTCTCGCCGGGAAGGGAGAGCGGGTTGGGGGAAGCAGGCAGGCTATGGTCTTAGATGGCCTGTGGGCACGGGTGTTTAAGACCGCAAGGCCTAAAGATGGCGGAAAGAGCTCTAGGCTCTCGGGGGCACACTCATCTGGCTCCGTAGGGTCAACAACCTTTCTTTGTACCTTGCCCAGATGGCTGCTATCCTCTCCTCCTCCTCTCCTTCTGACAGAATGTTTAGAGACTCGCAACCAGGACATTTTCTGTGCCCCCTTTGGCTGCCTGTGGCAAGCCACTTCTCCAATTCTCAGCCGTGCTCCCGCCTCTGCCGTGTCTCAGGGAGCTTGTGGGTGTTTCCCCCCTACACATTTTGCCAGCTGTCCGGTGTGAGATTGCCCAGCTGTTGCTGTCCTCCATTGCGTGCAGTTTGCAGGATCCTTAAAAAAAAAAGGTTTTGTTGACCATCCAGCAGGGATGTGACGCTTGCTTCATGGGCTGGTTGCAGCCTGGGGTCCCAAGCTACGTGAGCCTTAACAGCAGGCCTTAGGGTTTGGGGTGATTATCGTCATAACTCTCCCGGTTTACAAACTGGGGTGCTGATGGCAATGTCTTCTATCCAGGGTTGTGAGTGCCTCTGCTCGCTATTTGGTATCTTGGTGGAATGTCATGATGTAAGCATGCAGTGTTGAGTGAATGGCTGGCATGTGTGTTCGGAGTGTGTCAGATCAGTTGAGCTTGCTGGAAAGATGTCCAGTGTTTTACCTGCCACTACAAATTGCGAACTGGTTGTGTAATAAAGATACTCGCCTACTTACCTAGTGTCCCTTGCGTAGTAGGTGACCAGAAGAAGCCCATTACTCGACAATGTGTTTGAAATAACAGGTCGTAATGCGCGCGCGACCAGTTGTTTCAAACACTCGCCATTTTATTGGTAATTTTGATCTCCCTTAATGCCAGGCTCCTCTGGTGCTACAAAGCTGAACTGAGTAAAAAAACTCGTGTTGCATTGGATTTCCTTGTTCCCAAGGCAAACACGATGCCTCTGAGCAATCCTCCACTGCTATGCACGTGCATTTGTGTGCAAGCCTGGTTAACTTGTCACCAACAGCTGCCAGGCGCTACTTTAGACTCAGCCCAAACTGGTGCAATGCAAACATGATTAGCCGTGAGCCGTGAGTGTTTGGGAATGTGGCTCTTGGAGGATTAGGACACGCCTAGAATTCATTGAACATGTTTTAAATGTATTTATTTGCATTTTTAAAGCGCTCGCACAGCACGCGGGCATCGAGGCGCTGTTACAGGAATGTTTTGTTTTAGTTGCGTATTTATAATGTGCTTAAATACCCAGAGGTCACTAAGCGCGGATCCAAGGATCGAACTTGTGTTGCTTTGTGTCGTCTTGCTTCCCAGGCGTACACGTTGCCGCTGAGCTATCCTGCCGGGATGCTAAAGCATAATGCATCGGACATAATGGATACAAATGCATAGTTGCCACCTCACGGGTACGTTAGAGTTACTGCACGCTGTCTACTAGCCCTTTGTGCCCCGTCGATAGCTCCTGTTCATTGGGCAATGACTGTAAACCAAAAGCTGCTTTCAGCTCAGTAAATCTTTATTTGAATCTATCCTTATTTCTGTTACAATTTTTTCGAATTTTTTATTTTAGAGTACAGTAGTACCACAATTGCAAAATGATAAACACATTCAGAAGTCTGCGTCTGCCCAGGAATGGTTTGCTTGTTTGAAGGCTGTGCCCCTATACTTTTGCTGTGGTTTTTAGCACCAACTATTTTCGGAAAATTGGCACTTCTCTTAGTTATGCTGGTTTCCTGGAGAAATGGTTTCATCAGTGGATCCGCACTAAGGTGTGCCAAAATGTAACTGGTAGCTACCAAAGCCTTTCTCAGAACAGGCACATACAGTAACGCACTTACCCGCCCAACTGCTCGTGGATATACTACTGCATCACGTTGTTCTCGTAAAACTTTTATGTAGCACCGTAATTGACCGTTACTATTTGGTTTAATTCAACGGTGTAGTACTCATTTAACCGGCCTTGCCTGTTGAGCCTTGGAGCCAGTGCATTTGCAGCAAGGCGTGGCTTTCTGTTGGTTTGGGTAACGCCCTATCATTTTTTATTACATGAAGTTCTATGTTTCTCTGGCAGTAAAATTTCTTTTTTCAGTTTTGCTTGAAGACCGTCTATTTCCCTTCAAGTGAGCCCTGCAGATGTCGTATTGGGTCTAGATAACTGGCCTGGCCAGCTATAAAATCAATACAGAGATGAGAAGCGACCAGATTTGCTGCCAAGGCTGTTTATGCATTTGCCTGTAGTTGATCAGGAAGGTGGGAGACCATTACCTAAGTAGTGACCCCAAACAGAAGCCAGACTGTTGGTGGTGCAGGGAGGGATGTCTTTCTGCGACTCGCCATTCCTTCCAGTCATCAGTTCAGTAATGGGAAGAATCTGGGAAAATGGGGCTCAGCCGGACATCATGAAGGGCGTGCTGCGCAAGGCACAAGTCGCGCCTTTTTTCTAGTTCTTTCTCCCAGCATGAAGAATGGGTGGCAGGGCTTGGCATGAAAGGATCACCTGAAATCCCTTAGGACCATAAAGCTGAGGCTTCGCAGAACATGTCGGAGCTATTGGATCCAGGAGTGTGACTCAGCCTGGTGGCTGCCTCTAAGGGTCACTCTTATTCACGTGTCTACTATTCTAGTCCTCGCTTCCTAGCTGATCTTTTTTTTCTCCAAACACATCTTACCACTATGTGATTCCCGGCGTGCGTTTTAAAGCTGAAACACAGGTACCATCTGGGGCACAGGTCTAGGGAGTTGAGAAATAATTTCCATAACAAAAGCTGCCGACTAAGGGGCGATGTTTCAAACACAGAAGTAGCAATCGCCAAAGAAAAGCCCAAGCTAAAAATGGCATCTGCACCCGAATGTTAATTCGGCCCCTATTGTCCTCTGAATTTTTATTTTGAAAGCCTTTTTTAAAATCCTCATAAGAGGCAGTCGTACACGAATAGATACAATTACGAATAATTTGCCCAAAGACATTCAGCTGCATGTTCTTTTATGGGCGCAAATTACTCTGTATTTAGAATCCCTACACTGCAAAGTTGCATTTCTCTATCACATGATCATTCATGCTAGGATGGGGGAGGGTACGGAATATCAACTTGTTTCTTGCATTTTAAATTTAAAGTGACATGCCCTACAAAGGCTTTGCCCAAAAATTGTTCACGCTCGGTGTAATCATGAAGCGAACACATTAAACTCACATTTTGGGCTGAACACATCCAGGTCTGCATCTGTAATATAACATTGTGCATAAAAGGTGCCCAGCCACCGTTATTTCTTTTTAATTTTGACCCCATCTTGAATGGTTTTAAGGGATGTGTTAATGGGCTCCATATGGAAGGACCATCTCAGTGGACTTGGTGCCGTTCCCTGGAGGTTCAAGGTACCCTCACCCCTTGACCTTACTTTGGGTCCTACATTGTAGCTGAAGCCCATTTTCTAACCTTCCCAAAGATCGGAACACATGATCCTGGCTCTCCAAACACTCCAACAGCACTCTTGTCGAGTGCAGAATCCTTGTTCAAGACCTCAATTATTATTCATAAAGCCTTCACGAGCCCAGAAGCCACCAAGGAATATCTACACACACTTCTGTCAAAACGCTTAGATCCAGCCATGCAGCCCTAGTTGCAGTCCCATGCCTTAACCAGAAGTGTCCAGGAGGGTCCTCTTTATTCCTCGCAACCAATATTTGGAACACCATGCCCAGGTGACTCCACATAGAGGACGACAACCTGTCTTCAGAGAATCCCTAAAAACCTGGCTGTTCTTGAGACCACCATAGACAAATGACCACAGACACACCTTTTAAAGATCAGACCAATTGGATCTTTACAATATACTAGCCATAGCAACTGGGACCCAAACATCCACGGGAGCAGTAATCTCCCAAACCAGAATGCACTTATCACTGCGTTTGATCTGCTCATTCTCACCCACACATGCAACCGCAGTGGTGTGCAGCTTAAATTAAGTGCAACTTATTGATCAAAATAAATTGCACCAGTCTTCCAATTCCCCCTTATCAAACTAAAACCAACGCTACAGGACTTCTGCCTTCATCCAGAGAGCAAACCTATACCCCCTTAGGGTTGGTCTTGCCTATTCATTCCAAACAGGACCCCATAAGTGCCTTCCTAACCACTCCTCCCTGCTCTATCTAACATACTCGACCTTTTCTGCTATTACCTCTACACTACACACACATATCCCCAAGCTCACTGTAGCTGTATGCCCACTGGCACCCCAACATTAACCAACTTAGAGCCACTTTAAGCTCACGGAATGGCCTGCAACATCTTTCTCTCACACAGCACTCCTCTTCCCAGACCAGCTGCTCTCCCAGTGCCTGTAGTTAATAGATATTGGGTTCAACCCTCTGGATCAAAGATAAGTGCCACTACCTCAAACCATGTAGAACACTTACTGTACTGTTAATGTTTGGACGCTTCCACTGCAGATTCAGATCTCTGGAGAGTAAAACCTGCTCTCTGCACAAGTTACCATTGCAGTGTAGAAAGGAGGAACATTAGTCGCATTTACCTGTTTTATCTTTGAAACACCTGTGAGCTGAGTTGTGGTAAAGCCTTTGCTCCCCGCTGTGCTTCTTTTAGTCAGAATTGGATTTCAACACATACCATGTAATATGTGCGGCTCCAGTTGGCCAGGTCTAAAGTGGGCTGACAGATGGGAGTGGTGCATTGTCTTGCTGCCGCTTGAATCAAAACACAAAGAATCACGGGGACACCAGTTATTTAAAACTCTGGTCATAACTGGTTAGTTTCAATGAACCTAACCGAAAAAGAGGGACTGGAGTTGAAGTGCATCTGTCTAGGGAATGCAAGTGAACATAAAGTTTCACCACTGTTACAATATTCAATAACACTAATGTTTAGAGCTTGGAAAACTAGTTTCGGACAGGAAAAAATAAATGTGCATCCAGTTCATCATATTCTCATTAATTTTATAATACTAAAATTAATCCATGAATGGAATACAAAAACAATATAAAATGAAGCATTACAAATTATATTGATACAATAGTGCTGTTTAAAAATACGTATAAAAAACATAAAATTCTCAATTTTAAACAGTAAAAAAACTCACCTAAATTAGACGTTCAATAAATATAAAATAACCACACCTTAACAATTGTATGACAAAGAGATAAATGGAACATAGGTGATAACACAAATCAAATTCACCAATTCCCCACTACGAAATAAGGCAAAAACAAAAATTGGTACCAAAATAGAAAACTGTTAAATGTGATAACTACCTAACTAGCACTGCCTAGCTGGTAGACAAAACTATGGCATACTAAATAGGACCCACAAGATCCCAAACATGTTTCTTTCCATTAAACCAAAGTCTTCTGCTATATGGAAATTCTTCAGGGGTTTAATAGTGTTGGTGGTCTTGTTGGTATGACTCTTCTGAACAGTAATTCAGTGGTAGAATCGTGCTCTTTGAGTTCACCTACACATGGAGATGCACATAATTACTGAACTTGTATCATTCATAGTTCAAGCTATTAGACGTGGCATGGTGAATAAGTCACATACAGGTCGAGACAAGTTAGACCTAGTAAAAAGTACTCAGTTACCCTATTGACAATCCAATTAATCAATCGAGGCATTTTAGCAGTAATATCCATTTCCTCGTTAGGCTGGGACTGCGTCTCACAAACCAAGAGTCGAAAGGGAGCACAAAGGGATAACCAGGAAGAAACAGGAGAAAAGGCATAAAGAGGTAATCATTAGAAAATTGACAAGGGCAATTAGATTTTATCCATGCCACAAGATAGCTAAGCATGTTCAAAGAACATATCTTCCAAATTGGTACTTAAACCAAAACTGTCACAGATGAAATTGCATTTGTTAATTCAAATCCCATGAAGTTCAGCGTACACGCATCAAAACATGAACTGGTGAGATCATCAACCATCATGGGTGTGTATCTCTATTCAACCAGTCCTACAAGGACAAGGAAATCGGACATCTGTCACTCTCAAAGTGCAAACCCATTAGGTCAGAATTGTCTCTGCAATACATCGCTATGTCAAGTTATATAGTGCTTACTTATTGTTGAGTCTCTTGGGGTGCAAAAAAGTATTGGCAGCCCCAACCTCTCTCAGAAAAGATGATAGATCTTCTCGTCTGGACTCAATTCCTCTACAGCTTCATCAAAGCTGCAAGTGTAAACAAAGATGCAGACTATCACTCGCAGACGTGGAATCAGTCCTTTTCACTCAGCATGTACTCATCAACCATGACGATTAAGCCATTCGTGTATTAGCCAGTCCTCATTAAAATGCACCCTAAACTGCAAACCCATTCATCATATGTAGACACCCGTTCGGATTTCGTTTTAGATTGAATTTTTGACAGCTTTTATATTCTGTAAGTGCCAGTGAAGTGTCATACAAATCTGTTTTTGTGCAATAACTGAACCGCATCATGTATTGCCGCTTGACGCAATAGGATTTCAACATCAAAAGAAAGAAAAGCCTGCCGGTTTAGGTTGGAAGCAGGAGGGGGATGGTACATAGCTTACGTCATGCACTGTGTTTTTCTGATGCCCCACACATCCAGCGGTGCACAGTCTGTGCACTCCCCTCAACCCGCAGAATTCCACAGCCCTTCTGTCTTTGCAGTCTGGCAGAAGTGCAGAAAGCAGTGGTGCTAAGCAGTTCTCCAGCTGGATCGCTCTGTATCTGCAGCATCTGCCCCGATCAACACCTCGGATAGTCTAAACTCAAAAGGGTCACCCCTTTAACTCTCTCCGAGGAGGGACACCTACTCAGACATGGGAATCTGCCAATTCTAAAAATGGGAGTAGGTAACTCATCTGTATCCAAGCAACCAAGCAGAAAGTCCTGATAACAGATATTTTTTGTTATCTTGATAATATAACCTGTGTTCATACAAAACAAATACTGGAACAAGCAGGTATGTGAAACATAAAACGTTATTCATATTCTAATAACCATACAAAACCTGATTAAAAACCTTCACGTTCAAACGCAAATACTACTAAATGAACGTGTGAGGTTAGTTGGCTATTAAAGTGCAAATGTGTAACAATAGTTCATAAAGTGCAAAATGCATCAATTAAACAATTTTAAAAAATTGGGAAAGGCTCTAGATCAGTATTTCCCCTTCCACTATGAATGCGTAAACCCAGTAATACCAACAATGGCTTGCAGGTGTACTGAAATACAATAACTCGCCCATGACCAAACATTCAAGACATGCCTTAAAGGAGTCGAAATCCCAGAATTCCAATAAAACATGGTGGCATGGGGAAAAGTAAGCGCTCTGGAAGAATAGGGCTCTCGTAGAATAGTGCTAGACGGATCACTATGCGCATGCCCCACGCTCCAAAAATACTCCAAATTAAATGGTACAATATGGCGGTTCACTTATGCATGAGTTGGAAAGAGGGCATCAAATGCTTGCTCTGGTTGTACATTTGAATAGTTGCTCTTCAGACAGGGTAGATCGGGGGTCTGCAATAGTTGGCTCATCGGGTGTTTTGGACTACCAAGTCCCATAAGCCCCTTCATGCATTGTCAATGGTGAGGGATCATGGGTTTCATAGTCCCAAACATGTATCTGGAGAGCTGGCAGTTAGACCCCTGGAGTAAGTGATTTTAAACTGTGAAGTTGTTTTGATGATTCGGCAAATGACCGGTCATTGTTCAGCAGTCATGGCTTATAAGGAGAAATTTAGTCTAGAAACCTTCTATCATGGAATCTAAATTGTGTACGTTCCTCTGATTGCGAGTAGCAAGTTAAGGCACAGTAATTTGTATAATACCTTTTCCCATTGGTATAGTTTCAAAGCGCTGTAGGTGAACGTCCTCAGGGCACCGAAAGCCAAGATGTTAAAAAATATATCACAAAAGTTTGTGTGCATTTTAGCCAATGCGATGGTGGGTGGGGGTGGCCAAGTCCCGACTCGCTACCCATATCGAGTTGGCATGTGGATGACTGCTTTGAAGTAGTTTGGAGACTATGCAAGAGAAGGAGTCTCGTTCTGTGTCCAGCTAGACCACGTTTTTTGTCGTGGGGGATAGTTGCATTTTAATGGCAGAGGTGATGTGTGATGTCATTGAAAAAACAATGTATGATTGCTGTGCGTGCAGGTCGGCTATCTTCCATAGTCATGGAGTGCGATATGTATCCGAGTGCTCTGGCTGGCTTCTTGGTTGTGTAGAATGTTGCATGGATTAAATACTGTAAGATTATTCTCCCATTTCTTTTGGTGATTACCGGCAATGTGTTGCTTCCCCGGTGATATCGAGTGCAACAAACGGCCCTTAGTCATGTAGAGCGATATAGCAATCGGATTCATAAATCCAATATTTGGCATCACTATTTGGCATCACTAATAATATTCTCAACTTGTTTAAGGCTCTACTTTTAGTCACCTTTTGTGTTAACTAATCTTTTGGGAAACTGGGCCTGAGGTGACCTATGCCACTGTGTTAGGTCGTTGTCTTCCACTAGCAATATTTGGATGATGCAAAACTACTAGCAACGCGTGCAGCAAAGACGTTTGTTTTGTGAACGCTTATGCAAAACTGTATGCCGTCCAAAGTATGCTGCGTTTAGAAGTATTGAAATTACCTGACTTGAAGATGTCCAGTTGTCCGTTTTAATTTGAGAATCTTTTCTATAGTACATACAATTGGAAAATAATCCAATGTGGTTTAACGCAATCAGCGATTATTTTTTCGGAACATTTTTTATTGAACACACTGCACAGAAGGCAAGGATACCCTCTCGACACATTACATAAATGACAGTGTGGTCTACACTCTAAAACCCCGCCCCCCTTTTTTTTTTATTTTTACAGCTTATAGAAAGCATACCTCTTACATGCATTGCTGTCTCTTTGACCAATGTGCAGCCCTTCCCCCTCCCCCCAGGGGCCTCTCCTTCCTTTGTTTTTTATAGATGTGGCCGGGGCTCTCTAGCAGTCACCCCAATTATCAGCAGAGAACACTTGGGCCCCTCAAGGACTCCCCGCCACAAGAACGGAAGACTCAGCCATGGGGCGAAGTTACTGTCTTTTATTAGCAAACAAAATGACAGGGATGACACCAAGAAAACAAACATTAGCTGGAGCTCTCCATTTCTAAGCCTATGTCACCTGGTTTTATCCCAGTGTGACATCAAAAATCCAGGTTCCATCCCAGAAACCTATTGGACATTTACATTGGTCAGTTTGGGTGAGCTACATATAGAAGCTATTGTGATTAAACACGTGACTGTCACTTGTGTGATGTTGGTTATTGGTTCCCTTTCTGATTTCCTTTAATGTGAGCGCATTTTCCATGGACCAATAGCTTGTTTTTACTTGTTTAGATTAGGTTGGGGTAGCCTACCTTTTCCATTTGTTTGCAGCAGTCCAACACCATATTATTTTTTTAAAATGTATTTATTTTATTCAACAGGTCATTTGGTTTACAAATCGCAAACCTTTAAACCTTCCCACCATTTAGAAGTAATCTCATCAAGATCGACCCTCGTCGGTAACCAATTTGTCTTTTTGAGGCTTATTGTCCAAGTCTCTGCTCTTCTACTACGTTCCTTCTAAATCCAATGCCTCTAATTTCTTACAAATTATGATTACCAACTTTACCAGGGTTATGTTGATTTTGGTTTTCCCTCCTTCAATCAAAATTTTCCACCAATCGTTCCAACACCATATACTTATCAACAGGAATCGTGTTTGCCCTATTGCACATTTACCTGGTACCCCGCAATCCTGTTTCTACATATAGAAGCTATAAGGGTTAGTTCTACTACTATTGGATAGCCATATCTGGTGGCTCACGCCGGGACAGCCTCTATTGATATCAATCTACAATGTTGAAGGGTCGCAGAGAAACCCGTTGGCCCTTGCAACAAAATCTATCCCCACGTGAAGGGTGACACTAGATTGTGTCCTCCGAGTCTCCTCCCCCACCCCCCGCCCTCCCTGGTGTCCTGGACAGTTACCAGACTGCGTGTACCTTGTCAATGCAGTAGGAATGAGTATGGAGGTGCAATGTGTTCCCTAATGTTGCCATCTCTGATCACCGAAGCCTGGGAGAGTGCATTCAGTTGGCAGGCAACACTTGTATCTTCCCCTCTGGTTCGATGGGAACAGCCTTCTCCGTCTACCTTGGCTGAATGGGCATTGTCCTTTCCGGCTCGGTCACATGTGTTGACCCTACGAAATGAAGCTGTCCTGCTTGTAATTGGGAGGATTTGAGTCTGGTTGTCTGCAGGTGGCTCTTTGTCTTGGTAACAGGAACTTTCCCCTCTCCACCTGGCCATGACTGTGCATAGTTTCGGCACACCTCTGGTTGTGGCGATCATGTCAGACTTTACATGTACCCAAAGCCTGCTCTGCTTTGTCATTCACTTCAGAGACATATAGCTTTATAGCTTCTTCATGTTAGTGGCAGACAAGCATGTGCAAGCTAAATATATTCATACTTGGCATCTTGCGGTTTCAGTATTGGCGAAAGATATGAAAATATAGAAATATGTATGTGTCCGTCCTTTGCCTCCGTGGGTCATAAGCATGTGCTTCGTGCCTATGTGCAATAAACTAGTGCATGTTTGTGTAACTTCATGAATGGATGCATATGTACTTCATGTATGTGTGCCTATGTTGTGATGTCAGTGATGACGTAATTGATATCTGGTTCTGCAGTCAGTTGACATGCTCGATCAATGTAATTTCCATGCCGTCCAAATCAACAATTGGGTATGGTTTGAATGGCTGTCTGAGAGTAACGTCTCTCACACCTGCGATACATCGAGGATTGTGGTATTGGGCCTAAGAGTGAGGCACATCTATGGTTTCTCTGCCATCGTGTTGAAAGTTGTGTGGCGGGCATGAGGGTCAGATTTGGCCCCCCATCTGCAGCTTAATCTTACAGAGGCGAGAAGTGCTGCAACATGAAGGTGTTTGCCACCATGGTGGGGTAAATTTCTGCGCATTAAATTAAGGGACTCCAAACTAACACCTCTCCCTTGACATATGGCAGAGATTGTTTCCGCTACCAACGTGTCCCAGGCTTTAACCCACCACATTTGGATTACTGGACCCTTAAGGTTTTCCAGGCACAGGCCATAGTTGATTTAGCCGCAGGCAGCAGGTGTCCTATTAGGGGACCCATCTGTCCGAGGCCGGGAACACTCCACCTCCTATGTCCCCAACCAACACTACCAGGGGGCCCATTGGTGCAGGCCTGTGATGTTTTTTGTGTGTTTCAGAACCTCCTTCCAGAAGAGGAGGCTAAAGAGGCCACAAGTCCAAAGCAAATGATAGAGAACCCACATCTGTGCATCCCCACCAGCAGGCCGATGAGTAGGCTGCGGTCATGTGGTGCAGCCTCTGAGGAATGAGATACCATTGCTGGCACATCTTATGAGCACATTCTTTATCAGAGACACATCAGAGAAGATTTATACATTCTAGCCCAGATGTGTAGCCAGGCTTCCTCATCTATTTCACTCCCTAGGTCCTCCTCCCATTTCTTCATGTATGGCAAACGTATCGCCGCTTTCCCCACATCCAACAATCTGTACACTTTCGATTATTCTGGCAGTGGGTATTCCTCCCTGTAAGGAGTGTTCCAGCGGATTTAGGGTACGATTGGGGGGCCTCCTTCCTGTTAGTGGGATGTGTTGCCCAGTGGCGAGCTGAACATAGCGGAATCGCTCAGCCTCAGCCAGGGAAAATGCTTCTCTGCATTCAAAAAATATCAGTGAGTGCCCATCTTTGTAGAGCTGTTGAAGTGTTGCCAGCCCCCCATTGAACCATGCTCTAAAACCTCCCCCCTACTCCCGTACATCCCTGTTGAAAAGCTGGGTTATTCCATACGACGGTAAGGAGGCCTATCCGCCAGGCTGTACCCAATCTATGGAACTCCCTTTCCAAATATTGGAGTGTTTTTCTAGTGGAGGTTAGCAGCATGGAGCCCCTGCGTCACACAAAGCCAGCTAGGGAAGCTGGGATAGAGGCGTCATGTAGCGCTCCGGTTCAGACTCCTTCCACCTAGGCATTGAATCGTCCATGCCCCAGGGGAAAGCATGAGAAACCGGTGCAGCCATACTATAACGGAATACATCAGGGACCCCCGCCCTCCCATTTCATAGGCCTAAGCAATACTCTTAGAGAACCTTGTATGCTTAATACCCCCCAAGTTAATTTCAAGATCTGTTTGTGTCCAGAATCCTGGTTGGCACTGCCATGCACTGATGGAGCAGCCTGGGGACCAGTCGCATCCTGATCGCTGAGATGCTCCCAAACCAAAAGATCTCCTGTCACCCCATCTAGTTAAATCGTCTGTCAATTCCCTAAACAAGCTTGGGATGTTCTTGTGGTAAATGCATGAGATTTTGCAAAGATTATGGATCTGAGGTAGGGTATGGCCACCCGGTTGCACCTTATCTGGGATATCAGTTTCAATTGGCCTCTATCCATTGGATGCACAGTGACATCCAACCCGCATGATTTGTCATAGTTAATTTTGAAACCAAAGACCTTCCTGAACTTGTACAGCTCACCCAGGGTGTCTGGGGTAGGCAGGAAGTGAGGGAGGTGCCTGAAACTCAATGTGCTTAGTCTCCTAGGAGACCCAAATACACTTTGTGGTGATTGGCTGGCTGACTGTCCGGCAAGGACAGCCACTCTGCTGGGTGACTGAAAGCTAGGCTGGAATGAATGGGAGAGAACTAAATAAAAGGCGAGGCTTTTGGCTTGAAAGGCAGTTGACCACTGGACGAAGAAACCCAAGAAGAACTTGAAGAGGACACCTGCTGCAACTCCTGGACCGTTGGTTTTCCTGGTGAAGCCCTGCTGCTGTGCTGAAACTCCAAATTCTTATCGACAGAGAAGCCCCTGCAAGGACGACTTCTCCCCTTGAGTTGGTGGGACCAATCAACTCCAAAGTAAGCCACCTGGACATCCATCTCAGAGCTGGTTGAATTTCCACAGAATTGCTGCTGGAAACCATATAGCTAGGAAGAGGAACACCAGATTGTGTGCGTTGCTTTTAAGCTGGCCTAGAGCTCCAAGAAGAGCCTCCGGACCCCCAGGAAGCAGGACCCACCGAACCTGAGCCCCCTCAACAGAGGGCAGGACCCCAGAAGCAAGGAAAGTCCATCTCGACAGCCAGGAACCGTGGTATTGCCGTTTGCGGTAGACGAGAGGAGCTGAAACACTGAACAGCCACTAATTTGAAGATTGCCGGTTGCGAGCGGTCACCGTCCCATTGCAGTGCAGGAGTCCCCAGAAGTCCTCCCTCTTGTCCCCATGACTGAGGCCCAGGAACAGTGAGATCTGCAGAGCTGCACAGGAACAGAAGTCATCTGCACTTTTTCTTCAATACAAAGGTACTGTAAAGTCAGAGAGAACGTACCTCTTACTGTAGAGTTGCTTGCATCTTCTACTACTCACAAGTCTAATCAGCTTGTAGCCCTACATTTGATTATTCTTTTCTTCAAAGCCTTCTAAAACATTGTGGAAAGACGTTTCTACTTAACTACCAGAAGTGCTGCATCCTATATAAGACTTTTGCCCATTGACTTTGGCTTACCCTGTTTCACTGAATGATGACTCTTAGGGGTTCCAAAAGTATTTGCCTGCTTAAGAATATTTGTGGTCTCTTGTTGTTCTAATAATCTTTTCCTTTTACTAACTCCAGAGAGTTTTCTAAATGCAAACAGTAAGATATTAATGTCCCCAGCACCCTAGCTATTGAAGTCACCTGAGGGTGTAGGTTGTGTCTGTGGGCCATTCCAAAAGGGTCTTTACTGATTTGGAAACTAAGTGTATCGTTTTGAAGTGTATTTGTGTGTTACTTTTAAATTGCTCCCTTATAAGAAGGCTTACTCTGACTGATAAATAAATTAATAAATTGTTTATTCAAGAAACCTTGTGTGTAAGAGTTTATTTGAATACTTGTCACTGTGTAACTCCACTACAGCTCACATTGACCCCTGTTGAGATATGCCTGGCTGCTCAACACGCTACCAAAACTGTGTAGTACAAGCCTATACCAAAGGTTGGGTTTCCTATACCTACAGTCAGAGTTGGGTGTAGTGCATCCAAAGGGTACTGCATACAAACCTTGCCTAGCTCCATGGAAAGCACAAAAACCAATGGAGAGAGTGGGCACCCCTGCCTGGTTCCTCTTGTGATGGTGATGGAGGGCGATTATTGGTTCTTGATAATTGGCCAGCACAAATTTAGTGAAAATGGGACCGAAGACAAATGCTCCACAGGTTAGAGGAACGTAGTTCCAATCCACCCTGTCAAATGCCTTATGGGTGTTGAGTGCTACCACGGCCAGGCCCCCCTCTCTGAGGAGTGCCCTATCTCAATCATGTTCAGGACCCTACACACATTATCATGGGCCCCATGCCCAGTTATGAATTCTGTTTGGTCCTTATCTACAATATCAGGGATGACCTCCATCATACGGCGCACCAGGACCTTCGAGAACAGCTTGAAGTCAGTGTTTGCAAGTGTGATTGGGCGTACCGAGTCAAAATAGGCTGTATCTTTCCCTGGTTTAGGAATCAAGAAGGTGGTAGACGTTCCCATAGTAGGAGTATTGCTGCCAGATCCTAGGAATTAATTGAGCAAAGTTGTCAGGCGAGGAACTATCAGCAGGGCTTTGTTTTTTCAATGTCTTAATTGCCCAGTCAACCTCATCTGATAAGATAGGGCCCTCTATTAAGCTAATTTGTTGTACTTAATTTGCGAAGATTGAAAAGTGACATCTGTGGAGAGCAGCGCCCTGAAATGCTCTTCTAGTATTCTCATCTGTAGGAATCTAATCCTCTCACTCAACCAACTCTGAGACTCTGGCGGTAACCTTAGAGGAACACACCCATGCACATAGTCCATAAATCCACTGACACTACACATATGAACACCAACACCATACAATAAAACGCCTAACAGTCATCTGCTACTCTGGACCCCCTTATGGATACAACTAACCAGTGCGCTTGACTACAACCCCACTCTAACCTCATAGAACCCCCACACACAAACACTAGCACGCATCCGAGGCACTGAGTCCTACCCATACGGTTACAACAAGCGGGGCCACTCAAATCAAACCAACTCCCACATTCAAGATGTTAAGTCTAATTTCTTTTGTACTCTGCACTGGTGGACAGATGTATAGAAGGCCAACCTATATTGTGACAGGAACAACTCTGGGAAGCTGTAGCTAAACCAGTTAAGGTAGCAGTGACCGGCGATCTAGGCTAAGTTCTTCAGAGGGGTGAGCTTGTAAAGGATCCATAATGTGTCACAGTGGGAATCACAGATTACACTCAGACAGGATGTATAAAAATAGTTATTTATTTATGGCAAAAACACACTATAGAAAAATAACTACAAGCAGGTGGACGTATCACACAACGCTATCAAACTAAATACATATATACATTGACTTGGTTAGTAGGCATTATACAAATCAAACTACTGCAAAGGAAAGCTTAGGCAAGTATTATGCACACAAAGGTCCACAGAGATTATCCCTATCTAAAATTGTCCAGCCCTAAGTTACCTGGGGGCCTTGTGCCCAATAGATCAGGATACAGTTCCACAGAACTTAGGATGCAGGAAAAAATGGTCTCTGGGGTCCAGTGAAGGGTTCTTAGGGTTAGAGTTCAAGCTAGACTAATGCCCAAAAGTAGCCTTGACAGTCAGATGTCTTGTACAAGCAAGTTATGGCAAAACCAAAAGTGTTAGAAATAAGATTTATTATAATGGGAGTATAGGGGTGGGTTAGAAACTCTAACTTAGCCCGTACTCCGATTCTTCCTCAGACTTGCAGAACAAAGGAAGAGTGTCCGATGTTGCTTTTCCCGCCGAAAGCCGCAGTCCTCGATTTCCTGGGGTTGCAGGTTCCAGCTGAGCTCCGGTTAATCTCTTTTACTGTTGCAAGGACTCTCCGTCAAAAAAAATGCAGAAAAACTTGATGCAGCACCCCTCTCAGGACTGGACTATGGTGAGGTAAGCAATTATCGGACGGTGGGCACTACGCACAGTGCCGCAAAAGGACTCTGCAGCCGTGATTTGACTTTCCCCTTCTATCACGGGTCTCCTTGATGCTAGGATGATGAAATTTCGCAGGACGTAGTCCTGCAGGGACAGCTGAGACTCCCCAATGTTTCAGGCTGAAACTTGGTACAGTAACGCCAGCAGCACGGTAGCCCAAAAACAAAGCTGGTCAGCCACAGGACGGTTCCAGGGCACTTCCGAAGGCTTCTGTTGGCAGGGCACCGAGCAGACGCAGGGAATGGATGGTCACTCCATTCCAAGGATCACAGCTCCTTCACAGAACTACTAAAGATAAAGAGCAAGACAGGGTTCCTCCGGGACAGCAGCCGAAGTTGGTTGCCAGCCTTACTTGCACACTCACAGACCACACACACACACTCTGAAACCAGTTTGTTTGTGGATTGGAGTCAGACTGACCCAGCCCACATCCTGCCAGCAAAAAAACACAGCCCTCCAGTAGCCCGCCAAAAACCCCTGCTTTACTGGGCTCTGGAAGTCCTTATAAGGATTTTCCTGGCCTATGAGGCCAGGAAGAAGTCTAAAGGACAGGATGGCAAAAGAACAGGCAAAAAATCTTGTGGCATGGCCATGTTTGACCAGTAGCCACAGTTAGTAGCCAAACACGGTAAACCTAAAACGGAATTCCCCAAAAAGTGGGGAAAAGTCACTGCTGCCACCAGCCTATCATTTTAGCACACCTGGAGTAACCAAAAAAACCCTCTGAGTTTAGTCTAGGGCAAAACAAAAATGCACCCCATTGTACTGCAGCTTAAGCTGCTGTGCACAATGATGAAAGTTACTACAAGTGATGCAAAGTAGCAACACAGTAACGCGTCAAAGGGAAACATTGTTTCCCAGTACTGACAGCCTGAAGGACATATCAGTTTCCCCATAAGATATGAGCAAAGGCCAGTGTAGCGAAGCCTAAGGCTTCACTGGAGAAAGTAAAGGTTAGATTAAAAAGAAAAAGCAAAAAGCTTGGGGTTTCCTTAATGATGGAAGGAAAGGTACAGCAAAGAGAAATCTTTCCTAACACATGACAACGCGTGCACACACATCAGTTCCTCCTGGTTCTGAACCTATCCTATCCTATCCTCACTAATCTACCCGCCCTTTCTCTTGCAGAGCCACGTGAGCGCCTGGAGATTGTCCTTGGGGTGGTAGCAGTGTGCAGCATAAATCAACATAACATCTTATCCTGTTCTGAACGGCAAAATATCCCCTTTTTGTCATGTAAGGCCATTATGTTGTGCATCTTAACCTTGTTTAGTTTGGATACAAACATATGATTGGCCTTATTGCAGTTGGTATAGTAATAATGCTTGATTTTCAGGAGTGACTGGCCAACCTGTCTGCCAAGTGTTCCTCTAGATTTTTGCGTACTATAGTCCGGGATCAAAGGGAAGCCTGCGTACCCCTCTTATGCTCCTGCTCGGCTGTCTCAACCTCACCTTCCAAATACACTAGGGAAACCAAACTGATTAGGGTGCAAGCCACAGTTCTGCTGATCAGTTCCCTATGGACCTTCCCTTCATTGGATCCCACACAGTCCTAGGTGGCTGGCCCATATTTCTATTTTCCAGAAAGTAGTTAGTGTTGACCTCCTTCATATCCTTACATAGCACCTGATCCCTTAGGACTGTCATAATATTCAGGGGCGCCTAACGGTTGCCGGCTGGCCTTCAATCGCTAGTGTAAGGGAGACTGGTACGTGGTCGGAGAGTGTACACGAGCAGATAATGGTGAACTAGGAAGCAATAATAAGTCCAGTCTCGAATACCTTCTGAACAAGCGAGTTAAAGGGGGAAGTCCCTCTTCTCCCTGTGAGACAGTCTCCAAGTCTCTACTAGCCCCAGTCCTCTTAGTAGCATAGCATAGGAGATAGCATGTTTAAAGCATGTTTAAAATCTAGCCTACAGGCAGGCAGCGTTTTATCGGTCAGTGAGTTGGGCACTAAATTAAAGTTGCCTCCAATCAATATTTGGCTCTCAGCGAAGGCTATGACTTGGGATAGCAAGCTATCTAGAAAGCGATCCTGCCCCTCATTAGGAGCATACACAGAGACCAGGGTAAATCAATGTTCCCATTGTAGCCCTTAACATATCTTCTTTGCGGATCTCGCAAAACTGAGTTCTTGGTTACCGGCGCAGTATGCCCCACCACCCGCACGGATGCAAAGGAACTGCCTCTAATAAGCCTGGGACCTCAAGATCTTCTCATCCAGATGCAGAATGTGGTTCTCCTGTAAAAAGGCTATGGAGAGAGGGATTTCACCCAGTTTCCTGAGAACGGACTTCCTTTTCCCAGGAGAATTCATGCCCTGGACATTCCGCGTTCCCCATTATTTGTCATTTCACCCATGGGCCTAATCTAGGATCAGCAAGCCTCGGAAGTTCAGAGAGCCACCATCCTCATCTGTCATTTGCAAGTTGAATCCATATTCACCCCATTCACAGTAAACTTTTTGCAAGTTATTATAAATCTTCCCCATTCCAACATAAGCCATAAAAAACAAATTAAGAAACCTAGGCCCCAGGAAGAACCTCAGCTCGGAGGGATCCCTATGCCAACCTTTTCGAAAAAACCCCACCCCCACCAACTCGTACCCAGGAGATCTACATCTTGGCATCAACCATCAAAACTCAGAGCCCTGCTCCTACGTATTGCGCTCACCCGCTCCACCCTAGCTGGACATTTAACCATTGGCACCATCCCCCTATTTTTCAGAACTTTCGAGCAGGGCCCTTCACCTTCCTGTCTCTGCCCACCTTCAACTGTCTCTTAGAGCCTGCCTGGTCCTGCTTAGGCTCAGTGTCCGTGGTTCGTCCCCTGTCTCCACCCACCCCCTTTCCTTGCCCCTCAGCAGGGTTTCCCCTTCTTTTAGGCTTTTTAAGTCTGTCTCCTTCCCTGGTATGGGAAGAGAAGTGCCATGGGGAATCCCCATCTAAAGGCAAATGCCTTTTTCACCTTAGACAGGCAGTCAGTGGAAGAAGAGCCCTTCGCTTTGCCTGGGTGGAGGATGCCAGGTCTTGGTACACCGATATGGATGCATTGCGAAAGGTGATTGCCGGTGATGCCCTGGCTGCTCCCATGATACGTTCTTTCAAATTTAAAGAAATGCACTCGTAGGTTTGACTTGCAGAGCTGTTCTGCCTCAGCCAGTGCATCCTGTCCAGTTCGATCCCGGTTCAGCTGGTAGGTCCAAAATAGAGCAAAAGATTTGAGATGAAGGATGGCAGGTTACTATATTGTACCGACAGATGCAGCGAAGACGGATTTGTTCCTGCGGGAATGATCCTCCGACTCCTCTTGATTGTCCTCTAAGGCCTTGCAGCGAGATTTCAAGGCCTCTATTTTGTTAGTGCATGAGCCCACCTCACATGAGTGCTCGCATAACAGGTCTTCCACCTCGGACACCTTGTTCTCTGTATCAGATACTCTTGTCAAGCACCATGATTGTTTTAAGACCGCTCCTCCATGCTTTTATGAATCTTTTTGCAGATTTCTGCGAGTATCTTCTGTAAGTCCGTTTTCATGGACATTTGAGAGAGCATGGTAGGAAGTGTGTCCACCGCATGGATCTGGGCAGTCACTAACTCGGCACCCTTGTGCTGGTCCGTCGACTGCAGCATAATGAAAATATCTCCCTGCCTACCCATTTTAGGTGTTTTGGCCAGGTTATCGATTGGGAAGCCCAGGGGCTGACGGAGAGCCAATGTCGACTGGGAGGATGCCACCACAGACCTCCCCTGGAATCCACCCAAAGACAGCCCACAAGAGACACTTCCCTCCCGGGGGTGTGATCTCCAGTTCTTAGGAGGATGTGCCCAAACGTGCTCGGCAGCAACAAGCTGGAAGGCCTCCGGGGTTCACCCTGTTGAATGAAGGGGCCCCTCCCTAGGAGATCTGTAAGACCCCCCCAGGTACACAAGCAGAAAATCCCCCGGGGTGTTACATGATGGGGTCGCAGGAAGAGAAGTTGGAGCTTAAACGTTTAACCTGTCCCCCATTCCCCACTCCAATTCATTCACTCAGCAAGGGCCATGATGCTGAGTTTGCTGGGAAGTTGTCCCCAGCAGGTTCCCCGGCTCGGAAATCCTCCCTCAACTGGAAACCACTCTACCCACACACATCTGCTAGGTCGTGGGCTGCAGCTGCCCCGCTGCTACGCACAGCGCTTATCTCACTGCCATACAATTGTCTGTGGCGCGGGGTCATCGGGGAACCACACATCACCATGTCACGGGCTCAGCCCCAGAATCCGCTGGCGAGGGTGCCGCTCACAAGTTTCTTCAGGTACGGGCTTTAGGCGGCCCTGCCATGATGCGCGCCATGCGTCCTGCTATGGGAGTCACCATTTTAAGGTCAGGTGTCCACTCGTCAGTGGGTCGCCGATCTCTGATGGTCGCCTGCGCGCCTGCGGCAGCCTAGCACCAATCAGCTCCCCAGATGTTCCGGCAGCGAAATCCGACCTGCCTACGTGGCGGGAGTCGGCGAGAGAGGGGCTTACACGCTTTCTTCTTGCCTCAAATGTCAGAGGCTCTAAGGAATCCATTTGCTCAGGTGGCGTTCTCCTTTCCAAACACCTCAATCGGTGATTTTTAATGTCTGACTAGTCCATTGAAAAGTTAGTTATCTTGCTTATTTTTTATTTATTTCAGAATTTGTAAGGCACCTATACAACAAATGGTGTTTCCAGGACCCACAAGGCAAAAAAGGTTGGGGGAGGTGGAGGGGGGACCAAGGGAGGAAGGGCTAAAAAAAAAAACAGCAATGGTCCTACTAGGCCTTGTGACATTCAAATTGTGCAAGTGCAGTAACAAGAATTGCCGGGGGCTGGGAGGCAGGTCCAGGCACAGGGGATGTTGGGGAAGCAGGGGGGATGGAGTACAGGAGGGAAGGGGGTGCTTTTGTTTGCTAGGGTAGTCTCATGCCTAATTCAAATTATTTGGGCTTTAAAGACCAGAGTAAGCTGAAGTGCATGTGAGAATGGACTTTCTCAGTAGGCAGGGGGTCTGGACAAATGACAGTTCAGTCTTTTCTGGACTGGTTTTCCCAGTTTGCACTATTCTGGGAAAATAACACTTCAAGGTTTGAAACTTCTCAGTTCATGGGTGCAGCTTTCTGTCGACAGAGCTTGCAAGTGGAAGGATTTCATGGGGTAAAGGTGGGGTCTGACTTTCCTGTGCTGTCCTGGTAAGCAACCTTACTCCTTGACACTGGGAGATTCTATCTATCGCCCTTTCTTAGGCTGTTTAGGACTCACTCCCAGCATTGATCGTTATGAACACAGAGCTTCTCTGCGGCTTACTGGATTCTGCCTTGTCAAAGTGATTCCGGCATCCTCTATACCCCTATTAGAGAGAATCTCCTGGTGTTGAGTAGAAGAAAACTGTATCTCCTTTCTCTGGCTTTTCAGACCTCGTTGCAATTCTTCTGACCTTGAAGTCTCAGATGTTTTGGACTACAACTCCAATTGGGTCTAGCCAGCAGATTGAACATGGGGGGGGGGGTCATAGGAATCAGTCTAAAACATGTGGAGAGCAGCATTTTGTAGTAAGGTCCACATCTGTTTGACATTCTCGAACCTTCTCTTCGGTGTAGATTGGATTCTCGTGACCCGCATGTTCAGCTATTATGTTTTGCAACTTTTCTTGTCCTAGTTGGCACAGGTGTTCAGCTGATGTACATTGATTTGTTCTCCACTACACTGGGGTTGCGTTCTTAACCTCACCGGAAGTCCTGTCTTTTGTATCCACCATGGAGAGTGTTGCCTTCTTCAGTCTCTGCTTCCTGAGCTAGCAGCTCAGACTAATGTGGCAAGTTCCCCTCTTTTGCTGGCGTTGGTGGCCCTACTCTACTGGCCAGCATCATCAAACATGTGGCCACCATAGACAACCCTCCTTAATGTTCAGGTTGGCTTTAGTGAGCAACCTTGTAAAGGAAGGAGTAAAGGTAAGTAAGCTTCTTTATTATATTTAAGTAGGAGCGGGGGAGAGAGGCGGCCAGCATGAATGTTCGCCATTGAGCCTCTGCCTAAAATGTCATCCCGCCGAACATTCGAACTTTCACGCGTCTCGCACGCAGGAGGACCTGCATGAATGCCCGATGCTACAAACCATTCGAAAAAATAAAGCAAAGCTTGGAATTTTTTAGAAGGAAGAGGCCATGTGGTTTCAAAGGGAAATCGATGAGTGCCAACTCCCTCTTAATACACAGACTTTTCGAAACAGGGCATTGAAATACAGTCTAGAGAAAACGAGAACCTATGATCCGTAGGGTAAAACAATGATGGGCTGGTGGTCGGGTGCCCGTCCCTCTAGCCTTGTTATGTTACAATAAATCTGCAACGTCCTGCATTCTCTGCTCAGCAGCACACTGAAGTTGTAATTTGGAGTGTTCTAAGAATCCTGCTCCCTGAGGGTTCTGAACTAGTCAGTTGACCTGAACAGATCCAGGAGAGCGGATGTGCCTTGGTGAAAGGTGCATAAACACTGTTACTACCTAACAGAGGCGTCTGACTATTTGATGAGGGCTTCACACACACCAAGGTGTGACGAATCTGATATGATTTGAACCCACGCATGCATAGGAGGTATTGGGAACCTGAATTGAAGAGCATTATTTCTATATGCTGGTCTCCTCACTTGAAGCGCAATATGACAGTTGTCACAGATGGCGCAAAAATCACCCCAAGTTGCAAAGATGCTTCAAGGGTTTTTGTTTTCTTCTTTGTGGACCCTATGGCTGTGCCCCTCTCTTGTATTGTTTTGGCCCTCCTCCCTAGCTCAGGTGTCCCTGATCCCGAGTTAGTTGACACTGAATGTTGACCCGCTACTGTCTAGATTGTCTGTCCTGAAGGTGAGGAAATAAAAGGCCACTCTGCTTTTTCTATCCAAGGCTTCCTCGGACTTCCTAGCTACCCCTACTCTATCCAAGGTTTGGTGCTCTATTGGGAATCCAGATAGTGCCTTTCATTTACAGTGGTTTGATTCAGGCACACGGGGGGCAGGGACATGAATTTGGGCCCTCCACTGCCACTGTCCACCTTAGGCATAGAACTTCCTCTGGATTTCTCCCTGGTAGTGGGCCGAGAGTGGTTCCCGCCCCCTCATTGGCATCAGCAGATACCATATGAGTGCCCTTCTGGCTGCATCTACTGTGTCTGTTTACCTTTTCGTTGCCAACTCCACCCTTCGCTCTGTCCGTGACAAGCGTATTACTCGAACAAATGCATCATACCCACAAGTGGTGGGTTCCCAGACTGTTTCCACTTCTAGCACTATGTACAATGGGATATCCCCTTTAATCTGAAGACTTTAAGCACGATTTTCTCCTGTATAATTTATTTTTTATTTTCAGATCACTTTTTAAGTTGTTACCAATGACCCAAGAATGGATTGGTTCATGGAATTTCCTTGCCATGCAGTTCAAACTTGTAACTGGTTTAGATCCAATGTAATGTTGTAAATGCCTTGTTGTTGAGACCTTCTTTCTTTCACTCTTTCAGCAAAGGGCGCTTGGGAAGGCTCTTCTGGATGCCGTCTGTAACCACCTGAACCTAGTGGAAGGGGATTACTTTGGTCTTGAATTCCTAGACCACAGAAAAATCATGGTAAGTGTGTACCCAATTGCCTGCTCCTTTCTCGAGGACATCATTTTTTCAGTATTCCCTTTCATGCACTTGGATACTGAGTTTTCTGTAACCCAAGAATTCATCTGTACTTGAACTCCTTTTACGTGTTTGAAATGGCTTAATCCTTTCTGTTTGACATCTGGAAACAAAATGGGGATTAAGTGCTCCGTATACCATAACATACACCTTCCCCTTCAGCCCCCTGGTACCTTTCCATTGTTTATCTGTTCGTTTCTAGCCTACTCCAGCCTTTTACTCTTTCATACTCTTTCACCCTTTCCCTATCTCCCCCCCCCCCAACTTTTTGCATCCAAGGGTACTCCCCAGACCCCGGGTTCCATGTCAGTGGGTGTTCCTAGCTAGTCCAGTGTGTCAAATATATCCTGCTGGCAATGAGTTTACTCCTCTTCCTGTAATAAATCTGTTCCTGGTTTCTACAAATATTTTGGTGCCTTCATTGTGTTCCGACATTTCCATGTAACCTGCCTGTCATTACCAGAGGGTAGACCAAGTCAGTCTACGTATACAACGCACCGCCACCGGGGTCTGTTGACTCTTTGGTCCAAAACTGTGTCTGTGACTGGGGTCTCCCACATGGCCTCCCCATTTTGGCCTGTCTCCCACTTCCACATAGTTGAAATTCGAAATCAGAAGGATCCAGTATACATCCCTGGCAAGGGGTAGTATTCTAATACTCTTCGAAAAGATTAGAAGCAGAATTGATATTTATTTGTTATTGATATTTTATTTGTATCGCGCTTGTACACAAGTTTTTCAGAGCGCGACAAGGCAAGGGAGGGGAACAAGGGAGAACAAAAACTGTTACTAGGCCCAGTGACATTGAGAATGTGCAGGGGAAGAACGATGTACTTCTCCAGCATAGGGTCTGGCATGGATTCACATGCCCATGAATATTCCCCGATCTCTGCGTCATACTGACCACAGCCAATGGCTGCCATCTCCCTAAGCCCCGCCATCTTCAGATTTTTACCGCACGTTCAAGTGTTGGGAGTCCTCGTGCTTAGCTCTCGAGCTTTTGCTGCGTGTTTCGTGCTTTTTCAGGTGAATTTTCACATTTTTTCGGTTAATCTAGCCTTCACCTCCACCGTTTCTATTCCCGTTAACGGGTACCGTTGCAGGATTTTCCTACGCCCCTCAAGGGTGAAGATTTTGTCGAATCAACCTCTTGGGGGATTCCAGAAGATTTGCGGCCTACTTCGAGATGGCCCAGGAGGTGAGTTCGTCACCCGGACCCAAGCTGTTTCGCAGCTGCCCTGGATGTGGGCTGCAGAATGTGTTTGAGGACGAACATTCGCGATGCCTCTACTGTCTTCATGGGGACAAGACTCATGTAGAGAAGGACTGCCAGTTCTGCAAGAACTTGTCGGAGGGGACCATGAGGGACCGTCGATCCCGTCTCGCCAGCTAGTTGGAGAAGGGCTCAACGGGTGAGAAGAAGAAGAAAGGGTCCGAGCGGGCTTCTAAGTCCTGTGCGGGCGCCCCGGCGACGGGGGCCCAACACCAGGCCAAGCTCCGTAAGTCCGCTGGCTCCGGGAGCGCCGAAAGGTCGGGCTCTTCGGTCGCCAGGCAGGGCGCTCCTTCCCCGGCACCGTCGACCACGAGCCAGCGCTCCGGTTCGGGGAAGAGGAAGTCCGAGACCCCGGGTAAGCTTCGGGAGAAGCCCCGTCCGATCTCGGGAGAGGGGGAGCGAGGCGTCGCCCCTCCCCCCAAGGAGAAGGCCCAGGACGCACCTAAGGTGGTGAAGGCCCCTACCCAGCAGGCAAAGGCCTCTATCGAGGCGACTCTGGCCAAGCCGGCAGAGACCCCGCCAGCGGAGACTGCCTCCGGGACTAGAGTTTCCCTGCCGCCAAGGAGGGAATCCTCTTTTCAGCCCATCGTCATGGCCCCCGTGATGGAAAAAGGTGGGGCACGGTAGCCTCCTCGAGCTCAGAGTCAGCCTCGGAGGGGGAACTGACCGAGGTCATGAGGAATCTCGAAGTCCAATTCGAGAAGGTTCGGTCCCGCAAGGAAGATCCTCGGGAGATAACCGAGGAAGACGACGGTGGCGAGGAAGAGCAGCCTTCCCTTCCGGCGCAGCCGGAACCTAGGCCTCAGGATAGCTCGGCGGCCATTTTGTTTGCGATCCAGACCTTATGCTCGGAGATAAGGACGAGATTACCACGGCCCAGGCCGGAGGACCCGCAACCTGGCCTGTCGGGAAGTCCTCAGAACAAATGACGGAGGACCCAACCCTCTCCTCCGCTCGCCCCCGTAAGGCCTGCAGTTCCCTCCTCATCCTCCCACGAGTCGGGAGATGATGGTGCGGTGGGCTCGACGACGGGTTCTGAGGGCGACGAGGACGGAACGGGTCTCCCATCGCCCGTCGCACGGGCCTCTCCGCCCGACGACATTGGCTCATTCCACGCCATGATCCCCAGGGCGTCTGAATTGTTCCAGCTCTGCCCGGAGGAGCAGAAAAAGGAAGGTTTCCTCTATCAGCGCCGGGAGGCCAAGAGGAAGACTGTCATCGCGGTGCCTCTAATCGATGACATCTGGGAGGAGGGCCTGTCGGTACTCAAGAACCCCTCCACGCCACCAGCCAAACGGGACCAGTACGAGAAGAAATATCGGGTCCCCGAGACCGCTCCCCTGTGCCTCAGGGCCCAGCCAACGCCAGACTCGGTCCTCTCGGCGGCGGCGAAGAAGAAAGTGGCGGGGTCAAGAGCCTCAACGTCGAATTCCCCACCGGGCGACGAGGGAAAGAAGTTGGACGCCATGGGACGACGGGTCATTTCGTCGGCGACGATCAATGCGGCCAACGCCCTGGCGATTGTGGCCCGTTACGACAGGGAGCTCTGGTTTAAACTGGCCCCCATATTAGACTTCCTCCCGGACGACAAGAGGTCCGAGGCCCTAGAAATACTTCAAGAAGGCGAGGTGGCATCGGACCACGCCATAACGGTGGCAACCGATATTGCCGATACCGGTTTCCGCCAGCTGGGCAACAGAGTTTGCCTACGACGGCGGGGTTGGCTCCGGGCGACCGACTTCCGTCAGGACGTCCAGACCAGGGTGTTGGACATGCCTTTCGACGGCAGCAACTTTTCGGGAAGGCGGTGGACGAATCCCACCAAGGTATAAAGACAGACACGGAGACGGCCCGCGCCCTAGGAGCCCTTCAGCAACGACGGCCCTTTTAGAGCTCCGGAGGCAGACAGGGTGCCTCCAAGGGATCCAGCGGTGGCTCGTCGTCCTACCGCCAGGCGGCACGCTCCTCGTCTCAGGAGGCCTACAGGGGTCGCGGCAAGCAGGGAGCGCCTCGCCGCCGTCAGCAAGGTGGCCAGGGCGGCAAGGCCACCACCTCCAAGCAGGACTGAACCGGCCGTGGCCTCGGGCCCCCACCGAAGCACCCCGGTGGGAGGCCGGCTGACGAAGTTCGTCGGCGTGTGGAAGTCCATCTCCACCGATCGTTGGGTGCTGGATACCCTGGCAAGAGGACACTCTATCGAATTCCTGAAGAAGTGCCCTCACGTTCCACCTGTGGCCAGGAAGGAAAATCACGCCCCGTAACTGCTTTTGGAAGTACGGGCGATGCTCAGGAAAGGCGCCATCGAGCCCGTCCCGAAGAGGCTCAGGGGTGTACTCAAGGTACTTCCTTGTGAGGAAGAAGATGGGCGGCTGGCGCCCCATCCTGGACATTCGTCGTTTGAACAAATACATCAGGTCACAAAAGTTCAGGATGGTCACCCTCCAGCACGTGCTGGGACAGCTGGAGGAAGGCGACTTTCTATCGTCGCTGGACCTGGAGGATGCATACTTCCACGGTCCCATCCTCAAAAGTCACCGAAAGTTCCTCAGGTTCGTCGTCCAGGGACGCCACTACCAATTCAGAGCACTGCCGTTCGGATTGAAGTCGGCCCCCAGGGTCTTTACCAAGTGCCTAGCACCTGTGGCGGCGCGGCTGCGCCTGCAGGGGATTCACGTCTACCCCTACCTGGACGACTGGCTCATCCGCTCAAGGACGAGGGAACTCGCCGTCGAACACACTGCGAGGACCGTCCAGCTACTCACAGACCTGGGATTCGCCATAAATTACCCAAAGTCCCACCTGGTGCCGTCGCAGGTGGCCCCGTTTCTGGGAGCGAAGCTCGATACAGTGAGGCGCCTGGCGGCACCGTCGGAAGAATGGACGAAGACCATTCTGGGCAAAGTGCAGCGCCTGCTAGCCACGGACGTGGCCAGGGTGAGGTCCATCAAGTCCCTCCTGGGGATGATGTCCTCTTGCATCTACCTGGTGCGCCTCTGCAGACTACGGATGCGCCCTCTTCAAGAATTTCTCGACGCCCGTTGGATGCAGGCGACGGGCACCTTCGAAGACAGGGTCCCCCTCAACGAGGTGTTCTGGCGGGCGATTCAGTGGTGGGGCGTTCGAGCGCACCTCACGGCGGGCAAGGACTTTCAGACGCCGGCGTACCAGGAGACGGTGACGACGGACGCTTCCCTGGAAGGTTGGGGCGCCCACACCGGAGATCTCCACGCAAGAGGCCTCTGGCTCCCGGAGGAGAAGCTCCTGCACATCAACATCCTGGAGCTCCGAGCCGTGTTCTGGGCTCTCAAAACGTTCCTCCCGTCGCTCAAGGGCAAGGTGGTGCGGATCTTCACAGACAACACCACGACAATGTTTTACATACAGAAGCAGGGAGGCACCAGATCCCCAGCCCTATCCAAGGAGGCACAGGATCTGTGGCACTGGGCGGTCGCCCAGGGGATGTTCCTCGTTCCCTTCCACCTGGCAGGACACAGGAGAAAGAAACGCCATCGCCGACTCGCTAAGCAGAGAGCTGCGCGCGTGTCACGAGTGGGAGCTGCGCCAGGATCAGGTGGATCAACTCTTCCGACGATGGGGCAAACCCCAAATCGACCTGTTCGCAACAGCGACAAACTCGAAGTGCCAGAGGTTCGCCAGCAGGTTTCCCCAGCTGAGAAGCATGGGCGATGCGTTCTCGTTCCCCTTGGTCGGCCTATACCTGTATGCGTTCCCTCTGTTGCCGTTGCTGCTTCGACTCATCAACCAGCTCAAGAGGTCCCGGTGCAGGATGATCCTCGTCACACCGGCGTGGCCGAGGCAGATCTGGTTCCCGGACCTTCTGGACTTGTCAACATCCCCATCCATCAAGCTGTCGGCAGACGCGGATCTTCTCTCCAGAGAAGGAGGCGCCATCTTCCACCACGACCCGGCGTTGCTGAACCTGCATGCTTGGCTCCTGCAGCGCTAAAGTTTGGAGGGTACGATATACCGGCCGACTGCAGAGAGGTTCTTGCAAAGGCCAGGGCGTCCTCGACTCTCAAATGCTACGGTCACAAGTGGAAGAGGTTCTCTATCTGGGGCCGAGAACAGAAGATCTACCCCCTACGGATTACGGCCCCTCCAGTGCTGCTGTACCTGCTATCGCTGGCAAAGGCTGGGCTAGCCCATGCCTCCATTAAGATTCATCTGGCGGCGATCTCCAGATATACCAGAACCACAGGACTTGCGCCCCTGTGGTCCCATCGACTGGTAAAAGAGTTTATGAAAGGACTGTTCCGGTCGTTCCCACCGGTGAAGGCCCCGGCCCCGGCGTGGGAACTTAACGTGGTGCTGACCATGCTCATGGGGCCCCCATTTGAGCCGATGCACTCCGCACCGATGAAGTTTGTGTCGTGGAAGACTGCATTCCTGGTGGCCATTACATCCACACGACGAGTGGGAGAGATCCAGGCCCTATCCTGCAAAGCACCGTACTTGACTTTCCATGCCTCGAGGGTGGTGCTTAGGACGCACCCCTCCTTTATGCCCAAGGTGCCGTCGGACTTCCATCTTAACGAGCCCCTGGTGTTACCTGTTTTCTTCCCGTCTCCTTCGTCGCCGGCCGAGAGGGCTTTGCACTCGCTGGATGTGGCTAGAGCGCTGAAGTTCTACGTGGACCGCACAAAGTTTTCGGAGGACATCACAGCTGTTTGTGAACTTTGGACATGTGAATGAAGGGAAGGCTCTCTCGAAGTCTTCTATTTCCAGATGGCTCTCCGGCTGCATCATGCACTGCCACCGGTTGGCTAACCGACCGCTGCCAGGCCGTCCGAGAGCCCATTCGACCAGAGCGATCGCTGCTACTACGGCGTTCCTATCTGGTCTGCCCCTGCTGGACCTCTGCAGGGCTGCTATGTGGAGGTCGACGCACACCTTCACGAGATTCTACTGCGTCGATCGGGATTCCAGGGAGGAGTCCAGGGTCGGCCAAGCAGTGCTGCGCAACCTGTTCGCTTAAGGTGAGCCTGGTGAGGAGGTAAGAGATGCTTAATGTTGAGTCGTTGTATTGCTTAATGTTGAGCCTTTTGCCACCTCCCGTGGTTGTGCATGTGTGTACTGCTATGTATTCTTATATTCATGAGCATGTGAATCCATGCCAGACCCCATGCTGGAGAAGGAACAAGTTACTTACCTGTAACTGTTGTTCTCCAGCATGGGTCTGGCATGGATTCACATGCGAACCCTCCCACCTACCACTCTGCGGCTCTTCACTTGGTCATACTGCCACTTCACGTGCTACCAACTCTGAGGATGGCTGCCAGAGGCGGGGCTTAGGGAGATGGCAGTCATTGGCTGTGGTCAGTATGACGCAGAGATCGGGGGAATATTCATGAGCATGTGAATCCATGCCAGACCCATGCTGGAGAACAACAGTTACAGGTAAGTAACTTGTTCCTTATCTTTTCAATACATTTTAAAATCTTGTTTAAAATATGAATTGGACATTGAGGTGAAGGTTTGTGGCAAATGCAACTTAAAACGTCTAATAAAATCATTACACCACAAAACTGTTACTAAAACAAGGTAGTTTAGCCCAGATTAAAATCTGCGATTAAATGTAGAAGGTGGCCTGCTGCGAGTGGGACCAGACTAATGCAGTTTAAATACCAACATGTGAAATAATTAAAATGATTTAGCAAATATAGACTCGTGCACATTTTCGCATTGAAATAGCCTAAAAGTTAACATGTTTCCCAGTGTTTGCAAATATTCACAAACGTCATGATATTCAGATATAAAAAGGGAATTATATTATGGGAAACAATACACAATCGGATCCTGCTGTGACTTTTAGCAGTAATTGCTCAAAATGAAAAAAGGTGTCCGGTTGTAGCACCAAAACTGAGAAAAGGTTAGAAAGTAAGCTAAAGGAACCCAGAGACAAAATCAAATTTAAAACTACTAGGCTTCTGCTGAAAGGTCAAAATGCTCATTTAATATCAAATCATGAAGGTCTGCTGTAGTTCTCACAGTGGAAAGAGCATTTTATTAGGACCCATCCTATCAGCCTTCTCTACAACTGGCAGTACTTGAGGTATGATGAGACGCAATCTATCTTCTGAATTGCCACGTCCGCCTCCAAGAGAAATAATTTTTTGCCAGATATGTTGAACACGATTACCATTATAAAATAAAGCCCTTGAAGATGCCCTTAAACACCCTTTAAAAATGCCTGCCCTCAAACACCTGGACTACACTGGAAAAATGGAAGCGTTGCAATGTTGGTGCTAAAAGGGCGGATCAGCAGTCGCCTAGGTTTCCAGTGCTCCGGGTTAACATGTCACTGTAGTGATTTGAAGGGAGATGAGCGTTGCTGCCCTGAAGCAGAAAGTAGCAGCACTTGCCACAAGAGCAGTTGCAAAGAGGGCAGATGGTCACATGTAGCTTTCAGAAGAGATCCAAACAAGTAGAAAAGTGTAATGCTTGAGTCACCCTGTTCTTAAAGGGTCTTCCAATCATGCAATGGTGATGTGATTGTTTATTATGTAGATGTGAATGTGTATTATATGAAATAAAATATCACCTACCATATGTAAAAAAGGATTTTCCAAGTCACTGTAAGTCCAAACTTGTTTCTCTGTACGGTCACTGAACATCTTTGTGGGTTGTAGCATCCTTATAACATATGTTGCGGACAACATTCTCCCATATATAGTTCAATTATTCATAACCCCGGGACCAGCGCATGTGCGTAGATGACATGCATTTCAATTACTCTTTCATTCAAAGAATGATCCCATTCAATTTTGCAGTGTCAAGAAAAATGTTTCCACTCCTTCGAATTTTCATTTTCCAAATGCAAAATTGTATTGGATTTTAAGACCTGTTTATGGATACAAGTAGCTAGTTGCAACAAAATGAACAGATTTTGGTAGGGTGTTTATCCCTAGGCAGAGTGACTGTAGTCTCTCAATTTGCAGACTAGCTGTCTGACAGTGGATTGGTGAGGCATCAGATCCGTGGTGATGGTTTTGTAGCTCTTCTAACCACAAGTCAATTAGTGATTCCTACTGTGATTTTATATTTGTTTCGTGTTGATCAGGGGTGCGTGAACCCAGCCAACAATACATTTCACTCTGCTTTAACAATAGGATTTATGTCTTTGCCATGTATGCTTAGAGAGGTTTGTAGGTTTAATGTAGTCTTTTTTTTGTACTACAAACTTGAAATATATGAATTTTCCAGTAGGACATCTGTCCATATAGAGTGCAACGGGGGTTATCAGTTGGCGACAACAGGCTTGGTGCTTTTTGTGTTGTATTGAGTCTCCATAGGCCTGGAGACTATACCATGCTTGCATCATACATCGCACTCATACATTGAAATTCATGACATTCGTAACCCTATGGTAGTTTTGAAATTCACGTGAATCTTAGTTACACTTGTAGTGCCCCTCTCCTTTGCGTTCTCTAGCTACTGTCACTGGAACCATTTGTGGGACTAGATCGCAAAAGATTTTGTTTTTTTGGGAGTGGTCAGAAATGATGCTCATAATTAACCGCAAGACAGAAGTGGTTGCTACCTTGACCTACAGCTTGATCTCATGCAGGAAATTAGTAAGCGGGGGGGGGGGGGGGTAGGGGAGTTTGGAACACATATTCTAAACTGGTATGTTGGGGAAACCTTTTGTGAAACAGTCTGACAATTGGTTTAACATGAATGAGAAATGGGAAAGCTAAAAGCCACAGTCCAATACTATTGTCAGGGTCTTCTTCCCTTATGTACGCAAAGTGTTGGATGATGTGCCATTATGTTTCATGTTTACTTAAGAGAATTAGGGGGGGGGAATGGTAGAAATGGACTGGTAGGCCAAATTTCCATGAGAGAATTGTGGCAGATCAGACGTTGATTTAAACCACATTTGGTTTGCATATGCTCTGTGGCAGGGTGGTGTCTACAAAGATTTAAGTGCCCATAAGAGGGTGGGAGTTGAGGTATGGTACAGAGCTACTGCTTAGACATGATGGTCTGGCTCTTAAGATTAAACATATGCAGACTTAATTCCAATTTTTGAAGCGTCAGTCTGGAACGCATCCAGATGATTTCCTGTGCAGGAAACGCACCTCCAAGAGCAAGACCAGCAGCGGTTATTCCACACAGCATATTTAGTGGTCTTTCAGGTTACAGCAAAGACCAATACAGCTAGAGTCCTGATGATGTTCCATAAAGATAACCTCATTAATGACGTCAGTTGGGAGACGTGGCAAGGGAATGCATCTTAGAGGAATACAGGGAGTTGGAGACATCACACTAGCTCTAGGGCCGTCTGTCTTCCCACAAATAATGGGCGTCTTGGGTGACTTCAACCTTATCTGGGACAGGACGGGGCTCGAGTAACAATCTGTCCATTCACCTATTTAGGTACTGGGTTGTCCCGCCCACTATTCGATCTGTCTCCCAGTAGGTGGATGAAGTGGGATTGTTCATGTTCTGTGCCCCTTCTAAGGCACATTAATCTTCCCATACAGACAATGACGGTACCAAACCCCACCTGGAATATGGTTGCGACACCCCTTCAACCAGACAGAATAAACGGCCACTGCAGTAAACTATTGCACAAATGCTCTCGGATCTCCAAAATGGAAAAACTGAGAATTGCATCCCAAACTTACCAGCAGAGGCAAAGTAGAAATCAAAGCAACCGTGAACCACACAATTTGACAGTGAAACCGCTGCACATGGTCTTCTTATCTAGAGATGGTGCAGGAACCTCAATTTAATGAAGCACTCCACTTGCACGTTTCTGATCACTCACACCAACAAATCCAACTTCTTGGACTACATACCACCAAGTGCAATCGCACAATGACACTACGTATTTGTACATGTATTGCTATACAACACAACCTGCAATGCTAAGATGGATAAAACAGAGCCCCACAGCATTCTGACAACCATAAACCCAACGCAATCCTCTGGAATGCTCAAGACTTACTTGCATGCCTTGTTGCACCAAAAATGTATCGGCTTCATAGCTCCTCCTTTTTCATTCCTACAACCATGTTGCACTTGGGTAAAAACCACTCCAACTAGGTATGCATTTCCACCAGCCTCTTATGCCAATAACCGTTGAAATTTTACAATACAACCCAAAACGCATCTGACCCACATTAAAAGACTCCTGCCCTCATGAGTTCCAGACTCCCATCCACTCAATCCAGAAATCCACGGGTCTCCAATGCGACTCACTCTGTCATGGAGACTTGGCTTGCAGATGCCTCTAGCCCCGTTTCTTCTCTGCTCTTGCCCCAAGAGAACACCTTTAACAGAATCACGGGGAACCTGGATGGTCTGGTACTCCTATTCAAGGCATTGCACACATTTGCCCTCTAGCTACCCCGCAATTCACACCATTGGAAGCCTTGGCCATGAAGCTAGGCACCGCCCTTAAACCGTATACCTTCGTAGTAATCGGTAGCGCACCTCATACAAAGTATGATAGCCAAAATTATTTCTAATACCACTTCTGAGGTATTACCAAACACAAACTGCCGACTAGTCCTGGGCTACATCAACAGATGGTGGGGCACACCACAGAAAAGTGTGTTCTTTTTAAGGGCGCCGACAGACCTCATTTGCTAACCACTCTTCACTTCAAAGGGCAGTCGCTAAAGCAGACAATGGGCCACAATGTTAACATCCCAAACTTAACGGACATTCAACTTCTGGACCAGCCTCCTTTCACTCGACCTCTTCATACCTACACAGGGATGTCTGTTCCTTGAGGGCCCCACAGGGACACATTACTACATTGATTCCATAAAACATCACATAGGCCTGACTTTGGTTGTCCAAATGTGTCCACCAACGGAATGGTCTAGACGCGTCACATGACTAAGCTACAAGTCTTTTCCCCCTCTGATCAGGTGGCTTACGGGATGAGCAGAATCGACGCGCAAACCGTAACGATGCACTACAGATTCCAAATCTCAAATTGAAACCCTTTGCGAGAGTGCCTAATGAATGTTTAAGGTCACCTTGAACCTTCAAGACCATATCCAAGATACTGATCCAAAATGTAGACCTTCAGTTCCTATGTTGAAATGTTTTTATGGCTACAGAGTAATGATGCAGCCGTTTGCTACTGTAATCGGCAACTCTTTTTGTTCGGTCTGTTGCAGGATTGTTAATACATCGATGACTCATAATGTTGATTTAAAAAAAAAATGGTCAAGTAAATGATTTGCATTTTCTTTTCATTTGTAGGTTTGGCTTGACCTTTTAAAACCTGTACTGAAACAGATTCGAAGTGAGTATATCATTAAACTATTCAAGTATATTTGGGTACTGTGATATGTGGAATCATCTGTTAGTGTTGTAACCATTTTTTGTTGGGTGTATTTTTGTTTGTTCGCTTCAGAGTTGCATGTTAAAGTTAGCTACATTACTGCCCAGAGGGAAATTGCTCCTGGAAGAGATCTGCACTTGATTGCAACTTAAAGCTAGTGTATTAAAGTTTGCTGACACATTGCTAGAACGTTTGTCACTAGGAACATTCGTTTTTTGAAAGCTGTGCACATATTCAATGTGTGACTCCATTTATATACGGCTTTCTAGTAGTGAGGGCCATTTGCCATCTTTTTTTTTTTTTATTATTTTTACATTTCATTCCCTGTTGTTCATCTCACTAATCGAATATCTGCCAGAGGAAGAATATTAAGGATGTTGGGGGTTTGTTAGCAAGCCCACTGGACCTGCAGGGCGAGTTTATTGCTTTACATGCTCTACCTAAGAGAAATGTACTCGCCCTATGTTGATGGGTGACACAATATTTACCACTGCTTTCAGTACAATGGTGCATGTGACCATAATCACACTTCATAGTTGTTGCAATGCTGCCACCTAGAGGCAGCCATGGGCAGTGACACTTGCATTTGCCTTTTTTTCAGTAAATGTTAAGTAAAAGTTTCAAACATGCCATACTAGTAAACAAGGTAGAGGTCCATGCAAATGATGCACACCCTTCATTAAATCTCCTCACCAATGCCAGTGGGCTAGTAGATTTTGCCAGCCCTGATTTGGATTGATTGAATCTGGAGAGCTAGTGTAGTACTTGCAGAACTAGTAATGCCTGCAATATATTTTTAGATAATTTTGGTATATGAAATCTGTAATTCTTCGTAAAAATTCCTAATTATATCTTGCACGATACAACTCCCTGGAAAACAAGTTGTTTAATATAGATCAACACTTTTGCATATTGCCTGCAGATGTGAATGAGTTAACTCCTCATTCGCATAGTTATTATTCATAGTCCTAATTTGCATATGCCTGCCATTGTGCTAAATTATTCGAGAGAATAATCTGACTGTCCGTGCAGATGTACCCAGTCAAGTGGGTTCACATTTAGATTTCACATCTGTGGCACCGATGTTTTGTTCCTTCTGTGGCATTGGGTGGGACATATTTGCATTATTCTTTATATCTCGGGTTTAGTGATAATGTCTGAAGTCTGTAACAAAATGCATTTACATGTGGACTAGTCCTTTTCGTTGTTCTCCGTGTTCCCCCACTGGCATTCGCCACACATCGCTGGCCTCTTTGCTTGAAGACATTTGTTGCTAAAGCCTAGTTACTCATCAACGCTATAAAACTACCGTAAACCATGCAGGGAAGGGAAAGCAATACACCGCTACGCTGGAGAGAGGCGTGGGGGCGGGGCCGCCATCATTGCCCTTTCACTTTAGAAACTTAGTAGACCGTTATAACGGTTGCCACGGTTTCTAAACCTTTGGCTTTCAAGGGCTGTTAGAATGATATGCCTTGTACAACATTAATTTAGGAAAGCCACATCCTTTCCAGTCAAAGCAAGCTACACATGGAAGGGGTGACCCTTGCTGTTGAAGTTAGTTTGCGATCTACTTCTGAACACTTTGGCACACGTATGGGAACTTTTTTTCTTTTTGTTAAAAACGTTAACAATTTGATGAGCAGTGCACAGTCGTAACTTTTTTAGTTTTCACATTTGTATTTGTAAAATGTTTTTTGATGGAATGGCACGAATTTTTGAGAATGTAATTATTATTTTGATTGTTTCGCTAAATGTTTGTGATTTTGATAATATAATGCAGGATCTGGTAAAGAAATCTCGTTTGATTAATGCTCAAGGAAAACCAATTGACCTAAATAGTAAAAGCAGAAAATATAAATGCAAACATTATAGTACAGTAAGAGCGAAACGTATATTCTGCAAAAAAAAAGTTGGCCTCACGTCATCACACCGAAAGTCTTTTGATGCCTGTTACGTGTGTTATTCGAATGCATTTAGAGGAAGCTTTCCGATTCAGCCTGAACACACGGTTTTGTTTGTGAACAAGAAATTATAACATAAAAATGACTGACCTAAAGTGTGTCGTTTCTAGGAGGCCTTTGGCCAGAGTAAGAAGTCAAAAGGAAGTGTTCCACTTAAAATTTGAAAGACGTTTTCAAACAATCCAGTAGCAATTTACAAATGGCAAATGCCATCATTCACATATTCTGATGTACAGGAACACCGGAATGATTCTGTGATGATGATGTAATGGATACTGTAAGGGATCAAGAGGAAGACTCGGACACAGCGCCATGTTGAGTGTTGGCTATATATTTTTTCACCAAATAAAACTGGGTTGGAGGAATCCTCCCCATCCCTAACCCTAAGAAGGGGTTCCCTGCCTTAACATCTGTCAGGATGTTAAGCCAAAAAGCGTCCCCCGTCCTGTGTTCCGACCCCTAAACTGACCCGTACACGCTAAACTCAATATAATGTGCAAATGGGGATTTCAGTAAGCTATATACTTGTAGCTTTCTTTCAAAGTTCCAAACATAAAAGGTGTAGAAAAGGAATAAAGTTCCAGGAAAGGGGGGTTGTCCCCTCCCCTAGATTTCTTCTAGTGGTTCCAATGTCACTTTGTTATAGTTCAAGTTTGCTTAAAGGAGGTAGGCTCTTCCTTTCAGTCTCCTTTACACATGTAGTTCTTTTTAATATTCAGCCTTTCATTCTCTGGATCTCAGTTATCCATAAAGGGGTATCGTTCTTCCGTTTTCCATTGACGGTCACCGTTTTCACAATTTCAAAGAGGGGTTCGGACCCCTGAGCTTTCTCATTTCTTTTCCTATCCACTGGTGTACTCTCCTGCCTTGCATTGCAACTTTATTACTTGGGTGCGACTGGTTTACTTCCTGCCAGGACTTTTGAAGTTTCTAAAATCAAAGTTTCAACAATTCTAGGGATCTTTCCTTGCCCCTAAATTCCAATTCCAGTTGCTTCCACTCTCAAGGGGTATGGGTCTTCCCTTGTTTTCTTATACTTGGGTGCGAGGCCTCAACTCACTGTATTTTCATCAATGTTCAAGTGTGCCGTTTCCCTCAATCTCAACCGTTCAAACTTTCTCTTCTCCTTATTTATCTGTTTGGTCCACGACCCACTCTTTCATATGCGTTAATCCTTTTCGCTGTCCCGGTGTTCGCACTCCCTTGCTGACATTCACCCAGCTCATTAAGTGTGTGCAGCAAACGCTTTGCAGTGCCCCAGTGTCCCAAATTACCCTGTTGGGCTTACTGGTCTTAGTCCCTCGCAGCCTCCTGTTCTCCCAGCGGTTGGTGTTCTGCCCTGGAAGATGTCCTCTTTGGTACCCCTATGCCTGCCACGTCACTTGGCCGCTTCCTCTGCCTACGGACCCTGTGCAGCAGCCCTTCCCTTTAGAACCTCTGTCTGGCGCTTCCAGCAGATCTCCCGATCCGCTGTGCACACTGCGTCTTCTGCGTGTCCCGACAGGCTTCAGGAATGGTCTGATTCCCCCACCTTCCTGTCTCTCGGGCCTTTTGAATATCCCGGCCTCGGTCACATGTTCCTAACAACTAGAATGCATGGTGAGCTGCTGGGTGAATATGATATTCATTGCTCGGCCCCCTCTTCTTTATCCCAGTATGTCTACGGGGATATGTCTGTGTGTCGATCACTCTCAATGGGATGTACTACATCCCAGTACGCCATACAGGTATGGGAGAGTGACGGATTGTTACTGTTGTCGTCATTGCCCCTTAAAGAAAGGGTGGAGCACCATGTTCTAGCCAGCAAGTCTTACCTACTCCCCTGAGATTGGTCCTCCAAGACCCGCCCCCATGGGGTCTTCCCGCGAAACAGTCACCCCCAGGGTCGGTATCGGTTAGCGTCTGCCCTTTCCTGGCCACATAAGAATAGTGACGACTAGGCAGAATTTGTCACAAAACACAACATGTAATTACATTACGGTGATACAACCTTGTGCCCACATAAGGACAATGTTTACTACAAACATATTTCAGGTTAGTTGACATGTTCGCATAGTATACGGTCAGACTGTTTTCCCAAGTTAATTTATGAGGCATATGCAAACATAAAACTCTGCACGCATTTCAAAATAAAATAGCAGAGAATTTTGAGCACGAACCTTGCTTTGTCTAAATGGAGGTGAGGGGGGTATAATTCCACTTATAAAACCATTCAATCAAACATTTGTTTGGAGTGTCTGCCTGTTTTCAAGTGTCATCCAATTACAGGAAACGTTCTATAGCTAAATATCTTTTTTCTGCTCACCACGCATTAGTAAATGAACGTTGAAACGTTGTGCTGCAACTACTTGCTAGTGTGTACTTGTTGACCGCATTTAATCAAACAATATTAAATACACGTTACTTGTTTTGTATGCTCCCAACATACTAAATTAGAATGTTTAAATTTGAATGCAGCATAAAGGGCATGATCTAAATTCACCTCAATGGAACATGAAATGTATATGATTCTAACATGAGTTTTGGTGATGTTGATGTATTTCTCGCACTGCTTTGAGGCAGTTAGAAGGTACAATAACAATTTTGGCAGGCAAGAATTTGGGTGCAGGGAGGTAAGGGGATTTTCCCGGTATTACATAATCCGGTGCAGTTTGGGAATCAGAATTCAACCCCAGTTCACTTCAGACCACAGCCACCAAGAAGCGACTAGATCGCAACACGTGGGGGCATGCTGACCCCCCCAGGAAAAAAAGCACGCTCTCACGATGGGCTTGTAGAAGTGGGGCACTGCCAGTCACACTAGACTGACTGACCTGTGCCCGAATTAGCGTCAGACCCATCGGCCTTTCCATATAGTTTAGTTGTATGATTGAATTGTGTATAATAATGTCCCTATATTGTAATTGTCTAAGGTTTGCTATAAACCCTAACACATGAGTAAATAAAAAATATAGTTTTATCGGCCTTTGCCTAAAGTAGTGAAAGCCAGTATGTAATAGCCAGCAAAACACTTGGCTATTATCAATTTTTCTTGGGTTTTAGTGGCCGACCAAGGCTGGTTTACGTGATTAAACACTGCAGAACACGAGTCTCAAAGATCAAATGCATTTACCCAATACATTCCCCAGAGAAACTGGCCATTCATTTCATCTATTGCGTATCACTTTAAAATATGGCTTTAGAGAAGTTCTGCAGGCTGAACTGACCTTGCAGCTGTGCCAAAATAGGTCCAATCGCCGGAGAATCTATCAGCCTGCCATTCATGGACTTCCAGTCATTTGCATTTATCTGGTGGGTGTGGGAAACCTTTGGCTTACCTTGGCTGATTTAAGAATTCCATCTGCACTGACTAACTGTTCCAATAGTGCTGCGTACATAAAATATGGCCCAGGTTTGAAGAGGGTCCCTGGCTGAGTGGTCTCCTTGTTTTGTAACATTAGGTGGGGGTCCTCCAGTGCTGTGCTGGCCCCCCTTCTGCTTAACCTACATATCAAGTCTGGCGCAATCCTGGGACGAAACCAACACTGACTTTCCCCACTTAGGCCGGTTTAGGTTCCCAGTTATCCTACTTTGGATGACAAGGTATTTCTGCCTAAACTGAATACATATAACTCGGAGGTCCTTCTGTCAATTCAAGGAAATCAAATGTGATGTACTCCTACGTCCTGTCCCATTCCGTCATACTTGCACCCCCCACACACCCACTGTTAGCTCTTTTATTGCTCATTCAAAGTTCTTCTTAAGATTCTCTATGACCCCGGGCAGCACTTCAGGTTCACTTCCCTTTGCCGGGCAAAGCCTGGTTTGTGGCCTGCGAATGCTGCCAATAGGAGGTCCTTGTTTCGTATCCTCATTGACTCTGCCTGGAGTGCTTGGGCCTGAAACATCAGTGGGACCTCTGCTGGTGCTGTGATGCTTTAACCGTCCATGTGTTCACTTCTGTCATCCGCACTGATAGATCATTTTCTCGAGACAGCCACTGAGTTCCTAGAGGTGAAAAAGCAGCATGTGGTAAGCTATCGCACTTCCTTTAGTGCAACCTGGCCTGCAGACCTCTTTTAAGGTGTCTCTGCAACCGGGGTCCTTTGCTTACCTAAGGCTTTTCTGAGATTCCCCACTGCAGGGCTAAATCCAGGCGGATGCCTGAAAATTCGCCCCAAGTCAGGGGGGGTCACGGCGAGTGTGCTAAAGGGGCTATGTCTCCCAGTTTCTCTTATGCGGGGGTCACGGCAGACCAACATTGCATTGCAGCAAGGCAGAGATTCCCCACAAAGTACACAAACATGCCAAATGCACTAGCTGACAACAGTCACAAAATGGCACCGCCACTTGAAGGGCACTTGTGACATAGGCATTTCCTGGGCCTGTCGACAGTGGAAACCTTGCATTCTGACTCCAACACCTTTACTTTCAGGCTATTTAATCTTTGTTGCTGCATCAGCCAGCATCTCTGGTAGTTCCACTGGCCTCTTCGGCTGCCGCACCTTTAATCTGTTTGGTCCACCAATTCTGGTGGGCACGCCTACGTCACATGGCCCTCTGCCACCGGCATCAATCCTGCCTCCTCTGCTGCAGCAGCCTTCATTGTCACCAGTACTTGTGTGGGGTGTTACATTAACTTATTCCCGAGCGCCCACCTTGTTACTGGAAAGGATGACAAATGACTCCTTTTCAGTGTTCAAAAACTCCACACCTTGTGGTTTATTTTAAAGTAACCTGGTGCCCTTTGTGATTACACGTGTTTCGATGACTTATTCATCTTTTTCAAATCAGGGCTGTTAATATTGCATTGTTTTTTCACACACATTATTTTGGTACATACAACATGTTAAAGAAAAAATGTTAATAAAAATCAATATCATCAGTACATGTAAAAAATGGCCATTATTGGGTAGGGGGTAAAGGGTGGGAGTGTTGGGGGTGAGAGAAAAGACAAATAAATGAGAAAATGAAAATCCTTATTGACTTAAAACAACACAATAACAGTAACGGAAAGGTTTTGGTTTTACTCGTATTTTTCAATATTTTACACATACTGTTTTTCTGGATTAGTCCATAGGATGTTATTATTATGGTATCAGGTACTGAGTGCATGATCTTACCTAATTGTGCCGTTGTTTACTAATCTTCCTTTTGTCTTTATGAGCACATTTTTCATGGGTTAAATCCCAGATCCATCTATAAGTTTGAACAGAGTATTGTAGAGAATTACTTTCCGTCCTCTTGTGCTAAGCTAAGTTTTAACGTGCCTTATTTACGTTGGTTAACAGTAAAATATTTTATGTAGTCCCGTGTACCATAAAACTGTACAGAAGTATGTGAAAACGGTGTATATCTATAATAATTGCTAACCGGTAGCGGTGGTTGCAGTACACGGAACCTTTAGATAACAGGCTTGAATTTTCTGTGTTTTGAGCTTCTGTTTATTATCCCGAATTTTCTGTAAATTCCCATAGGTTTTGCACGTGCCACCTCGTGTGTTAATTAAAATCAGCCCCTTTAGGTTTTGAGCCCCCCGTGTGGGCTTACCGTATTACTAATCGTCCCGTGCAAATTCGTCCTTGTGTTTTCAGCGTCCTCGTTTGCTCGCTATTATTCCGCGCTGGGGTTGCCTAGCAACTGATTCCAGCTACGATGTTCTTGTCCGCGGCCATGTTTGTTTGGGAGAAACTAGTTTAATTTTGTATTTTCCACGTTTCTGGAATCTAAATCATTAAAGTGCTACAAAAAAAATAATGAAAGATTATGGTGTTAGCTTGTATTCCTTCATGAAAACCCTTATTATGATGTAATATCCACCGTGTTGTTTCTAATAATGTGAACATATTTATTATATCTAAATAATCTTCTTCTGGTTGTTGTCGTGTGATAAAAAATACCGCTATGATTTAACGTCCCTCTTCTATTTCTAATGTCACCGCCATTTTGTGTGCGGCTGAAAGCTAAATTCTTTTTTTGATAAATTGATTCCATTGAATGAAATCCCTTTCAGATTTTGATTTCGAATTGTAATCTTTAGGTCAATTTGATAAATGTAAGGGAGCTGAACTGGTTAAACAATGTCCTTCCCTGATACCATAATTTTTGAAGCCCTTAATTGTTCAATACGAGAAACCAATTGTTCTAATCGGTACATTAGTTTTACATTTGCCCATACATTGATTATTGAATCATCCACTGACCGACAGTCTCATATTATTTGCTCATTAATGTTTTTCCCACTCAGTTCACAAAAGGAGGCCATCTCATTGTCCGAGTTAAGGCCTTTTTCAACAGCTCGGAATTTACAAATTAGTTTGGCTTCTTATTGTCTGCGTTTCAGTTCTTGGTCCCCGCCTCTGGGACCCAAAGTCACTTTTTTAAGGCTCACAAATCTGTGTTTTTTTATTGTCCATCTGGTGTTCTTTCTACCAATGTTGTGCTAGTGGTGAGTTTGTATCTTGACCCCCGATCGTTGAAAGATGTTCCCGTATTCTAATTCTAAGTTTGCGTATGGTACTGCCTATGTATATCTTTCCACATTGGCAGATGATAGCATATACCACATATTTTGTTTTACAATTTATGTAATCTTCAATTTTGTGTGATTCCATATCTCTTTGAAAGTTGATAATTTGTCCATTGCATACTTGCACATTGTGCAAGTGCCACATTTGTGGAAACCTTTAGGAAGTGCTGGGAGCCATGTTGTTGAGTTATCCTTTTTGACCTCTGGAAGCAATGATGGGCTCAAAGTTTTTAATTGTTCTAGCACGTGTGTAAATCATGGTTGGATTATCGTATTTTTTTATATTTGGGTCTAATTGAAGTAAGTGCCAATTTTTCTTTAAGATTCTTCTCAAAACTCTGTTATCCGCACAGTAAGTGGTAATGAAGCTGATTTTGTCTTCTTTAGCTGTTTTTGTATTGGTCATTAGAGTGCTTTCTCGGTTTAGTTGCTTTTTCCTGTGCTTTTGCTGTCGTTTTTCTAGCATAACCTCTTGTTTGAAATCTTAGTGTTAGTAATTTACATTCTTCCATGAAGGTTTTTTGTTCAGTGCAATTTTTGCGCGCTCTAATGAATTCTCCCGTCGATATATTCCCGATTACTGAATTGAACTGGCAGCTAGTAGCATATAGAGTTGAATTGGCCTCAGTATTTTTCCTAAAGGTTTTTGTTTTTACCGATTCGCCTGAAACATAAATGTTCAAATCTAGAAAATCAATTTCTTTGCTACTTGTGTTTCCAGTAAATTCAATCCCCATTCCATTGGTATTTGCTTTGTTCCTGAAATTTTCAAGTTCTTCCTCTTCACCTCTCCAAATCATTAAAACATCATCTATGTACCGCGTCCATAGTATCACATTAGTTTCGTAAGATTCATCTGTGTAAATGTGCTTGGCCCTCATTACGACCCTGGCGGAAATCGGAAAACGATGGCGGAGATGCAATACCGCCATCGAATAGCGCTCGGTGCGACTATGACCCGCCACCGCAAAGTACGAAGCCATTAGCGACACCGTAGTGAACGCCAACGCTAACTGCACCAAGTACGCGCGCGCGCGCCATGCCAAACCGTAAATACCACCATGGCGCAAGGGTACGCGAATTCCGACCCTAGCGGACATGTACCTAACGCCATCAAGCATGGCGGAAAGCACCATTCCGCCATGGTGAGAAGTACGGCATCGCGAATCAACCGTAAACGGCCCCACTGAGTGCCTGTACACCGCTCCCTGCCCACAAAGTACAACTCCTCGTAGGTGCAATGAAGTCACAATGCTACCAGTGAAATGTACAAGTCACCCATGCATGCCAACGAACAAAAGATCCACAAGAGGGGCCAATGGGAGCTGCAGGGCACAGATGGCACGAATACTGAAGCCATTCCAATGGACATGACCACATTCCCCCCCCCGAAACGCACGCAAACACAGGCACCTGTGACCAGCAATATTCCGAAAATCACAACATTCCACCAGTCCACCTGGCTGACCGGCGTCTGTTACACAAAACCCAATCCCCCGCCCCTGAGCATGACAACATTCAAACAGTCATATTGGCAACCCCCATCCCTGACCTCACTGGTCTCCGTAGGCAAACGCGCCCAGCACAGTACCACACGACTATACTCCGAAACCGGAACCCAATGCAGATCTCCTCACAACACATCGCTCCCCAAATAGGAATATGCAACATCACTCGCAAAGAAGAACGCTACACGTCCCATATCAGAATAGAAATTTAATGCACAACCAAATCACCAAGCTCATACAGCCATTAGTCCATGAACTACAAAACACATATCACCATCGTGGGCTGCATCCGCAAGGAATGACCAGCTACTACTTGTGTGACGCCCTGTTCCATCATGGTACACAGAGCCACATTCACGTACGTAAAGGCAACATGGAAGCGCACAGAACCGCAGGGCCGTCCCAATGGGGAGGCACTAGTCCAGCTGAAAGGCCGAAATGTTGCTCCGAGCCACTAGTACTGCGTAAGGGCATGTGGCCCATTGGCGATCGTCCCATAAGATCGTAATGCTGCTCCACTGATGAACACGAAGCAGCAGGTGTCGTGAGTAAACGCCATCTGCAGGAGTGGCATACAGATGGCAGTGGCAAAAGGGGAGGAGATACCTGTCAACCAAAAGAAAAGAAAAAGAACAGAATGGCCATCAGAACTACATTCGAACAACTCACTCCAATGACCACACTAAATCCACAGCCATATGCATGCTAGCCCACTCCAAAGGATCATCACCACCCCAAAACCACTTGCGACTCATAACTATCTATATCGAGGTGTAAACACCATCCCAAACGAGTGTACCTGTGCATGCGTCTGTCAAAACAGATTCCATCACATGGGAATGTTAACGTGCATGGACACAAGTGTCTGAAGGCGCGTCGAGACAGGGAGGGCTCAACAAGGCCAGATAGACGATGGTCCCACTATGCCAGCCCTGCATCACATAGCGCAGGGGAGGCGGATAGATCCCAAGAAGCCCTGCACATGGCAAACCCTGTATCAAATCACCTGCCCATGCATCCATTCATCATTCCCTCATCCTGTTATAAAAACGCCTGAATATTTACTCACAAAACATTCGGAATTTCCATTGAGTCTGTGCGTCATGCAGCCTGCAAAATCCACAGTGTCTCAGCCCGTAATTTCAGTGATGTGAAGTTACATGAATTTGGGAACGTCCGGCCTCATCGCCCACGTCACAATTGCGCATCCCAAACTATTCATATCAATCATTGCTTCCTCGCCATGGCCTCTGTCTCAAGGACATCGAACAATAGAACGTTATATCTGCAGTCAGACCTGTGGGCATCTCCCCGGCGCTAGCTGAAAACCGAAAGCGCCGGCCTTCGAATTCCTCATTTGCAACATCACGTCGAAAAGGCATCTGTGGCCGTTTGAAATCACAAATTAATCCATCTAGTGCAGCTGTGTGTGAAAATGTCAACTGCCATCACCCAGTAATGGGACGCCCCGCCCGTCGTTGCAACTCGGTACAGTGATGCATGAGGGCCCACCGTTACTCGAGTACTACGTTCCACTAACCCATCACAAGTCTGTTCGCGACTGCAAAGATTGTATGTGAAACAATGGGACCATAGCCGATTGTACATATCAACAAATGTTACACGGCCATCGGGTACAAATACATGATTGCAATAGCAAGATGCCGTTCCTCGAATAGCAGCGTTGTGTGCGGGACGTGCTCGCCCAAAGGGGAGAGCAGCTTGCACAGGTGGAATGAATCACCACAGGTGGAGGCCATACAGCCTGAAAACACATAAAGTGCACACCCAGTCTCCTCCCACAACCACACCCACTCCGAAATGCTACCGGCAGGACTCGCGATGTTGGCCCTGGGGGACCTGATAGCACTGCAAGTACTCCAACTCCAAGAAGAAGACGAACACCAACTACAACCGGCCGCACGGAGGAGACGCAGGAGGAGGAGGAGGCCAAGGCAGGGCCCGCAAGGGCCGCCAGCACAGCCACTACCACCACGCAGGCAGCCCGCAATCCCACGCCTCCGAGCACATCCGTTCAACCTCACTGATGAGCAGATCCACACCCTCTACCGTTTGGACCGGGACACCATAGCCGCAATAGTGGACATGACACAGGCTGACCTTGTCAGCATGATAGACAGCCCAACCGCCATCCCACCCCTACTGAAGGTGGTGTCTGTACTCCACTTCCTGGCCACGGGGACCTACCAGCACACAGTCGGACAGTTGCATGGCATTTCTCAGCCACTGTTCTCACGGACACTATTGCAAGTGCTCGATGCCCTCCTGAAGCACGCAGACGACTACATCTCTCTACCACGCTCGGAGCAGGACATTACCAACACAAAAGTGGGATTCCATGCACTTGCCGGCATACCGGGTTGCATTGGTGCCATCGACTGCACCCATGTGGAATTGGTCGTCCCACATGCCATGGAGGCCCAGTACCGCAACCGAAAACAATATCATTCCCTGAATGTACAGATGGTGTGTGACTCCAACAGGATCATTACACATTGTTGTGCCAGATTCCCTGGATCAACCCATGATTCTATGGTCTTGAGGAACTCTACAATACCACGCTACATGGAGCGACACGCAGGGAACAGATCCTGGCTACTCGGTGAGTCTCTTTTCATGCATGATGATGCGGGGTATGTGATGCGGCAATGACCTGGCAGGAAGGGGGTGGGGGTGTGCGTACGTAGCAATGGCATTCCACATCATACGTTTATCGTCCACATACAGGTGATGCTGGGTATCCACTGAAGAGATGGCTCCTCACACCAGTTCGGAACCCACGGAACCAGCAAGAGCAGGACTACAACCATGCCCACTCACGTACCCGTGTAGTCATTGAACAGGCATTCGGCCTACTGAAGACTCGTTTCCGCTGCCTCAGCAGGTCTGGCGGGGCACTCCTGTACCGCCATGAGAAGGTTGCAAAGATGGTGATGGCATGTGTCATGCTCCACAACATGTGCGTACGTAGAAATGTGCCCATGCCCCCTGACGCAGAACTGCAAGCACCTGATGATGGTCATGATGAGGGTGGGGATGTGGCAGCACCTCAAGGAGTCTGCGAGGCACCGGAGGGCCGTGACATTCGTCAGCATCTCATTGATGCATGCTTCTAGCACTCACGCCTGGTGGCTGATACATGGACACGGGACTCGTGGCACTGTGTGTGTCTGGTACATGCACAATATGCACTATACGCCTAGGATGGCCTAGTACATTATGATCATTGTCGACACATCTCATTGGTTGATCACGGACTTGTTTATGGCATATGTGATATCATGTTGAACACACTATCGACCCGCCACCCAAGTGAGCCCAACACACCCCCTCCACCCTCCTACCTCCCCCCCGAACACCAGTGTCCAAAGATGCTCATTGTCAGTGGGCTGTCGCTATTGCAAGCCCCCTCTGCGGGTGTCAGGGGCACCCCTGCCTGTGGAGCGCAGGTTCCTCCCAGATCTACGTTGGGGGCTGCCCTGGACGGAACTTGCAACGGATGATGTCTCTGCCTGCTCACGTCCATGCATGTCCCTAAGGGTTTGTGAGAGCTCCGTGAGCACACGGCGCACTGCGGCAAGTTCGGCACATACGTCTTTGGACGTCGCATGCAGTTCCCCCCTCAGGCTCTCGGTGCTTCTCTCCATTTGTGCCCTTAGTGTCTCTGTGCCTCTCTCCATTTCTGCCCTGAGTGTCTCAGTTGATGTTTCTATGTCTGCCTTAGTGCGCCCACATTCATCGGCATGGTCCTTGAGGAGCGTGGCCAGTTGCTGCTGTTGCCCGATTAACTGGTCGAGGGACTGTTGCCTCTGCTGGGCCATGGCCATTTGCGGGGGTGTCACAGAGGGGCTGTAGACCTCATGTTGCCTTGCCACAGGGCTTGGGGGGGATGGCCAGTCGTCGTCTTGTGGGTGCCCCTGCGTGGTATTCTCATGTTGTACGGGATGGGACAGACAGGGGGATTGGGACAGGTCATGGATGGATCTGACTTCGACATCCCCGTCTTCTGTGTCGGAGCATGCTGCCATCAATGGGGTGTCACCTATGGTGCTGCTGCCACCAGAGCCAGTGCCTTCTGTGGCATCCGTTGGGGGGACCTGTGGTGGTGGTGTTGTGGGCATGCTGGCTGCTGGGGTGCCTGTTGATGTTCCCTCCTCTGTGCTGCCACCTGATTTGTGCTGCTGCCGTGTCTTGATGCGTGCAGCTGAGGTGGAGTGTCTTTGGCCGTTGGTCTTGGCCCTCTTTGCAGGTGTGCTGGCAGGGGTGTTCTGTTGCTCGTTGTTTGGATCGGACCCTGTGGTGGAGTAAAGGAGGGCGAGGGTTATTATTGGGTCTGTGGGTATTGGAATGGCATTGTATCACATGCTTTGGGGTGGTAAATGAGGGTGATTTGGGTCGGGGCCTTGGAGGTGCTTTCATTTGTGTGTGGGGTGAGGGTGCAGTTGTTTGGCAGCCTGCAGTTAGGGTGTGCCTGCTGGAAGTGTGGTGGGTGTTTTAGGGGTTTTTATTTATTTATGTATTTATTGTGGTTTTAAAGTGCGCTATGAGGGCGATGTGTGTGGACGTTCTCCTGGACATGTGTTTCTGTTGCACTATGTGGACACATGGTACTTCACATGATTGGACATTGTGGATTTAGCATTGTTTTATCTGGCCCACCTACCTGATTCTTCTGCACTCCTTTCTCCATCCCTCCGACTCCCTCAATGCTCTCCATTCCGATGGTGGAGGCACAGATTTCTTCCCAGGGGGTCAACTTGATGGGTGACTCAGGACCTCCCCCGGTGGCTGTGGCAATGTTGCGGTTGGCAGAGAGTATGCTGCGGACGCGTATCCGCAGGTCGTCCCACCGCTTTCTGCATTGCTGTGGGGTGCGGGGTGCGGTGCCCACCGCGCTTACCCGCTGTGCCACCAGAGCCCATATGGCCTTCTTGTTCGCAAGTGCCGTCCTGGTCATTTGCGTGGAGAAGACGACGGCAGCATTCTCCTGGAGGGTCTCTGTTAGCACAGTGAGTTCCTCACGGGAGAAGTGGACCTGCCGCTTGCGGTCGCACGCTTTCTTCGCTACTTTTCCCATTTTTCTTGGTTTCGCTAGGGTGGATGACGGGTTGGGGTGTGTCTCAGGGTAGTGTTTTTAGTGGTTGTGTGGTTTTAGTGGTTTTATAGGTGTACGGCGGGATGTTTCCCGTTCCGGGGCCATGTATTTGCTTCCGTTTCCGTATACTTCCGGTCACCGTACTTTCCGGTAGGCGCACTCTGCGGTTTCCGCTGTGATGGGTGGCGGTATTGCACCTAGGGCGCCGTACGGCGGCGGTGTGGGCCGTTTTGGGGTCATTTCCGCCATCGCGGACTTTGCACTTCCGCCATGGCGTGGTGCTCGTGCCCGATGGGTCGGAATGGACCGCTCTTTGCTCCTTCGTGCAATGGCGGAAACGCTATTTACGCTGTTGCGGTCCGGTCAGTCACTTTCCGCCAGGGTCGTAATGAGGGCCCTTGTCTTCATACATTGCCATTGTCAGGTTTGCAAGTGCCGGGGCATATTTAATCGCCATCGCTACCCCTCTGGTTTGTCTGAAAAAATAGCTGTTGAATACAAATACGTTATTTTGTAACGTTAGTAGTAACATTTCTTTCAACATGTTTACTGATTGGTAGTGGGATGCTGTGTCCTTCGAAAAGGTATGGTCTATGGTTTCTATGGCAGTGTCGTGTCTGATAGAGGTATAGAGAGATCTTACATCCCAAGTAGCTGGTAGACCATTATCTTGCCATTTTATTGTGGCTAGTTTGTTAATTGCCGATGTTGTGTCTTTCAAATATGATTTGGTCTTGGTTGCGAGAGGTCTTAGGATTTCATCTATGTATTGTGCCATATTCATAGTTGCCCAGCCAATTCCGCTCACTATTGGTCTGCCTTCTGGGATTCTATCATATTCCTTATGAATCTTGGGTAGGAAATATATTGTTGGTAAGGTTGGTTGTTTGATTTCCAAGAAATGACTTTCTTCATCTGTGATGGTTCCTTGTCTATGCCACGTCTTGATGGCTTCTTTTAGTTCCAATTGGATCTCCAATTTAGGATTAGTTTTCAATTTGATGTAACATGAGGGTGTGTTCAAATGATTCATCGCCATTTCTAAATAGTCTTCCCTTTTCATCACTATGTGTCCACCTTTGTCTGCTCCTTTAATGACCAAGTCCTTGTTTTTTTGTAAATCATATAGAGCCTTTCTTTCCATGGGTGTCAAGTTGTCATACGGTCGTTTGGTTTCTTTATTAATTTTAGACTTGGTGTCAATGTGGTCATTTAGGTCCTTTGTAACAGCTTTGAAGAAAGTATCTACTAGATTGTCCGGCATTAGTTGAGGAGTAAATTTAGATCTGAGTTTCAATTCTTTAGTTGTGAGACCAGCTTGTTTTATTTGAAGTTCTTCGAGAGTTTCATGAATCTGTCTTTCATCTGTTTCTTGTAAAGAATGTAAAAGGTGTGTGTTAGTTAGATCTTCAATGGTGAGCGTACTGGCGGTTACTGGTGGTTTTTTAGTACAATATGTTGAGATTTGTGTGTCAATTTTTTTTCAATTTCAGCTTCCTTACGAATTTGAATAGATCAATATGTACTGCTGTGTCCTCAAAATTCGTGGATGGTGCAAATGTGAATCCTTTGTTTAGGAGTGAGATCTCCTCTGGTTTTAGCTGATGGTCAGATATATTTAGTACTAGGTCATTTATTTGTTCCGTTTTGCTGCTTCTCTTGCTCCTTTTCTCGTGAGACGTCTGAAATCTTCTAGGGTATCTGGATTGCCTGAGTCCACCACTCCCACGTTTCCCCCTCCTCCAATAGGAGGTGGTTGTTGTGTTTGTTGTGGAAGTAAAAAACGAACTTGCTTTTGGTAGGTGAGTCTGTTCCCTTTTTTATATCTTTTAATTTGGTTTAAGAAACCTTCCCCTCCAATTATTTTGGGGGCTTCTTCGGACAACAGAGTTTTGAGAAGAATCTTAAAGAAAAATTGGCACTTCAATTAGACCCAAATATAAAAAATACATCGATGATAATCCAACCATGATTTACACACGTGCTAGAACAATTAAAAACTTTTTGAGCCAATCATTGCTTCCAGAGGTCAAAAAGGATAACACAACAACATGGCTCACAGCACTTCCTAAAGGTTTCCACAAATGTGGCACTTGCACAATGTGCAAGTATGCAATGGAAAAATTATCAACTTTCAAAGACAGATATATGGAATCACACACAAAATTGAAGATTACATAAATTGTAAAACAAAATATGTGGTATATGCTATCATCTGCAAATGTGGAAAGATATACATAGGCAGTACCATACGCGAAATTAGAATTAGAATACGGGAGCATCTTTCAACGATCGGGGGTCAAGATACAAACTCACCACTAGCACAACATTGGCAGAAAGAACACCAGATGGATGATAAAAAAACACTGAGATTTGTGGGCCTTAAAGTGACTTTGGGTCCCAGAGGCGGGGACCAAGAACTGAAACTCAGACAACAAGAAGCTAAACTAATTTGTAAATTCCGAGCTGTTGAAAAAGGCCTTAACTCGGACAATGAGATGGCCTCCTTTTTGTGAACTGAGTGGGAAAAACATTAATGAGAAAATAATATGAGACTGTCTATCAGTGGATGATTCAATAATCAATGTATGGGCAAATGTAAAACTGTAATGTACCGATTAGAACAATTGGTTTCTCGTATTGAACAATTAGGGACTTCAAACATTATGGTATCAGGGAAGGACATTGTTTAACCAGTTCAGCTCCCTTACATTTATCAAATTGACCTAAAGATTACAATTAGAAATCGAAAATCTCAAAGGGAGTTCATTCAATGGAATCAATTTATCAAAAAAAGAATTTAGCTTTCAGCCGCACACAACATGGCGGCGAAATTAGAAATAGAAGAGGGACTTTAAATCGTAGCGGTATCTTTTAGCACACAACAACCAGAAGAAGATTATTTAGATAGAAGAGGGACGTTAAATCATAGTAGTATTTTTTAGCACACTACAACAACCAGAAGATTATTTAGATATAATAAATGTGTTCACATTATTAGAAACAACACGGTGGATATTACATAAGGGTTTTCATGAAGGAATACAAGATAACACCATAATCTTTAATTATTTTTTTTTGTAGCACTTTAATGATTTAGATTCCAGAAACGTGGAAAATACACAATGAAACTAGTTTCTCCCAAACAAACATGGCCGTGGACAAGAACGTCGTAGCTGGAATCAGTTGCTAGGCAACCCGAGCGCGGAATAATAGCGAGCAAGCGAGGACGCTGAAAACACGAGGACGAATTTGCACGGGAAGATTAGTGTTAGGGAGAATTCTCTGTTTAGGCTGAATTTCCCTACCTAGTGAGTCCCCCAGCAGCTTTGCTGGATTTCTGGGTTTATTTTTTCTCCCCTGCCAAGAGTGAGACTCTTTTACCCTCACTCTTGGACATGTTGAAGTGTGTTTTCTTGGTTAAACCTTGTGTTGAATGGGCTATGGGGTCTTTTACTCCATAGGGCCTCATGTATTTTTGTGATGTGGGTTACACAGCACCCTCTGTGCCGTGACCCAGGGGTGTCCTAGGGACTCCCCAACATAGACTCCATACCCTGGGACTGACTACTGTCTCCCAGGGCATGTAAAGTCACCAAAGACTTTGCTAGTCTTGAATCCTGAACAGAACCAGTACAAACCATCATATTGTGGACGTACTGGCTGGGGCAATTCGATTGCCCCAGGGTCTGATAGTCGAGGGGGCACGTCTCCGTCCCCCCTGATCGAGTTTTGGCTGGTGGCAGTGGAAACTACGTTTTATATTCGACCGCGAATATTTTCCTATGGGATTTCCCATTGTTTTAGGCTAACACATTTAATTATTTATTTACGGTAGCCTTAAACATACCGCCGGTTTATATATTTATTATTATAACTCCGGTTGGGACTTTTTGCCAAAACTTGATTCAAAAATGGCGTTGGCGTTCGCCTCTGTAACTCTGACCCAAAGTGGAGCCCTTTGTTCCACTTTTGGCGGGCTTCTCCACAGAAGCCCTCCAAAGTGGTGCCACTCTGTCTGGGGTACTTAGGAGGGGTGGAGGGGGATTTAGGCACCCTGGACTGAGTTACCTTGGTAACTCAAGTCGCACTCCGTCCTGATTGGCCCAAGTGGTGGGCCGGCCGGCTCACCACTTAGCATGTTTGAGTGACAGCTAGGCTGGGTGAATGGGGGTTTGCTGCATAAAAGCAGGGCTTTGGGGACTGGAACTTCAGAAGTCGCCACAGGACCAAGAATCCGACGAGGGAAGAGCTGAGCCGACCTGCTTCGACGACACCACCCGGTGGAGCCCTGCTGAACCGTCTCACCACTTTTCCCGACGACCGAGGAGAACTCTTAACGGAGTGGCTCCTTCCCTTGACTGGTGGGGACAACCAGTTTTCGCCTTCTTTTCGCTTCTCGAGGTATCTCGTGGCCGCCTTGCCAGTGCCAAGCACCCCGGCAACCGGAACCCCACCACTTTTACCCCAACCACGAAAGTCGGTACAACCCTTTAACCGGAGGACTCCGCGGCTGGTTTCTTCCCGGGCAGTGCAACGACCTTCTTCTTCTGCTCTTCAGCGAGAACTTCTTCTCCCCTGACCGTCGAGCCTTGCTGCCACTGCCTGGAACAACTGCCACCGCTGGAGGACCCTTTCCGCTTAAGGTACCGTGTTCCGCCTGGCTTCCCTTGCCACCGACTGTACGGGGTAGATTTAGCCCCCGGCTTTCGAACCTGGGAGTGCCTGGAACACCCTGGCTAAACTTTCTAAGCCACTCTAAACTCTTTCTAACTCTTTGCAAGACTTTGAATCCCTAATAACAGTGTGATCTTGGGCACATTTTCGCTCCGGCTACTCTAAGAGTGGGCCCTGCCTAGTGACTTTTGCTCACCTGTGACTTTGTGCTTCTTTGAGTCTATTGCAAGTGTTCTGGACCTTAGAGTGGTGTGTTTAACCCATTTCTGTTCCTTTTTATCCCTTCCTTGAACCTACTAGAGTGTCATCTAACGTTAAGCACTCACCTCTGTTTTAATTATGTGGTGTTAACTTAGAGTTGGCTAGATAGGAGTAAGGGTGGAAACTGCTTTCATTATAACTGTGTTTGAAGTGTTTTTACTATACTTTGCTAGAGTGTCTTCAACTTATGTGTTCTTGAAAATAAATAACTATATACTTTTGAAACCAAGCTCTGGTCAGTGTTTGCTTGTGCTATTGTGTCTGAGTACATATTGTGTATACTTTGCATACTGCCTAACTCTTCTTGAGGGAAGTCTGACTGCTCAGCCACAGCTACCAGGTAAACCTGGGTGGTGCAGACTGCTACCAAGTGGGTTTACTGCTATACCTGTAGTCTTAAATCTTTTGCAGTGTTTCCCAAGGGAACTGCACAGGTTTCTGCCTAACACTGGTGTACAGCGGTGGGATTTGTATTGAGTATACATTTTATTGTGCTTTAGATACCTTAGTGCAACTAACCACAAAGCTTAGCACTGTAAAAGTAATCCTCTAACATGTCAGTTATAGAAAGCTATAGTCAAGAGTCCTTTGCAGCCAAAACTGCTGATTGTCTAAGAGTGCTCTGTAAACATAAGGATCTCCTGACTAAGGGCAAGAAAATGGAGCTGATTGAAAGATTGTTAGCTAACCAAAGTCTGGGTGATGGTTCAGAGGAACCTACCACTCCAGCAACTGTAGATGACAGCATTGAAGTTAACATGGAGCAAAATGTTGATGATTCTGAGGAAGAGTCAGAAGAGGAGGGTGAGGCTGTTATGACTGCCCCCCCTAGGCCTCTGCCTGCTCTACCTGCTGTACCTACTGGACCTTTACCAGGTCCCACATTTAGTCCTCAGTACTTTGAACTGGAGAAAATGAAACTAGAATTGGAGTATAAGAAACTTAATGCTCAAACTGACAAAGAACTAAGGCTAAGGGAAATGGAGCTCAAGTATGACTTAGAAATGAAGAAATTATCTGTTGAGAATGCTTCTCTCTCTGGCTCCTCTAGAAGTTCCAGTCCTAAAAGACCCCGGATGCCTAAAGAATTGGTTGGTATGTATGAGCCTAAGTTGGATGTGTTGGATTGGTTGTCTCTGTTTGAATATAATCATGGGCTCCAGAACATCACAGGAAATGACTTACTCACCTGGTTGTTCTCTAGGCTTCCCCCTGTTGCAACTGATGTGGTAATGGAGATGGGGGAGGAGGATAGGAAGGACTATGAATGTGTGAAACTAGCTTTGATAGCTAGGTTTGGGAAGACCCCTTCCCAGTATCTTAAGAGGTTTAGGAGCCTCAAAAAGCATGATGGTACCCCTTGGGCTACCTGGGTGAATGAATGTTTGAAAAACTTAGAGGGGTGGATTAAGGGTTACAAGGTGAACACTTATGAAGGTATGAAGAATTTGTTTATGTTGGAGACTATTTATGATGCCTGCTCTCCTGAGCTCAGACAACACTTGGCTGATTCCAGGGAATTAGATTCCCGGAAACTAGCTAAGGCTGCTGACTTGTGGGTTGCCAACAGGGCCACTCACAAGGATTCTGGGGTAACTCAGAAGAAGGATGGGGAGAAACAGCCTAAAAAGGACTCCAAAGAGAATTCTAATACTACAAATTCCAAAGAGGGCCCCAAACAAAACTATAAGGGTAAGCCACAAGGGAAACCAAATCAGGCTAGTGTACCTCCTGGTCCCAGACCAGAAGGAGGTCAGAACAAGCCTCCATTCCAGCGAGCCTTTGGCTCATGCTTTGTTTGTAAGGCTACTGACCATGTGAAAGGAGATCCCAGATGTAAGGGTAAACCTTCAGGGGTCCAGCTTGCCTCCTTAGCCTTCGCTCCAGAAGAGGAAGTACATATGGCAAGTGGAAACTTTCTATTACTAGCTGATGAACCCACTGGAGTCTCAGCTAGTGTTTCTTTAGTCTCTCTGGGGTTGTGGGAACAACAGAATTTAGATGTCTATGACTCTATCCCAGATAATACTAAAGAGTATTATAAGGACAGTGTCCAGGTGAATGGTCAGGAGACTCCTGCCATTAGGGACACTGGAGCCAGCATAACTGTGGTGGATGAATCATTTTTCAAGGCAGAGGATGTTGCTAAGGCACCCAAATGCCTCACCAAGTTAGCTGGTGGGCCTGTGCAGATGTGTCCCCAGTTACCAGTTCTCATCCAATGTAATGATATGGCTGTAAAAATACCTGTCAGTGTACAATGTGAAGTGCCAGGTAGGGTTCTGTTGGGTAATGACCTCAAAGCTCTTGGAGTTGTATCTCATACCCCCAGACCCCCTAGCAAAAGGTTACAGGAACTCACAAAACCTGCAAGAGAGAAAACCCTGAGAGGGTTATCTCAGGAGATGATGACAGAAATCACTCCTCTCCCACTGGAGCAACTTACTGCAGTAACTACCAGATCAGGAGCAAAGGGGCAACCCAAGACTCCTAGGAAAAAGCCAGCAGCCAGCACTCCAGTGCTTCCAACAAGGACTTCCCCTAGGTTGTCCAAAGTTACACCTGTAACTCCACCTCCAGCTGAGGCTGAGAGGGAGGTACAACCCTGTGTGGTTGAGCTAGACTCTGAGGAAGAGCTAGAAGGAGGCCCCAACCTTATTGGAGATTTGGACCCTGAGGACCATCCTGAGCTGCAGTCTTTACTGGCAGAAGGTGGGCCTAGCAGGGCAGCTTTTCGTAAGGGACAAAGAGAATGTCCAACTCTGGAAGGTCTCCGCCACCAGGCAGCTTCTCAGGCTGATGGGCAAGAGCCTGGGAAGTATAGGTTGCACTGGGAAGATGGCCTCTTCTACAGTGAACCCACTGAGTCTGAACCTGGAGACTACAAACGTCTTGTAGTCCCACAAGAGAACAGACAACAGTTCTTACAACTAGCCCATGAGATACCTTTGGCTGGTCACTTGAGTTTCAAGAAGACCAAGGAAAGGCTCTCACTCTACTTTTATTGGCCAAAGATGGGGGCTGAAGTAGACAGATATTGTAAGAGCTGCCACACCTGCCAGACTTCTGGTAAGGTTGGTTCCAAGAATGTGGCACCTTTAGTGCCTCTCCCAGTTGTGGGAGTCCCATTTGAGAGGGTAGGGATTGACATTGTTGGTCCCCTTGATCCCCCAACCTCCTCAGGCAACAGGTTTATCCTTGTTGTAGTAGACCATGCTACTAGGTACCCTGAGGCAATTCCTATGAGGACTGTTACAGCTCCGGCTGTGGCTAAGGCCCTCCTTGGTATTTTTACCAGGGTTGGGTTTCCTAAGGAGGTAATCTCTGACAGGGGGTCAAACTTTATGTCCCACTACATGAAAGCCATGTGGAAAACCTGTGGAGTTACCTACAAGTTCTCAACCGCATACCACCCTCAGACAAACGGGTTGGTGGAAAGGTTTAACAGAACCATGAAGAGCATGATAGGTGCTTTAGAAGAACCCCTTAAGAAAAAGTGGGACCTTCTACTGCCATGCCTTCTCTTTTCTTATAGAGAAGTCCCTCAGGAGGGAGTAGGTTATTCTCCCTTTGAGCTTCTCTATGGCCATCCAGTCAGAGGTCCATTGGCCCTGATTAAGGAGGGATTGGAAGGTGCTCCTCCCCTCAAGCCAGTCAGAGTGACTGACTATGTGATAGGTCTCCGGAGGAGAATGTCACACATGATGGCAGAAGCAAGTGACAACTTGAAAGCTGGTCAAGCTCTGGTCAAACATTGGCACGACCAGAAGGCTAACATGGTTGAGTTTACTCAAGACCAGCTAGTTCTAGTTATGCTCCCAACAAGGCAGAGGGCCTTGCAAGACAAATGGATGGGACCCTTCAAGATTGTGGGAAAACTTGGAGAGGTCAACTATCTGGTGGATCTGGGCAGACCCAGGGAAGCTCCTAGAGTCTTCCACACCAACCGACTAAAAGCATACATCTCCAGACCTGATGTAGGAGCCTTGCTTCTAGCTTCAGCTGCAGAGGAAGAAGAGAGTGAATCTCTCCCTGATCTCCTCAGAGGTGTGCCTTTAGATGAAAAAGTTGAAGGAGTCAATCTCTCTTCAGACCTGACACCTGAGCAACAAGAGGAGTGCAAATCTATGTTAAATCAGTTTGCCTCCCTGTTCTCACTGTCACCAGGCTTGACCCCTTGGGGTCAGCATGAGATACTCACTGGTGACTGTCTGCCAGTCAAAAGCAGAGGATACAGAATGTCAGAACATGTCAGAACCCACATCAAAGGAGAGGTCAAGAAGATGCTTGATCTCGGGGTAATAGAGCCCTCTACTAGTCCATGGTCTAGCCCAGTTGTGTTAGTACCAAAGGCAGGATCCAAAGACTTGAGATTCTGTGTGGACTATAGAGCTCTAAATGCAGTCACCAAGACTGATGCCCACCCTTTGCCCAGGACAGATGAGTTGGTGGATAAACTTGGTGCAGCCAAGTACCTCAGCACATTTGACCTGACGTCAGGCTATTGGCAAATAGCCCTGACAGACCATGCCAAGGAGAAAACTGCATTTTCAACCCCAGTTGGCTTGTACCAGTTTAAGGTCATGCCTTTTGGACTAAACAATGCACCTGCCACATTCCAAAGGATGGTGAACCAAGTTCTGGCTGGGATGGAAGATTTCTGCATGGCATACTTGGATGACATTGCAGTCTTCAGCCACTCCTGGGAAGAACATGTGAACCACCTAGGACATGTGTTGCAGGCTCTGGAACAGGCCCATTTGACAATCAAAGCCAGTAAGTGCCAGATTGGTCAAAGTAAAGTGGTCTACCTTGGACATGAGGTAGGAGGTGGAGAAATAAGGCCTTTGCCCAGCAAGATTGAAGCTGTGCAAAATTGGACAACACCAACTACTCAAACCCAAGTGAGAGCTTTTCTAGGCCTCACTGGATATGACAGGAATTTCATTGAGAACTATGGGACCATAGCTTCTCCACTGAATGTAATCTCCTCTCCCAAATTCCCTAAAAAGGTAAAATGGAATGAGGAGTGCAATCAGGCCTTTGAAAAACTGAAGAGAGCTCTTTGCCAAGCTCCAGTATTGAGAGCTCCTGACTACCACCAACCTTTCATTGTACAAACTGATGCTTCCAATGTAGGTATAGGTGCAGTTCTAAGCCAACTGGATGAGAAGGGTAGGGAGCACCCCATTTGCTTCATCAGTAGGAAACTGAAGGATCCTGAGACAAGGTGGGCAACTATCGAAAGAGAATGCTTTGCTATTGTGTGGGCACTGAAGAAGTTTAGGCCATACTTGTATGGTTCTACTTTTGTTATTCAGACTGACCACCAACCCTTGAGATGGTTAATGCAAATGAAAGGGGAAAATCCAAAACTATTGAGATGGTCAATCTGCCTGCAAGGGTTTGATTTCACCATTGAGCACAGGTCAGGGTGTCACCATCAAAATGCTGATGGACTCTCTAGGATGTATATCATCGACTAGAGGTATGAGGTTCATCCAGGAGTGGATTAAATCCTCCTGTCCCTTAGTCTGGGGGGGGCGAGTGTTAGGGAGAATTCTCTGTTTAGGCTGAATTTCCCTACCTAGTGAGTCCCCCAGCAGCTTTGCTGGATTTCTGGGTTTATTTTTTCTCCCCTGCCAAGAGTGAGACTCTTTTACCCTCACTCTTGGACATGTTGAAGTGTGTTTTCTTGGTTAAACCTTGTGTTGAATGGGCTATGGGGTCTTTTACTCCATAGGGCCTCATGTATTTTTGTGATGTGGGTTACACAGCACCCTCTGTGCCGTGACCCAGTGGTGTCCTAGGGACTCCCCAACATAGACTCCATACCCTGGGACTGACTACTGTCTCCCAGGGCATGTAAAGTCACCAAAGACTTTGCTAGTCTTGAATCCTGAACAGAACCAGTACAAACCATCATATTGTGGACGTACTGGCTGGGGCAATTCGATTGCCCCAGGGTCTGATAGTCGAGGGGGCACGTCTCCGTCCCCCCTGATCGAGTTTTGGCTGGTGGCAGTGGAAACTACGTTTTATATTCGACCGCGAATATTTTCCTATGGGATTTCCCATTGTTTTAGGCTAACACATTTAATTATTTATTTACGGTAGCCTTAAACATACCGCCGGTTTATATATTTATTATTATAACTCCGGTTGGGACTTTTTGCCAAAACTTGATTCAAAAATGGCGTTGGCGTTCGCCTCTGTAACTCTGACCCAAAGTGGAGCCCTTTGTTCCACTTTTGGCGGGCTTCTCCACAGAAGCCCTCCAAAGTGGTGCCACTCTGTCTGGGGTACTTAGGAGGGGTGGAGGGGGATTTAGGCACCCTGGACTGAGTTACCTTGGTAACTCAAGTCGCACTCCGTCCTGATTGGCCCAAGTGGTGGGCCGGCCGGCTCACCACTTAGCATGTTTGAGTGACAGCTAGGCTGGGTGAATGGGGGTTTGCTGCATAAAAGCAGGGCTTTGGGGACTGGAACTTCAGAAGTCGCCACAGGACCAAGAATCCGACGAGGGAAGAGCTGAGCCGACCTGCTTCGACGACACCACCCGGTGGAGCCCTGCTGAACCGTCTCACCACTTTTCCCGACGACCGAGGAGAACTCTTAACGGAGTGGCTCCTTCCCTTGACTGGTGGGGACAACCAGTTTTCGCCTTCTTTTCGCTTCTCGAGGTATCTCGTGGCCGCCTTGCCAGTGCCAAGCACCCCGGCAACTGGAACCCCACCACTTTTACCCCAACCACGAAAGTCGGTACAACCCTTTAACCGGAGGACTCCGCGGCTGGTTTCTTCCCGGGCAGTGCAACGACCTTCTTCTTCTGCTCTTCAGCGAGAACTTCTTCTCCCCTGACCGACGTCGAGCCTTGCTGCCACTGCCTGGAACAACTGCCACCGCTGGAGGACCCTTTCCGCTTAAGGTACCGTGTTCCGCCTGGCTTCCCTTGCCACCGACTGTACGGGGTAGATTTAGCCCCCGGCTTTCGAACCTGGGAGTGCCTGGAACACCCTGGCTAAACTTTCTAAGCCACTCTAAACTCTTTCTAACTCTTTGCAAGACTTTGAATCCCTAATAACAGTGTGATCTTGGGCACATTTTCGCTCCGGCTACTCTAAGAGTGGGCCCTGCCTAGTGACTTTTGCTCACCTGTGACTTTGTGCTTCTTTGAGTCTATTGCAAGTGTTCTGGACCTTAGAGTGGTGTGTTTAACCCATTTCTGTTCCTTTTTATCCCTTCCTTGAACCTACTAGAGTGTCATCTAACGTTAAGCACTCACCTCTGTTTTAATTATGTGGTGTTAACTTAGAGTTGGCTAGATAGGAGTAAGGGTGGAAACTGCTTTCATTATAACTGTGTTTGAAGTGTTTTTACTATACTTTGCTAGAGTGTCTTCAACTTATGTGTTCTTGAAAATAAATAACTATATACTTTTGAAACCAAGCTCTGGTCAGTGTTTGCTTGTGCTATTGTGTCTGAGTACATATTGTGTATACTTTGCATACTGCCTAACTCTTCTTGAGGGAAGTCTGACTGCTCAGCCACAGCTACCAGGTAAACCTGGGTGGTGCAGACTGCTACCAAGTGGGTTTACTGCTATACCTGTAGTCTTAAATCTTTTGCAGTGTTCCCCAAGGGAACTGCACAGGTTTCTGCCTAACAATTAGTAATACTGTAAGCCCACATGGGGGGCTCAAAACCTAAGGGGGCTGATATTAATTACCACACGAGGTGGCACGTGCAAAACTTATGGGAATTTACAGAAAATTCGGGATAATAAACAGAAGCTCAAAACAGAGAAAATTGAAGCCTATTATGTAAAGGTTCCGTGATCTGCAAGCACCGCTACCGGTTAGCATTTAATATAGATATACACAGTTTTCACATACTTCTGTACAGTTTTATGGTACACGGGTCTACATAAATATTTTACTGTTAACAAACGTAAATAAGGCACGTCAAAACTTAGCTTAGCACAAGAGGACGGAAAGTAATTCTCTACAATACTCTGTTCAAACTTATAGATGGATCTGGGATTTAACCCATGAAAAATGTGCTCATAAAGACAAAAGGAAGATTAGTAAACAACGGCACAATTATGTAAGATCATGCACTCAGTACCTGATACCATAATCATAACATCCTATGGACTAATCCAGAAAAACAGTATGTGTAAAATATTGAAAAATACGAGTAAAACCAAATCCTTTCCGTTACTGTTATTGTGATGTGTTAAGTCAATAAGGATTTTCATTTTCTCATTTATTTGTCTTTTCTCTCACCCCCAACACTCCCACCCTTTATCCCCTCCCCAATAATGGCCATTTTTTACATGTACTGATGATATTGATTTTTTCCTTAACATGTTGTATGTACCAAAATAATGTGTGTGAAAAAACAATGCAATATTAACAGCCCTGATTTGAAAAAGATGAATAAGTCATCGAAACACGTGTAATCACAAAGGGCACCAGGTTACTTTAAAATAAACCACAAGGTGTGGAGTTTTTGAACACTGAAAAGGAGTCATTTGTCATCCTTTCCAGTAACAAGGTGGGCGCTCGGGAATAAGTTAATGTAACACCCCACACAAGTACTATTTCAAAACGGAGTTTGAGGAACCTAGCACCCCGTGGTTACTTTCCCATGCAACCTTGAAGAACTAACCAGAAAATATAACTAAGGGTGCTGAGGTCCAATAACTGGATAACCCCACCCTAAAAAGTTCCTCAAAAAACAAACGATTCATTGTCACCAGGGCTGTTGACATTCAAGCTTGCTCTGGAAATGCCCCCTTCACCCTCCCCCCCGCTGCGCCCCACTCTCCCTCTGCAGAGGCGTATTTTGGCTTTCTGCTGCCCTAGACCCAAATAAGGGCATACACACCCTCCAACTTTACTCTGACTCTACCAGACTCTGCCCCATAACCAAACTCTGTCCGCATTGTTCAAACTACACCCATTTGCCCCCATTTTGGCTCCATAATATCATAAGGACGTTTGTAAGGTTGCAGGAATTAGAAACGTATTGCTTCCTCTCGATTAATTCAGGCCTGTTATTTTCTATGTTGTGTTAGTTGAAAGAGTGTTTTCAGATCTCTGCTGCCCAAGATTTGAGATGGCAATTGTTACAGCTAATTTTCTACTTTTGGTTAGGTCAGAAAAAAAATCTTATAGAGGAAGTGATGAGAACATTAACTGTCTGCCAACTGGACACACATGAGAGAAGGTTGGAACAAGGAATTTTAGTATAAATAAAAATATATGGTTTCTTGCACAAATTGCCTGCTGTCACTCTATGAGAAGCACTTGGACTGGTCTGTAATATCATTGCAACATAACTACATTTCGAGGGGATTGGGTCCTCCGACGTATTGCACATCTATGACAGTAATCGCCACAGCTGTGCTGCTTCGGAAAATCTTTTGGCGTCTGCGTCGATGACGTCGATATGCCGCCCTCGAGGACCTCCTCTGACGGCCAACGTCACTGGATGTTATAAGTAGGATGCACGACACCCGTAGCCTCAGTTCCATTTTTTTCTGCGAACGTGTTCGCTTCGGAGATCTCGGCGTGCATCGACTCTTTGGAGTTTCTGTTCTTTATCGGTTCTTCGAACCTGTTTGTTTGCGAAGTATATCCTTCGTGGTGTCTACCTCTTCTTCCACCCCGGGTCCGGGCTTTAAGAAGTGCGGGGACTGTGTGTCCAAGATGTCGGGGACTGACTCGCACGACGCCTGCCTCTGGTGCCTCGGGGAGGCCCATGACACGGATGATTGTGTCGACTGCCAGTCGCTTACGTCCAAAGCCTTGCGGGAGCGCAAAAAGAAACTGTCAGGTAGTAAGGTGTCCAAGCCACGGAAGTCGAGGTCTGCAGGGCTTTCGACGGACGATTCGAGGGGCGACTCTCCGCATCGTCGTCGGAAGTCCAGTGGGTCTCGGTCCCGGAGTAGGTCCCGCCACTCCTCTGCCTCTTCGAGGCACTCCCGGAAGCGCCGTCATCGGTCGCCTTCCCCGTCCTCGTCCGAGGACTCCACCCATCGGCGGGTCGCTTATCCCACCAAGCATGCGACGCCGGAGGAATGGGCTTCCTTTGGCAAGAAAATGCTAGTGATTCTTGCATCGCAGGGAACTGGTCCGTCCGCGCCTCCGGGTGGGTTCGGTCGTGATTGGTCGAGAGATACCGCTCGTACGCCTTCGGGCTCGGGTGGTCGCACGATTCGCGGGAAAGGTCCCGCTCGGACAAGGGGAATCGTTCTTGTCATGCCCGTTCTAGGTCCCGGTCCTCGACACGCTCGAGACCGTGTGCACCTGTGGTGACTTCGAGGAAGACGTCGACGTCTGTTGCGCCAAGGTCGTCGACAGACTCTTTCGAGGCTCTGCCTCCGAAGAAGTCGATGCCATCGGCGCCCAGGCTGTCGAGGGGACACGCTCGGGGCTCCGCCCTCGAGCCATGTGTCGATGCTGTTGGCACTGCGTTCGGCATTGACCGCGATTCACTCAATGCCTTTCGAGGCTGTTTCCACGGGGGTACCCCGGGGCACGGTGGAACCCCCTAGAAAGGCTCTGTCCAAGGTCAAGCATGGCTTTGTTCCCCATTCTGTGCCCTCTTATCGCCATCTTGAGTACATTTCAGAGGTGGATGAGGGCTCTGATGATGGCATGGTTCCTGATACGGTGCCAGATGAGATTCTCTCGGGCCATAGCCAAATTGAGGACCTGCATCGGTCCCTGCACGACACCAGTGGTCTGGACACCTCTCCGGAGGTGGAGTTTTGTAGACCTGAGCCTGGCACTCATGCCGACTCCTCGTACCCGCGCCTTATGTCTAGGGTTACCGAGTACTTGGGGTGGTCTGCTCCCCCAGGGGATTTTCTTCAGGATGACCTTAAGGATATCCTTGACCAAGGTCCACCCACTGACCCGGTACTGCCGTTCCATATGGCTCTACAGAGGAGGGTGGCGGTGGCTTGGACAGCTCCGGAGAGTCTCCCGGCAGTGGGCAAGTCTTTGCTGTGAAAATACCGCCCAGACAGTAGCGACCCTTGCTACTTGACCAAACACCCCACTCCGGAGAGTTTGGTGGTGCAGGCGGCTACGGCCCCAGCAAAGCAGGCGTCGTATCCTACCATCCCTCCTGATAGGGACGACAAGCGTTTTGATGGCTGGGCAAAGAAAGTGTTTTCTTCAGGGCGTATGGCGCTTCGGGCGGCCAACTCCGTGCGGGCCTTGTCTCGTTTCACGCACACTCTGTGGAACTGTTTCCCTAGCGGCTGAACATATTCCCGAAGGGGACGAACGGGATGGTTTCCTTGCTATGGTCCAGGATTGCAAGGATGCCATGTGTGAGGCCGTTCAGTCGGGTTTGGACATGGCAGATTGCGTCAGCCCGTCCATGGTGGCGAGCACCGTAATACGCAGGTTTGCGTGGTTGCGGAAGTCTGGGTTTGCTCCTGATGTGCAGGCCCCGCTCCTCAACATTCCCTTTGATGGGGAACATCTTTTTGGCAGCAAGGCTGACGAGAGCCTTGAGAGGTTGCAGACCTCCAAAGCTGCAGCAAAGTCATCGGGTGCTGCAGTTCGAAAACCTCTGCCTTTTCGTCCTAGGGGACAGCAATGGAGAGGAGGCTCCTTTCGTTATTACTCATCCTTTGGTAAAGCGAGAGGAGCTGCCAGTCAAAGGGGCCACCGTAGGAGTGCCAGAGGTGGAAAACAAGGTAGTCGAGGTGCCAAGTGCGCTCGGGCAGTTGCCTCTTTGCCCTCAGGCAACGCCGCAGCCACTTCAGCTCAGTCATGAGGCCATGTCCCATGATTCTCCGGTTGGGGGAAGGCTGGCGCAGCATCTTGTAGAGTGGCGTGCCATTACTTCAGATGTGTGGGTTCTGGAGATCATAGAAGAGTTCGGATCCCCTCCTTGCGCAGGAAATTCAATCCCTGCTGGAGAAAGGCGCCAAAGAACTGGTGCCTGTAGCGGAGAGGAACAAGGGATGGTATTCTCCTTATTTTTTGATTTCTAAGAAAGACTGGGGATTGAGACCCATCATGGACTTGTACGGTTTGATCAAACTCCTCAGGAAGGACAAGTTCAAGATGGTTACTCTCTCACAAGTCCTCCAGGCCCTTCAACTTCAGGACTGGTTGGTGTCTCCTGACCTCAAGGACGCTTATTTTCATGTGCCGATCCATCCAAAGCACAAGAAGTACTTGAGGTCTGCGACTCACATTTTCAGTTTCGGGTCCTGCCGTTCGGATTGACCTCTTCCCCGAGGGTCTTCACCAAGCTCATGGTAGTGGTGGCAGCGCATCTCAGGAGAGGGGGGATTCACGTCTACCCCTACCTGGACGATTGGTTGATCAGGGCACGCTCTCCCGAGCAAGTCCTGGATCATCTGTCAGTCACCTGCCACTCCCTCCACAAGCTGGGCTTCTCCCTCAACTTGAAGTCACATTTGACACCAACTCGGAGGCTCCAGTACATCGGAGAAGTGCTCGACACGTCCCTGGGGCAGCGTTTTCCTCCTCAGGTGAGGGCTCATCACATTCAGCAGATGGTGCACAAGTTTCAGCTTGCCCAGAGTCTCCCAGCGTTCCAGTTCTTGAGATTGCTCGGCGTCATGGCATCCTGCATTCTTCTGGTGCCAGAGGCCAGGTTGCGGATGAGAGCTTTGCAATGGGCACTCAAGCTCCAGTGGTCTCAGTCCTCCGGCAGGATGTCGGACCTTGTTCAGGTGCCGTCCTCGGTCACCCAGGACCTCCTGTGGTGGGCCGTCGAAGGCAATCTGATGAAGGGGGCTCCATTTTGGCTACCCTGGCCGGAGGTGACGATCGTGACGGACGCATCCCTCATGGGATGGGGAGCTCATGCCAACGAGTTGACAGTCAGCGGTCGTTGGTCTCCGTGGGAGTCCAGACTACATATCAATCTGTTGGAGCTGAGGGTTGTCAGGCTTGCCCTGAAGGCTTTTCTGCCGACTGTGTGAGGAAAGAATGTCCTGATCCTGACGGACAACACAGTGGCCATGCACTACCTCAACAAAAAGGGGGGGCAGGGTCACTTCCTCTGTGCAGGGAGGCGATGCAGCTCTGGTTCTGGGCTATTCAGCAGGAAGTTTCGATCTCGGCAGTTCATCTGGCCAGAGACGAAAACGATACGGCGGACGCTCTGAGCAGGCAGAGCGCGATCTCACGAGTGGGAGTTGGCTCAGGAGATTCTCCTGGAGATCTCCGCCCTCTGGGGGACCCCTCAAGTGGATCTCTTCGCCTCCAGTGTCAACCGGAAGTGCGAAAGGTTTTGCTCTCGGGAATTTCCTCCAAGAGGAGCCTTAGGAGACGCGTTGGTGGTAGGGTGGTCCTTCCCACTGTTTTACGCGTTTCCTCCAGTCCCCGTCATCCCGCAAGTGCTGCGGAGGTTACGGAGGTTCGGTTCCCGGATGATCCTCATTGCTCCGGCATGGGCCCGGAGGACGTGGTACCCGGACCTTCTCGACTTGACCATATACCCTCCACGTCGTCTTCCCTACCGCAACGATCTGCTCTCACGGGAGGGGGGCAGGTTCTCCATCCAGAGGTCAGGTCCCTCAACCTTCACGCTTGCTTTCTGAAAGATTAAGGTATAAGGATTGGGACCTCCCTGATGACGTGATGGAGGTGTTGCTTTCGGCCAGACGGCCGGCAACAAAGTCCCTGTGCCGTTGCTGTTGGAGAAAGTTCTGCGACTGATGCAGGGTTCAGAATGTGGATCCTTTTTCATGTGACATTCCAATGGTTCTATCTTTTTTGCTTTCATTGGCCCACAGAGGCCTGCAAGTGGGTACCATAAAAGGTTACCTGGTGGTGCTGTCTATATTTAAGCGCTCGTCTGAGGAGTGTTCTTTTAAAATCCCTTTAATTTCTCAGTTTTTGAAAGGGCTCACTAATGTGTTCCCTCCATCACCTTTCCAGGTGCCCAGTTGGGATCTGAGCCTTGTTCTCAAGTTTCTAATGGGTGCTCCATTTGAGCCTTTGCATTCTTGTCCTTTGAGACTGTTAACCCTTAAAACTATTTTTGGTTGCGGTCACTTCCGCTCGCAGAGTGAGTGAGTTACAGGCAATTTCAGTTAAGCCACCCTTCACTGTTTCATAAGGACAGGGTTGTCCTTAGAGTTTGTCCTTCCTTTCTTCCGAAGGTGGTGTCGGAATTTCATTTAGGCCAGAAGGTTGTTCTTCCGGCATTTCATCCTCCTCCGCATCCTGGTAAGAAGGAGGAGAGACTCCATAGGCTCGATCCTAGGAGAGCTTTAAGCTTTTATATTTCACGCATGTCCCAGGTCAGAGTGGACGATCAACTCTTCATTGGTAACGCTGGAAAGCGTTTTTGACAAGCTGTGACTAAGCAGACTTTGTCTCGCTAGATTATTCTGGCCATTTCTGAGTGTTACCGCTTGGCGGGTAAGGACCCACCGGTCGGCTTGCGGGCCCATTCTACCAGCGGTATGGCTGCCTCTACTTCCCTACAGAGGGGTGTTCCTATTCATAACATCTGTGATGCAGCCACCTGGGCTTCAGTCCATACTTTTGTTCGTCACTACTCCCTCGATTCCATCCGTGGGCAGGATCTGGCCTTTGGTAAGGCGATCCTTTGCTCAGCAATTTGATTTGGCATTCTAAATTTCTTTTTCTAAAATCTTTTCCCACCTCCTTGCATTGGTACTGCTTTGGGACTCTGTCATAGATATGGAATACGTTGGAGGACCCAATCCCCTCGAAGAACAAGTTACTCTCTTACCTGGTAACTTTCTTTCGATGGGATGGTCCGATGATGTATTCCATATCGCTCCCTCCCTGCCTTCCCCGCTACAGAATTTCTTATGCGATTGCAGCTTACGTTTCCGCAAGGCTTTGTGTGGTCAGACTGACAGAAGACTGGTACCACAGGTTCTGGGGGAAAAGACTACAACTGAGGCTACGGGCGTCATGCGTCCTACTTACAACATCCAGTGACGTCGGCCGTTGGAGGAGGTCCTCGAGGGCGGCGTATCGACGCAGGACGCAGACGCCTACAGATTTTCCAAAGCAGCACAGCTGTGGTGATTACTGTCATAGATATGGAATACGTCATCGGACCATCCCATCGAAAGAACGTTACCAGGTAAGAGTAACTTGATCTTCTCCATCCGGTCATGTCAAATGGTAAAGTTTACATTTGAATAAAAATAAATCCACCCTTCTCATGGTTACAGCTCTGGTGTTAGCAGGGGTCAAAATGGAAATGCAGCAAATTAACTGCTGCATCCGATGTACCACCAATCTCTTAGGCTGTAATGCCAATACAATATGACAAAATCACAAGTGAAGTTTGTAAACTTTGCCTGGGCATAAACACCTTAATAGAGTGAAGACAGTTGGTTCGAGAAGGAATCTTTGGCTGTGCATTCTCACAGTGGAGTAATGGATAAGGGCGTCCTAGAACATTCATGTGTTGGAAGGGAAATTAATGCATTTGAGTGCCACCTGTGGGATCTCTGCGCGTGACTTAAGCATTTATTATTGTAAAATGATCCGTGATTTTTAAACTTTACCTTTCTGACGGGAAAACCCTAATTTTTGAAACAGTTTAAAAAAAGTTTTGTATTTGAATATACAAGTGATTGCTTATGTCTGTGTATGTGCATTGATGAAAATTAACTCCACAAATGTGAAGTGGCACCAATGAGATTTTGGCTGTTTTGCATATTAAAGAGCATTTTGCGAAGATCAGGATGACCAGAGTGCTTTGTATCCATCATATTTGTCTTTCTGAGCTGCATGGCTGAATCACTAAATACCTAAAGTGTGCTGTGTTTGGTACGAGTTTGATTTTTTTATTTTGAAACCAAGTCACCCTCACAATAAAGTGTTTTTAAATATCAAGCATATATTCAAGTTTGGCCATCAAAAACTGTAGTTGTCAAGAGTGGAATGACTTCTAACAGCTCAGAATTACTCGGTGTTGTGGATTAGCCAGACTTGGAGAAAGAAAATTGGGTTTACATTTAAAAAAAATTAAATTAAAAATAAACTGCAATAAAATGCTGCTCCGCTGGCAATCTGCCATCCTAGCCCTGGGCCTAATCGGCCTTGTTGTAAATACGTCTATGCCTCCCGGGGCACAGACTAGGGGAATTTGTGGTTCACAGATGACTTAACTGGAATAAGAGAGTTGCCCTCTTTGGCAAGGGGTTTTCATGAGTGAATCGTGGAGTTGCTCAAAGATTTGCACATCCCCACACTGGAAAGTCCTCATGTTGCGACTGGAGTGCTAGCAGGGTTGTTGTTGGTGTGTGCAGGTGATGATTAAACAGGCGTTCTGCTGCAAAAAGATGCTATGGTGGAGGCTGTCTGAATATGGATTAAGCCTTTTTCGGGATCAGCGGTGAAAATGCAGATAGAAAAGAAATACAGGCCTGTGCCCTTGGAGGCTGTGTGCCGAGCCTCTCATCCCCTGCCTTTCTCCTTTGTAGTGGTGGTTGCCACTCTCTAGTCCAGATCCTCGGCAGGCCACTCTGCACCTTCCGTTAGGGAGAATTTTAATTTCTGTGACCATTCCCTTCAACCTTCCAGACCCCCATCTCTTTTGCTGGACTCTGGGCCTTTTAATTTTTACTCCTGTGAGAGTGGGACTTTTCCCCACACATGTGTTTTTCTGACTAGGATTTTTGGTTTATTTCTGTTTAATGGAGTCTGGTAAACTCCTTAGGCATCTTCTTTTTGCATGGTGACGCACAGCACCTTCTGTGCATTGCCACTGAGAAGTCTTAATGTTTAAATACATTTTCTTGGGTGAACTACTGTTCTCAAGGATAGTATGATGACTTTTGTCTTGGTAACCTTTTTTCTTTTGTGGTTCCAGCACACACCACCCCATGTGGAGTGCTGGGGGGTTACAAAGTAACTCATTATCCCACTTCTCATGTAACTTGAATGGCGGGTGGCACTGGTTTCTTTTTTACTACCTTTGTGCCATGTATCTGCAGGCTGATTTCTCAGCAGCAGTAAAGCACCCAAAGGTAACTATTGTCCCAAAATGACCCCCGTCTTCTTTTTTCACCCGTTAGTTCTTTCTGGGCTTTTACTCTGTTTGAATTGGTTTTGTGTCCTTTATGCATTTTCCCTTCGGCAGGCTTCAGTCCTGAAGTCTGCCCAGGGTCCAGTGTGTCTGGAAAGGCAGCAAGCGAGGCAGGGCCCCGAAACTTCCCTGTCCTTTGTCTCTAGGTGTGACTGTCCGGGAGGACAGCCACCCTGCTGGGTGATTGACTAGGGCTTTGAATGAATGGGAACTTGTTTAAAAGGTGAGGTTTTTGTGACTAGAGGCATAGTCGACCACTGGAGGACAACCTCTGATGAAGACGTGAAAAGAGGCCAGCAGCACCGTCCTGGACCGCAAAGTGCCCGATGAAGCCCTGCAGCTGTGCTAACCCAGTTTTCGTTTTTGACTGGGAAGGTTCGCAAGGGACGACTTCCTCCCTTGGCCTGGTGGGACCAACTAGCCTAGAGACCAGCTTGGTGCAACCCCCAACTTGCTGTGACTTTCCAAGGCTGCAGAATCCCAATGCTGGGAACCCTGACCATCGTAGAGTGCATGGTCTTTGGAAGTGCAAATCCAGCAAAAACTTTGTGGACAACCCGAGGACCCTACAGAAGCAGGATATCTTCATCCAGAGTCCCCTCACTAGAGTCCAGGACAGAGGTAATCGGGTAACTTCCAACCAGTTCATCTACTGGACTGTGGGGCCATTTTGAGTTGACATCAACTCACCTGCACTGGCCTCCCAGCTTGTGCTTCTTCAAGGTGACTCCTCTTGAGCGTCTGTGATTTTCTATTGAACTACTGATTATTTAAAAACATTGTTCCAAGAAGAGTGCATCAGAAATTTGAACTAGCCCATTGACCTTGGCTGTAGTAGCTCCTTAAAGGCTCCTCTTCTGAACCTATTGGCTTTGCAGTGATTGTTCCCTTGCTGGTTGTAATTGTTAAACACTATTATTGCTGGGATAAAAGACTGCCTACATCCCTCTGGGGGAATCTAACTGTTTTATTACTTACTTGGGATTCTCACCTGGCTAGGGTCTTTGCTTCAGAGGAGACAACCCAGGACATCCTTTCAATGTAATCACTTTTTTTGACCACGGCATGGTGGTTCCAAAGACTGCTGAGTCTTAAGGCCTCATGTGGCCTGTCTATACAGCATGCTAGGCTCAAGATGAGGACTCTGTTTTATTTGGCTTTGCTGTGGTCTAGATTCTGCGTTTTTACACCCAGGCCTGTGGTCGGGACCATCATTAGTACTTTTTGGGCCCAGGGAACGCACACTTTTGGGGCCCCCTCCACCAAACCATATGAATTAAGGGAACCAGAATGTTTGGTCGCGCCCACCCCCTGTCACAATCACAATCACTTGTTATGCTACCTCACAGTGATCACAATGAGTATGGTTACTTCCTTTCAGTCCTCTTACCCTCTTCATTCTTGCTGTAATCAGAATGATAAACAAGTAGCATTTCATGGGTGCAATTTGCTAACCCAAACAATGGTGTAGAGGAGGTCCCAAGTAAAGCCTGCACTCCCATCGCCCATTTTGAAGTATCCGGAATGTTCACACCAAAATACGTGATGTATGATGAACAAATAAACCAGCAGAGAGCCGCATTAGGGCTCTGCCCAGTGCCTATCAGAAGAACACCTGTTGAAGTACCAATACCCAGAAAACCATGGACAGTAAGGTATCCATTGAGAAAACCCTACCAGCAAATAAGACGAAATGAAGATTGCCGAAGTACCATCCTGGACGAAACCAAAAAGGCCTTGATGGAAGACGAATGGTGATGTCATGAAGGCCCGGACGGAATCGCAGATAGAAGATATGACGACCCAAGGATGACACAAGAGAGGAAATGCCATGAATAAGGATATCGTGAACCTAGAAGGAGAGAACGATGTTGAAATATAAAGAAGCTGTAAGCAGGATGAAGACATTCAACCAGCTAACGCCTGTACATATGCTTGTAACCGCAAGAAAGCTAAGAAAACAGTGCGGCTCGCTATGCTAAGTAGAATAGCGCGGAAAGCGCCATTATACATAATCTACCTCAAAACGAAGCACAGTATTAGAAGTGCAAGTCTACTTTACATAAAAGCAGAATCAACTCAGGTTACTAGAGGCCAAACAGGACAAGATTCGTATTCCTGCTTAAACGAGAAGAGATGGCTGAATCGAAACTCAGCAGATGCAACTTGTGCCAGGAAGAGCTAATTGAAATTTAGGAACAGAATATCCTGTCTTTGGAAGGTCGAGATAAGGAGGCGTAGGCAGGTGTCAAGCCGTATAAGAATTAAATGCACAAATTGAGGGAAACTCAGCAAATGCACGGTGTGAGCAGCATGTGACCACCCGCGCGAGAAGAAGCACTGGTTCACACCTACGCTTGGCAGCCGCCCAGACAGAGATATCATAACTTTTCCTGACAAGACGATGCAGTTTCGAGGCCAACCACAGCTACCTAATTGACACACAGCCACTAAAGTAATGATGGATTGAAGGAAGGCTGGGTGAATCGTGGGGCACCCTGCACCTGGCTGACCATTCTGCGTGCTGCTAAGTAATGTGGAAATGTATGCATGGGGTTGAAGCAACCCAATCCCAATGGCCAAATCTAGGGTCCTATAGATAGTAGAACCAATGGGAAATCGTACTCTTAGTGACGTCTACAATAGTAATGTTTGAAGGAAGGGCCGAGATGCCCCCCTGATAGTTTATCCAATCCCCTCACTCTTACCATATGAAGATATAGTACCTATGTTAAAAGGTACCTTTTCCTAACCAATAGAATTGTATGTTAACTATTAAGTGTTACACGTCAATCATGATGAGTTTTGAGCATAAATGTTATTGTTTGAATGAAGTTCGTTGGAGTTGAAGCGAGACGGACTATCGCATCACTGTTGATTTCCATGACTCCCCGTTTTTTGTACTTGTCATTAAACGGACTCCCTTTGCCAAACCATTGAGTTGTCCTTATTGATTGGTGTTGGAGTAATAAACCTGCACCCCCATCCATCTCAAAGGTGCAGCTATCTCGTCTTAAAGTACTCCGCAGCAAACCCTGGCTCTATGGGCCGGCCGGGGGTCTCCCCTGTACACTTGGTAGCAGAGATTTGATGGTTATCGACTATCAATTATTGATTAAATTAAGACCCCTATTGACTGTCGACATAAAGTAACTCTAGGTCTTCGGCAATATCACAAGTCCTTTGCCATTTGGCTGAGTAGACTGTGAAGCTCCCCGTAGACAGTGGTAGTTAGAAAGAACCTGCAGTGAGGGCCTGAAGGGACCCGTATTCCCCACACTTCCCTTCCCATTCCTACGAGCAGCCGAGTGGGCGAAAAGCTGAAGAAGGCGGTAACAAAGGCATTGATCCCGAGGGTCCAGAGAGGAACAGTGAGAGTAATAAAAGGTTACAGTGGAGGACACCCGAGAAGAGCGATGTTACCTGGGCAGACACCCGAGAAGTGAGAGGATCCGCCTTATTCCTGCGCTGTAATATATTATCTAGAAGAAACGTGTACCCAGAGTCCCACATAATGGAGAACAATTAGACTACCACAACGTTTAAAGACGTCGTGAAAGGGGTGCGTTTATACTCCATGAAGGGGTAATGATTAGAAGCAGAGATCTGCGTCCAGCTGGTGTCCGTCTAGTCTGTCAAGCGTCTGTCTTGTATGTTTTGTTATGACGTCATATGCAAAATATTTTTCTCAGAGAACTGATTTCAATTTGTGCGATATAATAGCTGAGGTAAATGCGCATGTGAATGATGTTTTTGAATACATCTTAAGATTTAACATTTTTGTTTTGGAGCTTGCGATATTTGGTGCTCGCTCATATTGTTAGAAGCTGTTTAACCCATATGAAAGCATTTGCAAGTGTTATATAGGAGAAAAGGGAAAAGATTTAAGTATGGAAGACATGACTCCATTGGCAGACTTATGCAAACAGATGCCAAAGCATGCACCCAAGCTAAAGAAATATAGTACTGAGTGGGTTAAAGGTACCGCCCACAAGATGTTTATGCCATGGCCACAAAATGGGTCTTTAGCCGTCTTACAACATCTGATGACATATTTGCATGCCACGTATACAGGCAAGAAGTTAGAAAAACGCCTTGCTGTTCTCGAGTTATGGAAAATGTATGAACAGGGAAAGGGGGAAGAACCGCCAAAAGATTGGACACTTAATGTATGCACAGAGGGGGGTGAGACGCCTACCGAGCCACCTGCCCCACCCGAAACAAAAGTGAAAGAAAGTAAGGACGAGGGATTATACTCGTTGAGGGAACTTAAAGCAGCCATGGGGTACAGCAACCCCGCATATGAGTCACCTACACATAGTATTGATGAAAATCAAGGGAAAGATAAGGACAAGAATATTACCTCCGCAGTCCCAAGGGACAAGGGGAGGCGCGATGATGAAAGAAAAGATCAGGCACAGACAAGTGCATCTCTCGACAAGGAGAGAGAAGGGAAGAGATGGAAAGGGAGCGAAGACGGAACTGATGAGATAGCATTCGCAAAAGACGAATGGATGGCAGGACAAATTCTACTAAAACTCGATGGGAAAGGCATTGATGATGCGAAACAAAAGGAGAGGTTAGATGAGACACAGAGGAAGGAGAAAGAAAAGGAATTAAGAGACGAAAGGATAAGAAGGAAAGAAGAAGGCGAGAACAGCTATATCGCAAAGAGCAAGAAGGACAGCTTGATTGCAACCCAAGAGCAGCCTACGATCAAGACAGACAGAAACAGCAAATGTTAGAAGAAGAGCAAAGGATACATGAAAAAAAATAAGGAGACGAAGAGATGAGGAAATTTGAAGGGCAGATGAACGTAGAAATGAAAAGAGAAAGGAAGAAGAGAGGGTCAGAGAAGAGGAGAGGAAGCGCAAAGAATTTGATGACGATGTAGAGCGTAAGACCGAGAGCATGCGATCTTGAATATCCGGGGAGAGAGGTTAAAAAACCCGCTCAAGTTGTAGACTGGGAAGACATCGAGGAATTCTTTCCTGCGTACGATTCCGTACCAGGCACATCCAGGACAAATACTGATGATGACTTCGACACCAGAAGCATCAGAGAAATGATCGACAGAATATATGATGAAATGGGGCTAGAACAAATACCCCAAGAGGAGGGGGAAGAAGAGCACCTGGCGAGCACTTGTCTGTATGATACTGAGGAAGTCTCCCGAAGTAGTGGAAATAGAGAGCTATCCCTGGACAGATTAGAAATCAGTAGGAACAAAGAGGACATGGGAAGTCTCACTAGTTGGGGACAGACCATGTCCGACTCCGAAAGGGAGGAGCGTGCGGAAAATGAGGAAGATGGACGGAGCACAAGACTCCCCCCAAGGGAAAAAGGAGTAAGGTGGTCAGACAATAGCGAACTTACACCGAGAGCATCCCACGCAGCCTGACCGATATGAAGAAGTATCTCACGGTCAGAGGGGGGTGTCTTCGCCGCCCTATGTGGACAGACTAAGGGCATTGCCAGGTAGAAGGCGATGCAGGAATATTACCCCTGCAATAGACAGGAGAACAATGAGAGCAGCGAGAGAGGGCTACACATTCCAATTTCCGTTGCTTGAGAAGAGGGGAATAAGACCACAATATATTCCCTGGCCACACATGGATAGAGAAAACATAAAAAACAAGCTTCCAATGCTGACTTTGGGAGCCGGAAAGTGGATACATGAGTTAGAAAAGATGACAGGAGGAAATACGTTAACTAAAGAGGATATTAAGGGTCTCCTAATCACCATACTTGGTGAGAGAGCAGACTTTGTGTGGGCACGAGCAGGCTACCCTGGCATAACCACAATTAATACCGCGCATGACGGAGCTCCATTTAACAATTGTAAAGCCGAAGTATGATACAGGCACAGACACAGGCATGTACACCCACAGGTATGGTGAATGAATACACCTTTTGAACTAAGCATCCATTAAGAAGCCTGATGGTGTCAAGAAACATCTTATTAAGATTTCTCCTAATATGTCTCAAAGAAATCTGAGTCATATACAGGTTAACCCATGTAGTGGCACAGTAAATCTATGCCGCAACCACAACTCTTGGGCAAGAACTGATAATCCGTCCTTTTTAAAGTCTTTAAAAAACTTTTTTCTCAACTCTTTTCCGATTGTAATGTAAGAAAAAGTGAACCTGGGAAGGTATAAACTACATGTTTCAAAAAAACGTGTTATTCGGTCCTGAAGATGCCCTGTACCAACAAAACGAACAGCGCTGTGAGAGTGAACTGTATGAGTTAATGGGGCAGAAACATATGTGGACTAAACACTAGGAAATTGTTATAATCTATTTTCCTATTTCTCAATCTATACTAAAAACACAAAAAGGGTACGTCTGTTGAATTTTATAACATTACACCCTACATTGATATCGTAGAATAATACAGAGAGGCTGCATATATGTACTAAATTAACAAAAAACAAATGCCTCGATAGATTTTGGGTGCATACATGAATGCAGAAGGGATCATTGTATTTATCCCAGAATTGTTGAATTAACTAGCTTTTGTTAACAGTATTTTATACTGCTTTTCCCGGTCTTAAAAGTACTTGTTTATTTTGAGATTACTTTTGAAGGTATGGTGTTACCACACCATTTAGAATGTAAGTGGTTAGCACAGATTTGTTTTTTTTGTACACATGACTCACTTAGTCCTTTTAAAGGTTTGCAGTAGATGTATTAAAATATATGAAAATCTTATATCAAAGTGAAAAAGTTGTGGTTTGATCAATCTGAGAGTTTACTAGATTGCCTTGGACCCTACCTGTTGATACTCAGGGACTAAAGGAAGGGGTAGTTGACCTATCTTTGTTTTTCTCGACATATAAGCCTCCCATTCCATAGTGTTGACTCCCCCCCCCCCCCCACCCCCCCGCCCGTCATCAAAAAACAGGGAGTACCCATTTTTGTAATATGAGCCGCAGTATGGAAAGCATTACGATTACTATGACTATAATGACTCGAAAAATGAAGGAGTCTGAAGATCCGTTCATTTATATACAGAATTTCCAAGATGCATGGTTGCTTGAGACTCATGAATCGTGGGCGAAATCTATACCTGTGTTTTACCATATCCTGTGCCAAGGGCTGCCAGAGCCGGTCCAGAAACAACTCAAGAAATTGGTGGGAATCGAAGCCAAACCTTGGGCTGAAATACAGTTCACCATCGCACATTATTTTTTTAAATAACATTTTTATTGAGTTTTGTCCATACATACAAAACATTCAATATACAAACAAACAAGCAAAATAAAAGTAACTTTGCATACGTATGAGAGAGCATCATGAACAGTTACTGCCTGTGTGTGTGTATGTGTATATATATCTATATGTATCTATATATATATATATATATATATATATATATATATCTATATTTCTGAGGCTTGTGGAATCTGCTTAGATCACATGCTGTGCATAGGCCGACATCTAGTGGAAGCTGCAAAGTATTACAGTTTGTTTTTCGAAACTCGAAAATGGACGTCGACACAGGGCGTGCCAGTAATACTATCCCTAGTGTGACATCCACTGTACCCAAGATCCCTCACGCGTCTAGGATCCTCAGATTGTTTTTTTCCGCCATACTGGTCAGAAGCATCTTGCGGAGTCCCCTGGCCTTAGCCATACTTTTGCTACAATTTTAAAATATTAATCTATTGACATCCTTCCCCACCCCAACGTCGAACTTCGACACTCGACGCCGGCTGGAGAAGAAATCGACCGTCGGCTGCTGCACGACGGATTTGGGCCTCGGGAGGCCGCTGGCCTCGGCCCGGGCCTGGTAGGCCGCTGGCCTCGGCCCTGCAAGTAGGGAAAGTGGGGGGTTGTACATACTCTACACTCTTGGTATATAGGTACACCTTATACATTTCCTACACTTAACAGCCCGCTGCCTCAAGGTGCGTATGGAGGGTACCCCTTTTCAATTCTGCCCCAAGTGCAACCGCAAATACCCTTGGGTCGACAGGCACGGCATGTGCAATCTCTGCTTGCCGAGGGACCACCCCGAAGCGAACTGCAGAGCGTGTAGTAGGTTTAAACCTAAGACACTTAAGGACCGTTCGACGAAGCGTTGGGCCCACCATGCCAGGCAGGCGGCCATGGCAGCGGAGGGCGCCTTCAGCGATGGCAGCGACGCCGTACTTTCGGACGGCGAGGGCATTACAGCGTCGAAAGACAGCCGAGCGCAGGTCCCCGACCTCGAAAGGTCGTCCGGCAGGGCGGCTATGGGGAAGACCCCCCGGCGACGCAAGCGCTTTACATACTACACACACTAAACACACTAAGTCCAACCGAGACTCGACGACGTTGAGTTCTCGGAAAGAGGCACAGACAGAACGGTCCGATTCGGTGTCCTCTGGGCGCTTTCGATCAAGATCGCCGCATGACTCCAGGCAAACATCCACTCTTGCCAAGAGTGCCTCGCTCCCTAGGCTAACAGAAGTTCGATCGTCGGAAAGACGAAGACGACTTCCACCCCCAGGCCGCGCTCCAGGAAGGCGGAGCACGCAATTAAAGCCAGCGAGGCCCCACGCTCGAAGGACAGGGACACCTCTCCCGATCCTCGACGCCAGGCGTCGAAAAACTCTGGAGCCACTTAGGGACAGGGAAAACATTTTTCTATGCACGGGGAGGGGGGAAAACAGCAGAAGAAACTACCTGTACATTCTTCCACACCTGTGAAACACTCCACCCCCCCTAAACAGACAGACAAGCCCAGGTCTGCTGATAGGTCCACAACCAGCAAAGCTACTCAAGATAAATCCCATAGACTTGCTGAGAGTCATTCCCAGTTCCAAAAAATGGTCCAGTGAAGACATAGATAGGGTCATGTCAAGAATGTCTTCTTTGGCTGATTTTTATGATAAAAATCCAGAACATTTCCTCTCGTATGATCCACAAGGGGCCACACCCTCAGGCTCTACTGATCCTATCCCCCCGAGTAAGAAGGCCCGGTTTGAAACCCCGATGAGGTCTGAACCCTTCGCGGTACAACCTTACGCAACACCATACTCACGGTATCAAGGAGAGGCTTCCTTTTGTGGAGACCAAGAATTTGGTATGATAGAAGAGCAAACCGGGACGGGCTACTATGGGGATGATGAGGACCAGGAAGAAGAAGAGGATGTCCCGGAAACATACAGAGTAGATTCCCCGGTAGAGAACGAAGCCCCGGTTACCGACTCCCCGGTCGATAACCAGCCCCTCCTAAATGAGGTTCTCGCTCGCGCAGCAGAACATTTCCACATTGACACCCATGGTGTACAGGAGGAAAGGGACCTCGCAGAAGAGTTAGTGGGAGAAAGGAGGCCGGTTGCCCAGACCATCCCTATCCTTAAATCCATTCAGCGGAGAATAGATCCGTCCCTGGTGAACCCAAATCTCACCAGAGCAGTCAATCCCAGGGTTGAAAAACTTTTCAGGGCAGCTCAGTCTGACCCTCTCTATATAAGAGGACATCTGAAGCCAGACTCCCTAGTTGTTGCCAACATTCGTAAGAGGGCTGGAACCCCCATGTCACTCCACCACCCTGTTGGCCAGCTACAACTGCCATCAGTGGGAAGAAGTCGCGGCTCTCATAGCCTCTGCTCCTGAACCGTTAAAGGGCCAATTAGCTCGGATTTCCGCAGAGGGTAGGGCCGTGTCTGGTTGCATTTTGAAAGCAACCTTCGACGCCGCGGATAACGCAGGCAGATTGATAGCAGAAGGTACTGTTATCAAGAGACATGCGTGGTTACGGCAGTCTGGTTTTAAGGCAGAAACTCGGGCATCATTGTTAGACAAACCGATGGAAGCCGATCTGTTTGATAAGGCGGTCGAAGACGCACTGAAAAATGCCAAGGACGAATACGAGACACTCAAATCCCTTGGCCAGTTAACCAATATTCCCCCTAACCAGAGAGGGAATAGTAATTTTCGTCGCCCACGCGGCCAAAATTCCCAGAGAGGATCTAACTATTCCCAGGGGCAGGGTACATAGTGGAACAACAACCAAACAGTCTACCCAGGGTTACGGCAGAGGTAATGGGAGAGGTCGTGGTAAAGGCAGAGGCAGCCCCAGCAAGGGAGGCGGCACGCCTCCACCAAAGCAGTGACGCTCAGTTCAGGGTCCCTTCTCACGCAACCCCATTAGGGGGACGCATTTCAAACTTCACCCAGGCTTGGGACGGGATCACATCAGACAGATGGGTGCTGTCAACAGTATCCACGGGATATTTTATAGAGCTACTTCAGCGTCCCCGGAACCATCGTCCATGACAAACAGTACACGCCTTAGAACATCAGAAGATTCTCCTCGAGGAGATCGCCATTCTTCTACAAAAGGATGCGATAGAACTCGTCCCGGGACACCAGGTAAACAAGGGTATTTATTCAACTTACTTCCTTGTGCCAAAGAAAGACTTGACAATGCGCCCAGTATTGGACTTACGGCCTGCCAACAAGTATGTCAAGCCCCAAAAATTTCGTATGACCACGCTACAAGAGGTAATCCCCCTCCTAAAAAAGGGGGATTACATGGCAACCTTGGATATGAAAGATGCTTATTTTCATATTTCCATGTTCCCAGCGCACAGAGTACTTGCGCTTCAAGGTGGACAGTCGCCACTACCAATTCTAGGTACTGCCCTTCGGGATAGCTTCAGCACCAAGGGTATTCACCAGGGTACTGGCAGTGGCGGCTGCACACCTACGCAGGGAGGCAATCCCAGTGTACCCTTATCTGGACGACTGGCTCATAACGGGGGAAACCCCAGGAATTTGCAGGACAAACATTCAAAGGACTATCAACCTCCTCCACGAATTAGGCTTCTCAATCAACGAGAAGAAGTCAAGCCTGGTGCCAAGCACCGCAAAACAATTCCTAGGAGCAATCCTGGATACCCAGGAGGGGTTGACCTTTCCTTCAGAAGAAAGAATTTGGAATATACTACGGCAAATTCCGCATTATCAGTCCGGTCAACAAATAACGGTACGCAAAGCAATGTGTTTACTGGGCATGATGGCGTCATGCATTTACCTGGCCCCCCACCCGCGCCTGCGCATGCGTCCCATGCAGGAATGGTTGGCGAAACAGTGGTCTCAGGCAAGTGGTCAGTGGGACGATCTAGTGGTCGTTTCGCCAACACTAGTACAAAGCCTTCACTGGTGGACAAGAGAGAATCTCGCAAAGGGGAAACCATTTTACGATCCCTAAGTACAGGCAGTAGTCACTACAGATGCATGTCTGATGTGGTGGGGAGCTCACCATCTCCACCACACAGCTCAGGGTCTCTGGTCTCACTCAGTGGCCAAGAACCACATCAACCTGCTAGAGCTTCTGGCAGTATTCAGAGCGCTTCAGGTGTTCGAGCCCCAACTACTAAACCCGTCAGTGCAAATCCAGACGGACAGCACTACAGCCATGTTCTACCTGAACAAGCAAGGAGGGACTCGCTCGCCAAATCTGTCCAAGCTTGCCCACAACATCTGGATATGGGCACTCAGACGGAACATCTTCCTGTCATCACAACATGTTCCAGGGGAGCTCAATTCCCTAGCGGATGCTCTGAGCAGAGACTCCCTCCCAGAGGAACACGAATGGGCTCTTCACAGAGAGGTCGTAGAAGATCTCTTCTCTCAGTGGGGTTTCCCCACTATAGACTTATTCGCCACAAGCGAAAACAGACAATGCCCAGGATTTGCATCCAGGTTCCCCCAACCAGACTCGCAGGGGAACGCCCTGTCAGGGATGTTTGCGTACGCTTTTCCACCAACTCCTCTCCAGGAAAGTGGTGAACAAGATGAACAGGGAATCGATGACGCTCGTCCTAGTTGCTCCCATGTGGTCAAGACCACCGTGGTTCCCACACCTACGCAGGATGGTGGTGTGCGAGCCCATCAAACTTCCAGCCTGGTACAACCTACTGTCCCAGCACCAAGGTCAAACAGTGCACCAGCAACCCAACTCAATGAACCTGGCAGCATGGCTCCTGAGGTCATAGAGTTTGGACACCTCAATTTGCCACAGAGGTGTATGGACATCCTAAAGGAATCTAGGAAGCCAAACACAAGGCACTGTTACTTTGACAAGTGGAAGAGGTTTGTTATCTGGTGCCAGAGTAGACAAATCAACCCAGTTGATTGCACTCCTTCCACTATTGTTACATACATGCTCCACCTGCTAGATGCAGGATTGGTTTTTAACTCACTGAAAGTACACCTGGCAGCCCTCTCGGCTTACAGCACTTCCCATAGCAAGGTGTCGTGGTGGAAAGTACCAGTAGTTAAAGCCTTCATGGAAGGAGTAAAGAGACTTCACCCTCCTATTTCAAACCCACCGCCAGGGTGGGACCTTAATGTGGTGCTAGCCAAGCTCATGGGCCCCCCTTTCGAACCCATGCATAAAAGCAGTCTCAAACACCTGACTTATAAAACGGCCTTCTTAGTAGCTATTACTTCTATAAGAAGGGTCAGTGAAATTCAGGCTCTGTCAGTGCAGGATCCCTTCTTTACTATCCATAAAGACAAACTGGTTTTACGCACACACCCTAGGTTCTCACCTAAATTTATATCAAAATTCCATGTAAACCAGTCCATCGAGCTTCCGGCTTTCTTCCAGAACCCGCAAAGCTCGGCTGAGGTGAAACTACACACCCTAGATGTGCGTAGGGCGGTCCTCTACTATGCAAATAAAACAAGACCGCTAAGGAAAACAGATCAACTGTTTGTCTCCGTAGCTACAGGCAGAGAGGGGGATCGCGTCTCTAAAGGTGCCATCTAGAAGTGGATTATTAACTGTATCCAGCTGTGTTACTCACTCTCTGAAAAGACTCTGCCTTTTACGCCAAGGGCCCACTCTACTAGAGGCATTGGGGCCACTCTGGCTTTCATTGCAAATGTTCCCCTTGACACCATTTGCAAAGCAGCTACTTGGAGCTCTATTCACACTTTTACTCAGCATTACTGCATTGACACCCATTCCAAGGCAGATACACAAGTGGGACAAGCGGTTCTAAGACACTTATTTGCTCATGACCCTTCTCACATCCCACCTTCTTCTGGTACTGCTCGCTAATCTATGCACAGCATGTGATCTAAGCAGATTCCACAAGCCTCAGAAGGGATACATTACTCACCGTAATCGTATTTCTGATGCTTGTATCTGCTTAGATTCACATGCGACCCACCCTTCCTCCCCTCCGAGAGAAGGCGCATGATTGCTTGTAGTCTTACCTTTCTGTCTATCTGCTTGGATTATCTGTACTCACGCTACTCCTCATGGTACCTCATGTCATAAAAAATACAATCTGAGGATCCTAGATGCGTGAGGGATCTTGGGTACAGTGGACGTCGCACTAGGGATAGTATTATTGGCACGCCCTGTGTCGACGCCCATTTTCGAGTTTCGAAAAACAAACTAATACTCCGCAGCTTCCACTAGATGTCGGCCTATGCACAGCATGTGAATCTAAGCAGATACAAGCATCAGAAATATGATTACGGTGAGGAATGTATCCCATATCTATATCTATAAGGAAAGGTGCGCACTCCAATTCTCTGCATGCCCTTCCAGGCCACTGGTGTACTCCTCCGACCTGTTTCTGTGCCAATACACGTCATCAGGGAGGCTGGGTGGACTTGCAGCTCACCGCAGGTGCAGGTGATAAAAATCTGCTGCAAGGGCTACTGGTAGATGTAGTCATCTGGTCAGCAGAGAAAACGCTCACGCCCAATCCCACAGTGGAGAAAGGGGGGGAGAGTGTAGCCTCAAGTGAGGCACTCCAAAGCCGGGCATATATAACCCTGGTGCGGCACCTTGGCAGGTCTTGAGGATTCCACCCCTCAAGGTCCTGCGAAAAATGGAAAAATAAGGAAAGGTGCGCACTCCAATTCTCTGCATGACCTTCCAGGCCACTGGTGTACTCCTCCGACCGGTTTCTGTGCCAATACACGTCTCAACATGCTCATGACGTCTGTTCCCATTTTCCCCATATTTTATCCGGCTTTCCCCGGGCAGCCACGTGCTTGGTATATTCGGCGTTCCATTAGGATGATGGCATCTACATCTGTGGTCCATTGATCAAAGTGCAGGGTTGTTTCTGATCTCCACATTTGTGCAATGTTCCTTTTTGGCATTGCCTGTGGATGTTCAGAGCAACCGCTTTTCAAAGCGGGACATTTCCCCTTCTTCCTCAATACCCAGGAAGAGGTGTTTGGGTTCGGTTGGTATTGGGCAGCCCATGACCCTCGAGTCTTTCACTGCATTGCCGCCAAAAGTGCTGTATTATTGTGCATTGCCATAGGATGTGGTAAAAAGCTCCTTGTTTTCCGCGTAAGCATTTTGGATCGGTCGCTTTTCCCCACTTGTACAGTGCTACTCGCGGGTAGTATATTCTGTGAAGTATCTTCAGCTGTATGAGCCTGATTCTGGCCGAAATCGCAATGTCTCTAGGATACATAAGGATTGAGATCCATTCCTTGGGTAGTATCGGGCCTACATCGCTCTTCCATTTCAACTTCAGACTCGCAAATTCTGTCGTGGCGAATGAAGATATGGTGTTGTACATGGTAGATGTGATTTTGTTTTCCATTCTGTCTACGACTATATTTCTTTCTATTGGTGTGCATTCCGGCATGTCTGTCAGCTGATCCCTTTGTTCAGATAGTGCATGTTGCAGCTGTCCATAGTGATAGCACTCGGTGGCTGGAAGACTGAATGTGGCGGAGATCTCGGCAAACTGCATAAGCTGGTTGTTCACGTATATTTGCTGTAGGGTTTGTATACCGGCTGCTGCCCATTTAGGCCATTTAGGGAGTTTACTGAGGCCTGTGAGGTGAACGTTGTTCCAGATGGGCAGGACTGGGGTAATTCTATTATCCCAGCCAATATGTTTGCTTCTCTCTATATTTGGGCTGTCTGTGCCTTTATCGAGCTCTCAGGAGGGTGAGACATTTTGCCGCAGAGGCTTTCGATCGGGGACATGTCATGCCGTGCAGCAATCTCCACTTGTATATGGGGAAGTTGTGGATTGCCATGAAGTATGTCATTTACTGTCGCCATTTGAGTCGCCCAGTAGTAAACTTGGATGTTGGGGAGCCCTTTCCCCCCTCCCAGACTGAGCGCTGGAGGGTTTTGAGCGCTATTCTCAGGTGTTTCCCTCCCCATAGCAGTTTACGTGTTGTTGACCATCGCACATTATTGTAGACTGTCGCAGGAAAAGAATCGCAAAAAGGAAACGCCTCGAAGGCGAGGAAGCGAAATTGGTGCAAACGAAATTGTCAAAATATGCTCTTGAGGGAGCCATGATAACTAGCACAGCTGAATCAAGCATGCAGGTGGCTAGTCCACAGCAGAATAGTCAGGGAAATGCTGGATTCTATCCATGGGGAAGAGATTTTAGGAGAAGAGGATGGCAGAGCAATCAGGGCGGTTTCCAAAACAATCGGGGAGGTTTCCAAAATATGCAAAATGGTAACCAAGATATGTTGAATGGGCAAATGGCCCGACCACCGTCAGTTTGTTGGCTGTGCGGAATAACAGGGTATTTGGCGCGCACATGCAGAAACCAAGGCATGATACAGAACGGCCAAGAGACAGGAGCAGGCATGACGAACACACCTGCAGTTTTACAGCAGGGTATTGCACAGAATCGCACAGTGCAACAAGCGGTGCCAGGAGCGCAACAAGGCGTGCAACCTCATAGCATGGGAAATTTTCCACAATGACTATCCCAACAGGCGCTGTTGCAGTTATCACAAACGATGAGCACAGGGCAGACCCCAAACCGTGGAATGGGAAGGAACCCTGGGAATGGAGGAAATCCACTTGTACATAGTGGACAGAGTTTGTATATAAACTAGGACAGCTCACTGGGAACCCTGATGTGTTCTATACTATCAGTGACACCAGACCCTCCCAGGGATCCTAGGGTGGATGTCGTTACAGGGGATAAAGAATATTTCTTCCTAGTTGACACAGGTGCGACACGCTCGTGCATATGTGAAGGCAAGTTTTCCTTGTCCGGCGAGGCCATAGATACTCAGTTTTACAGGAGCTACCAGTCGAGTTCCCTGTACCAATGCACTTCCAGTCTCTATAGGAGATTGCACAATGAATGTACCTCTATTATATTCTCGGCAGACCCCGGTAAACATTTTGGGTCGAGACTTGATGACAAAGTTGAACATGACAATCTCGTTCACGGAGGAGGGCATAGTATGTTCCACTCCAGGTATGCACTTTTCAAATGTATGCAAAATGATTAGAGCATACTCGGGACACATAGCCATGAGGGCCATACCATTCGCATATGGGGTGCGTGTGCTTATGGCAGGATTGCCAGGCCTCGCAGACAAAATCATGAGAACCCCTGATGAGTTCTTATTCAGACCCAGCATACTGATGCACGAGGAGAAGGGACAAGTGTTTCCATTGACGATACACTCCGCTGCAATGCGAGGGAAAGTAGTCTTGATTGACGGTTACGAAGACGAGGGCAGACAATGGTGCACGATAGTGACATCGGAGTCACCATGTAATACGTCAGTGTATCCTGTGAAAAAAAAGTAAAGGGGTGTCTTGGAGGCTAGTGCAGGACCTAAGGCCAATAAACCATATTGTTGAGGCCGAGTTCCCTCTAGTCCCTAACCCGTCTACAATCCTATGTAATATACCCGTTGAGGCAAAATATTTCACGGTGATTGACTTGAAAAATACATTTTTCTCAATCCTGTTGCACCGAGACTCACAAGCTCTAACGTCATTTACGTTCAGAGAAATGCGTCTGAAAAGCACAAGGCTGCCACAGGGGTACTGTGAGTCTCCCTCTATTTTTAACAGAGTCCTGCAGATGGACTTAAGCAATATTGCATTCAAAAGTGTCGTCCTGCAGTATGTGGATGACATCTTAATGTGCAGCACAACAGAAGAGCAATGCAGGCACAATTCTGTTCAGCTATTGACTATAGTGGTTGAAAAAGGATATAAGGTTGACAAAGAGAAGTTGCAATATTGTTAACAAGAAGTGCTGTACATAGCTTTCTTGCTTATCTCACATGAAGGAAAGAAAGTGATCCCAGAAAGGGCTGAAATCATACTGAACACGGTTAAGTCGCACACGATAAAGCAGATGCAGAGCTTTTTAGGCCTATGCAACTATGTCAGGGCATGGGTCTTCGACTACAGCTCTTACACTAAGCCTTTACTTCAGGCCTTCGAGAAGGCCCAAGTGACGAAAGAAAAAATTGAATGGTCTGAGGCCATGGAGAAAGGGTTTGCTGAACTCAAAAGAGCTATTTGCACAGCTCCAGTTCTAGGGATCCCCAATTATGCAGAGACATTTTTCCTGTTTTCATACACAAATGGCAGTGTCATGACGGCAGTGCTCGCTCAAGGAACCTCGTTGGGGTACAAGCCCCTGGCATATTACAGTGGGAATCTGGACCCCGTAATGAGAGGCCACTTCCCATGCGAACAAAGTTTAGCTGCCGCAGCATTGGCCATAGAAAAGGTGACAACCATTGTAATGGGATGCTCAATGACGACGTACGTCGATCACTCGCTATTTGCCATTCTGGAGAAACCAAAGGGCACATTGACATCTCAGAGAGCTTCTGCTTATGAAGTGATCATATCGAATCCATCGAATAAAAATAGTCCGATGTAAGATATTGAACCCAGCTATGTTCATAGCAGAGCCAGTCACTGAAGGAGATCCCATACATGACTGTGCAAATTATGAAGAATTCTATGATGATATCCCCAGGGTGAAAGAAAATGCCTTGGCAGGAGGGGAGATCATCTTTATTGACGGATCTTTGAGGATCGATCAAAGTGACGGGCAAAGATATACAGGCGTTGATGTAATGAAACACACAGCAAATGGAGAATTTCGAGTGCTTCGTAATGCACGCATACCATGTCATTATTCAGCACAGGCTGCAGAATTATTGGCGTTGATACTCACCATTGAGAATCACGCAGACCAGAAAGTAACGGTGTACAGTGACTCCGCCTATGTGACCTCGACAGTGCACGAAGGCCTGGCGCGCTGGAAAAGGAGGGGATACTTCTGAGTGGACTCCACGCCAGTGCAGCACGCAGCCTTATTGGACAGGCTGATTAAGGCACTACAGCTCCCAGTGGGCATAGCGGTTGTAAAATGTGCCGCCCACACGAAGGGGACAGATTTTATCTCCCGCGGAAACCAAGCAGCAGACACGGAAGCCAAGCGTATGGCATCCAAAAGTGAGACGATTATGGAAATGGAAATCGCCCATACACATGAAAGGATGATGGTTGCACGAACGACTCCTGAAGCCTATAACAGTCTTGGGCAAACACAGCTAATGGAACTGCAAGGGGAGGCACCACAGGAAGAGAAAAACCTGTGGAAATATCGAGGGTGTTCTTTAAACCCCTCTGACAGCTTGTGGCGGGCGACAAGACAGCACTGGAAAACCAGTAATGCCTGTAGCCCTATTAAAAATAGCACTGGAGCAGTTACATTACCCGGCGCATATGACACAAGAGAATCTAGCAGCAACGCTCGCGGAACACTGGTTCATAACGAATTTAGCGGAGCATGTTGCATTCTTTATGGTTAACTGCATAATCTGCCAGCAATTCACAGCTGGGCACACATTAAAGGTAATGAGAGGAGTCATCCCCAGGCCAAATGGGCCTTTTCAGCACATGCATGTCGATAACGTCGACATGATTGAAGTATGTAACGGGTACAGATAATTGTTGTGGTGTGTCCATTCTCTAGATGAATAGAGGCAGGTCCATGTACACACCCAGAGACTACCTGTGCTGCCAACTTTTTTGTGAGGAAAGTGTTTCCAAGGTGGGGGGTATGCAAAGTCATGAGATCAGATAATGGCCCTCACTTTGTTAATTCAATATTTGAGCAGATTAGCTTGCTGCTTGGTATAAAGCACAAGTTCTCGTCAGTGTATCATCCGCAAGGTAATGGGATCTGTGAGAAGCTCAGCGGCTTGTTAAAAGAGAGGATAGCCAAGTTGAAGCTTACTCTAAAGAAGGGATGGTTGCACTGTCTTCCACTGGCGCTGTATGCACTTCGAAAAAACAAAGAGGTGATGGCTGGAAGGTTTAGAATGAATCTTAACCACTGGCGTTGCTCTGGGCAACCCTCCAGACCACCGTTCTTCGCCTGCCAAGCCATTACAGAAGGGAAAAGACCATATGCAAATCAGGCTTGGCCCCACCCCAAAAGGGGCAGTCCAGCCCGAACTGCTAGGTCACATTCCCTCTGCACGAGACCACAAGCATCCCCAAACATGTTTCGCCCTTGTTGGGGCTCATCAGTGAGGAGTAGCTTGGGTCTCTAGGCCCAGCAGGCACGGGACCCACGTCTGGGCATACCCGTCCCACTCGGGGTGACACAGCAAAAACAAAGAGGTGATGGCTGGAAGGTTTAGAATGAATCTTAACCACTGGCGTTGCTCTGGGCAACCCTCCAGACCACCGTTCTTCGCCTGCCAAGCCATTACAGAAGGGAAAAGACCATATGCAAATCAGGCTTGGCCCCACCCCAAAAGGGGCAGTCCAGCCCGAACTACTAGGTCACATTCCCTCTGCATGAGACCACAAGCATCCCCAAACATGTTTCGCCCTTGTTGGGGCTCATCAGTGAGGAGTAGCTTGGGTCTCTAGGCCCAGCAGGCACGGGACCCACGTCTGGGCATACCCGTCCCACTCGGGGTGACACAGCAAAAACAACGAGGTGATGGCTGGAAGGTTTAGAATGAATCTTAACCACTGGCGTTGCTCTGGGCAACCCTCCAGACCACCGTTCTTCGCCTGCCAAGCCATTACAGAAGGGAAAAGACCATATGCAAATCAGGCTTGGCCCCACCCCAAAAGGGGCAGTCCAGCCCGAACTGCTAGGTCACATTCCCTCTGCACGAGACCACAAGCATCCCCAAACATGTTTCGCCCTTGTTGGGGCTCATCAGTGAGGAGTAGCTTGGGTCTCTAGGCCCAGCAGGCACGGGACCCACGTCTGGGCATACCCGTCCCACTCGGGGTGACACAGCAAAAACAAAGAGGTGATGGTTGGAAGGTTTAGAATGAATCTTAACCACTGGCGTTGCTCTGGGCAACCCTCCAGACCACCGGTCTTCGCCTGCCAAGCCATTACAGAAGGGAAAAGACCATATGCAAATCAGGCTTGGCCCCACCCCAAAAGGGGCAGTCCAGCCCGAACTGCTAGGTCACATTCCCTCTGCACGAGACCACAAGCATCCCCAAACATGTTTCGCCCTTGTTGGGGCTCATCAGTGAGGAGTAGCTTGGGTCTCTAGGCCAGAGGTTGAGATTTATTCTAAACCTTCCAACCATCAACTCTTTTGTTTTGCTTTTGTCACCCCGAGTGGGACGGGTATGCCCAGACGTGGGTCCCGTGCCTGCTGGGCCTAGAGACCCAAGCTACTCCTCACTGATGACGCCCAACAAGGTTGAAACATGTCTGGGGATGCTTGTGGTCTCGTGCAAAAGGGATGTGACCTAGCAGTTCGGGCTGGACTACCCCTTTGGGGGTGGGACCAAGCCTGATTTGCATGTGGTCTTTCCCCTTTTGTAATGGCTTGGCAGGCGAAGAACGATGGTCTGGAGGGTTGCCCAGAGCAATGCCAGAGGTTGAGATTTATTCTAAACCTTCCAACCATCACCTCTTTTGTTTTGCTTTTGTCACCCCGAGTGGGACGGGTATGCCCAGACGTGGGTCCCGTGCCTGCTGGGCCTAGAGACCCAAGCTACTCCTCACTGATGACGCCCAACAAGGTTGAAACATGTCTGGGGATGCTTGTGGTCTCGTGCAAAAGGGATGTGACCTAGCAGTTCGGGCTGGACTACCCCTTTGGGGGTGGGACCAAGCCTGATTTGCATGTGGTCTTTCCCCTTTTGTAATGGCTTGGCAGGCGAAGAACGATGGTCTGGAGGGTTGCCCAGAGCAATGCCAGAGGTTGAGATTTATTCTAAACCTTCCAACCATCACCTCTTTTGTTTTGCTGTATGCACTTCGGCACCAACCATGGTCCGACCATCATCTTACGCCACATGAGATAGCCACGGGCAGAAGAATGAGAACTCCCCTGACACCCCGAGATGGAGCTAGATGTGATGCCAGTCAACAGGAGAGGGTTTAGGGTCTGAACTGCATGACATCTTGCCTTACTGTAATTTCAGACCAGATGCAGCGACGACGAAAAGGGTGCAGCGCAGCACAGAACACAGAAGGGGACACTGCAACAGGCCTAGTTCAAGGTCTACGTGTTCCACTCGTCTTCCCTGGAGATGCCGTCCTTGTGAAAAACCAGACAAGGAAAAAGTGGGATGAGCCAAGATTCAACAGTCCTTTTATCGTGGAGGACTGCACTCCATCCACAGTGAAGTTACAAGGCAGGAGAGCTTGGATTTTTCTCGGTGATAACAAACCCTACATTGGAGAAGGCCCCCTGCCTGCACCCCAACGAGGGGAATCGACAAGCGACAGGGAAGAACCACAGCACGTGCAGACGAGATCCATGATGAGGAAGAAGGACGCATGACTAGCCAGACAAAGACCTTTCTGCAAGTTGTGGCTTAAATTGGACACTTCCACTAAGCAAAAAAGGGGATAAGGACATAGAAACTGACACTCTGTGCATCCTAGTTGCAGGGTGAAGAGGAAAATTGCATGTATAAGCCACAACATAATCTAGTGACTGCCGAACCTTGGACTGAGGCACACTTAAGCCTGGATGAGAAAAGAATATGCCAAATTTTGGCCGAAGACATTTACGTTGGAATCAAATACAGTATCCCGACTCGTTCCGCACCAGAACCCTATTCAGAATCACTTATGGTGTCCCACAGTAGAGACATCACAAAGGACCTAGTCACCTATTTTGAGCTAGTGCTAAGATCATACCTGTCATTGGTAGGATGGCTCACCAGTGTCAGACTTTTTACAAGATCCTGAAAATAAAAAGACAATAGGGCAACTCCTCACTCATTGCCGAAAAACTCATCCTACTCCCCGAGTACAGTGAGAAAGAATTAGATGTTCCCAACACAGGCGGAAATACATGATTTTATCAACGCACTGTTCTTTCGCATAATCGAAGACTGTCCAACTCTTATCGGGAGAACAGACACACTCACGTTTCTTCAAAACCCAGCAAACACCGAACATTTAAGACATCTTTTCGACGAGATCAGAATTCTCGTTGCACTCCACGCGACTGGACAGTGTAGACATTGTTTACATCAAGGAAAGAACATATCCTGAACCCAGCAAGACAGGACAAATGTCCCTGTCACCAGAAGACAGCAGATTGGCACATAACGTCCTCTTTCGCCTAGTCACTCACTTTCCAGAATTAGTGGGGAGACCGATCGATGTTGACGTCCTCACATTCATCAGAGATCTATCTAATACTGCACGGATGGGAATGCTCCTGCATAGAATCATGCTTCAAGTGGAACTTTCTAACCATCAGAGGAGCTATCTGAGGAGATTCTAAGAATGCCTTCTGCTGAGGGACAGATCGGGGGAGCAGAGTCAAGAACTTCACTTGTTATGCTTGTTGTTTCTTTTTTCTTTCCTACTCCATCATACTGATCAGTGTCCAATAGGTCTTCAGGACTAAAGCAGATTCGAGGAGTGGACTGGGAGCTTACTTTGAACACGCATAGTAAAGGAACTCACTGAAGTGTTATTTTATTTTGATTTTGATTTTCTCCATAGTCTAGCAAAGGAACTGCATCCTGAAATAAAACACAATTTGTCACTCACAAGAGGGGGGACACTTTTGAAGCACCTGACACTCTTAGACAGAACTTGAAAGACAATATTTGGTGAGGGAATAATATTGACATTTGTTGAAGGATCAAGATGGGGGTCCATAGCCGCAACCTGGTCCTCTCACAAGAAGAGATGTGCCCCCACTTCTCTGGAAGAAAATGTTGCCGCCTAACGTATAGAACCATAATGTACTTATGCATTATATTTATCATTATTTTACTGTCATTAAAGATCAGAACTGCATATTTTATTGGTGCACAAAGCGTACCAATTTCAGTGCACCCACCTGATGATGCAAGCATGAAACCCACAAAAGCACCCAGACCTTATATAGACATTCCAGTTCCTAGAAGATCGGACGGAGGAGTGAATGAACTTGAAATGAATGTAATTGGCAATAATACACACACACTTGAGGTAACGAACGAAAAGAAAAGCCAGAGACAGGGTCAGCACGAAGTGAAATCACTGACCACTACATGCACACAAACAAAGAATGCACATGAAACGGGCCTAGCATTAATGACTGCAGAACCACAAACCAAAGCAGCGGAAAAGAGACTACCTGCCATAAGAAACTTCACAGAAGCTGTTGGGAGAAAACAAGAAGAGTTAAGGGAAAAACCAACAGAAGCAGTCATATCAGAAACTCTTGAAAACAAAAGCCAACTCGGAGAAACTCTCTGTACGAACACAAATGATAGTAGACTCATTGTTCTCGCACATAGCCAGAGCAAGCAAACTACAAGAGGCAATGAAGAACAAAACAGCAGAGACTGTATTGCCAAGCACACATGTCCTAACACAAAGGACAATTACCAGTTTTACAATACAGCCATATATCGGACCAGCATCGGGCTTGTTGGCATGGGTATTTGCACGCAGCAGAGAAAAGATGCATGAGGACCAGGAAAGAGCTGCCAGACTCCTGTCCACTCAAATGGCGCAGATGAGGAAACCTGCACCATGGACCGGGGATACCTGAGAATTCTCCAGCAAGAAAAAGCCATATCGATGCATTCAGGGATGTCGTCATAGCCAACTACAGGAAAACATTAAGAATCAAAAGAAGTATGCATGGAGATGACGATGAACTAAACGACTACCAGATCTAACTGATGATGAAATAAGAGACTTTGTGAAGGCCAGCGGGCATGCACCTGAACGTACAAAGTTTCTTTACTCCAGGAAACGCAGAAATTGTGGTAAAATCGATTTACTGCAGCCCAAATGGACGATGTCAATTAATGACATGGAATAAAGAGAAAAGTGTAAGGACAGCAGGAAGCCTAAAAGGAGTAATAAAGATATGGACTCCAAAAGGACACTTCTTCAAACTATCCTGTACAAACCCAGAAGATGAAGAAAGAATGAACCCAGACGATGAAGTGGAGATGAGTACAGAGAAACCAAGTAAGATGAATCCAAAGGAGGAAGTGGTAGATGAATCGCCCAGAGGGGGGAGTGTAGAGGAGGTCCCAAAAAAATTCTGCACTCCCATCGCCCATTTTGAAGTATCAGGGAGGTTCACACCAAAATACATGACGTATGATGAACAAATAAACCAGCAGAGAGCCGCAGTAGGGCTCTGACCAGTGCCTATCAGAAGAACACCTGTTGAAGTACCAATACCCAGAAAACCATGGACAGTAAGGTATCCATTGAGAAAACCCTACCAGCAAATAAGACGAAATGAAGATTGCCTAAGTACCGTCCTGGAAGAAACCAAAAAGGCCTTGATGGAAGACGAATGGTGACGTCAAGAAGGCCCGGACGGACTCTCAGATGGAAGAGATGACGACCCAAGGATGACGCAAGAGACGAAATGCCATGAATAAGGATATCATGAACCTAGAAGGAGAGAACGATGTTGAAATATAAAGAGGCTTAAGCTGTAAGCAGGATGAAGACATTGAACCAGCTAACGCCTGTACATATGCTTGTAACCGCAAGAAAGCTATGAAAACAGTGCGTCTCGCTATGCTAAGTAGAAGAATAGAGTGGCATGCGCCATCATACATCTACCTCAAAACGAACCACAGTATTATAAGTGAAAGTCTACTTTACACAATAGCAGAATCAACCCAGGTTACTAGAGGCCAAATAGGACAAGATTCGTATTCCTGTTGAAACGAGAAGTGATGGCTGAATCGAAACTCAGCAGATGCAACTTGCACCAGAAAGAGCCAAGGTCAGACCAATAGAAGGAACAAAGAGTAGCTTTGCATAATTGAAACTTAAGAACAGAATATCCTGGTTTTGGAAGGTCGAGCTAAGGAGGCGTAGGCAGGTGGCAAGCCGAATAAGAATTAAATGCACAAATTGAGGGAAACTTGGCAAATTCACGGTGTGAGCAGCACGTTACCACCCGAGCGAGAAGAAGCACAGGTTCACACCTACGCTTGGCAGCTGCCCAGACAGAGAGATCATAACTTTTCCTGACAAGAAGATGCAGTTTCGAGGCCAACCACAGCTAACTAACTGACACATAGCCACTAAAGTAATGATGGATTGAAGGAAGGCTGGGTGAATCATGGGGCACCCTGCACCTGGCTGACCATTCTGTGTGCTGCTAAGTGAAGTGGAAATGTATGCATGGGGTTGAAGCCAACCCAATCACAATGGACCAAATAATCTAGGGTCCTATAGATAGTAGAACCAATGTGACGTCATACTCTTAGTGACGTCTACAATAGTAATGTTTGAAGGAAGGGCCTAGATGCCCCCCCTGATAGTTTATCCAATCCCCTCACTCCGTTACCATATACAGATATAGTACCTATATTAAAGTTACCTTTTCCTAACCAATAGAATTGCATGTTAACTTTTAAGTGTTATACGTCAATTATGACGGGTTTCGAGTATAAATGTGATTGTTTGAATGAAGTTCGTTGGAGTTGAAGCGAGACGGACTATCGCATCACTGTTGATTTCCATGACTCCCCATTTTTTGTACTGATCATTAAACGAACTCCCTTTGCCAAACCATTGAGTTGTCCTTATTGATTGGTGTTGGAGTAATAAACCTGCACCCCCATCCATCTCAAAGGTGCAGCTATCTCGTCTTAAAGTACTCCGGAGCAAACCCCGGCTCTATGGGCTGGCCGGGGGTCTCCCCTGTACAATGGTACTTATGTTCTAGTATAGTTACCGGACACTTTGGCACACCAGCCATAGTATAATGGGAGAAAGTGGGAATCCTTGTGGACAATGCAAAGGATCTTGCATTTAATCCTTGCATCCACTGGGAACCATTGGAGAGATTTCAGGGCTGGAGAGCTATGATCCCCGGGCTTGAGGCCAAGGACAAGTCTCGTAGTCCTGTTCTGGATAAGTTGCAAAGGGCGGAGAGTAGAAGCAGGAAGATTTAGAAAGAAGGTTTTGCAATAATCCAACCTAGAGAGAACCAGGGCTCAAGAGACCGTGAGCTTCTGGGGGAAGGAGAGGAAAGGCAGAATACCTCCTGAGGAGGTGCAGTAGGAAGTTTGACTATTTAGAGACATCAGAGATGTGGGCAGAGAAGAAAAGCGTGGAGTGAAAGATGACCCTGAGGTTCGTAGTCCCGCAGGTGGGAGTAGGAGGGGAGGGCCAAGGGAGGCCGGCCAGAGAGTGACAGGAAAGGAGGGTGAAGGTGTGCCGATGAGGAGGATCTCCGTCTTGCTGGAATTCAGGCAGAGACCATTGGCGGCACTCCATTCCTGAATGGTAGATAGGCAATATGAGATGAGAAGAGGTGTCCGAGGGACCCTGAAAATGAGTTGTCATCGGCATAGCACTGGAAAATTGTACAGAAAATGTCCATGCGGTAGGCGAGAGTTGCCAGCAGTTGGTTGAAAAGCTAGGGTGAGAATTTAGACCCCTGGGGGAACACCGCAGGTAGAAAGGGAGATGGATGAAAGGAAGGACCCAAGTTGGACCTGGGAGGGTCGATCAGATAGGAAAGAGGCCAGCTAGGCCAGTGCCTGATCAGTAATGCCCAGGTTGTCACAGAGGCGGTTGAGCAGGATGGTATGGTTGACAGTGTTGAAAGGCAGAAGAGAGATCAAGTAGGATGAGCACAGAGGGGATATTAGCATCAAGGTTGGCGAGCAGATGTTCAGGAGAGCAGTTTCTGTGCTTCTGACAGCTCTAAAGCCAGACTGATGATCATGGAGCCAACCAACAGAATAGGTTAAGCTGCGAGATGGCCAGCTTTTCCAGGAGTTTGCCCAGGAAAGGAGTGTTGGAGATTGGGCTATAGGTAGCCGGGTAAGAAGGGTGAGCTGTGGGTCTCTTGAGAAGAGGGTGCATAACCCCTCCCTTGCACTTTCCCATGCACTTGCGCATTCTCAATGTCACTGGGCCTAGTAAGATCGTTGTTTTGTTCTCCCTTTTCCCCCTCCCTTGCCTAGTCGTGCTCTGAAACACTTGTGTACAAGCGTGATACAAATAAAATATCAATATAATGCACAATACAGATTTTATGAAAAAGGTGCACATGCACATAATCCAGAATAGACAGACTACACAGATTAGCTGCCTCACAGAATGTAAAAGTGCTCAAGCATGGGTACAGGAGCCCATTTGAAAGCAAGGAGAAAGCTACAGATGCCATAGCATAGTGTATGAAGATTAGAAGCTACCAGGAATGTGTCTGTATCCAGACGGACTGAGCTTAGGAGAGGGGCATGGTTTTGAAGTAGTGTTGCCATTAGAGAGCCAAGGAACATGTGGCTGCAGTGTGTAATATATCAATGCTTACTAATATTAAATAGCAAGTGAAAGCAGGAGTGAGGCTTTTTTTGAAGATCATACCCTGAGAACAAAATCACCTTAAATGACAACAATTTTGTAGGTTTGGGGGCTGGCAATGTTGACAAGTTAGGCAACACGAGATTAAATGAGATGCCCAGCATCACGCATTGGTTAAAGGGCTGTTTATGGGATTTGCACCTACTATGCAATTTGTCTGCACGTCGCCGCTTTTTTTTTTCCTGTTCTTACCATGAACTGAAATAATCCAGTTTTGTGGAACTGACTTGGAAAGAGCTCAAATAACATAACCTAGCATGGCAATTTTTATAAACCTTGTTATAGAAGCACATTATGCAAAATTGGAATGAGTCTAGTCAGTGCCCCAGATGGGACTTGAAACTGGGAGTATTTAAAGTTGGGGTAAAATGATTTTTTTAGGCAGTAAAAATGCAAGTCCAATTCCCAATCCGAGTTTTTTTTTTATAAGTGAGTAAAAATGTTTTAACTGAAAAACTGAATTTTTAAAAAATATTTATTTCTTTGCAACTAGTTATTCATGCACATTAAAAAGATACATGTTTACTTCTTCCAATCGGGCAGTTAAAATAGTAGTTTCTTCCTGTGTTATTACGAGCACTACTGGTCCAAACATGTCATGGAGCTGTGACGGTGAAAGCAGTGGCGCAAGATTCTACTTGTCTTTTTCCTATTTTGTTTTTGTGAGTATTTGCCAATATTTGCAGTGTAAAAGTGGCTGACACACTCCTTATCTGCAGGGCTGAGTCTAGCTTCATTGTCACCATCATCAAGGGATATATAGAAGTACCAGCATATTTAATTGACGTGATCTTAAAAAGATTTTATCTGGGTTTCTCATTTGTATTTTAAAGCTCTAAATACAGCTAGAACACAGGCTTGTGAAATGCTCATTTGTAAATGTGCAGAAAAAAATGAATTGTACAAAATAGTAAACAGTTTTTCGTGTTGAAATGAACAGACCTCTCTATTTCTCTCGTTCTCTCTTGTTCTCTCTCTCGTTCTCTTTCTTTCTCTCCCTCTTTCTCCCTCTTTCTCCCTCTTTCTCCCTCTTTCTCCCTCTTTCTCCCTTTCTCTCTCTCTCTTCTTGATTTGCACCTCCCACATCAACCAGGCGTCCCTGACCACAGGTTAGTGGATACAGAAGGTTACCCCCTATAGTCTGTCTAGTTATGAGGACCTAAAGGCAGAATGCCTTCGCATTAAACTCCATTATGGACTTCCTAACTTTCTCAACTCTATCCAGTTGTTGGTGTACTCTGGAGATTTGGGAATTGTGCCTTACAGACACCCTGTTCGATTCTCTTTATACAATGCTCACTCTTGCATTTCCCACTCCTGCTCTTTCTTCTACTCTTCCTCGACTTGACCCACTTATCCTCCCTCTTCCCTTCAATCTTCTATACTTCTTATATCTCATTCGAGGTCTCGCCTCCACCCCCTTTGATGTTACTCCTCCCTCTACTGCTGCCTCTTCTACCCCACTATTCCCTTTAAGCACTATTGCTGTCCCCCCACTTTACTGCTCCCTCCAGCGTACTAACTGCAGTACATCTCCCTCCACCCGGCTGCTGCTGGTCTCTCCGCCTGGCTGCTGCTGCCGGTCCCTTCCGCCCTCATCCCCCCACTGCCAGTCCCTCCACCCTCTTCCCCCACTGACAGTCCCTCCGCCCCACCCTCCCCCCCACTGACAGTCCCTCCGCCCCACCCTCCCCCCCACTGACAGTCCCTCCGACCCACCCTCCCCCCCACTGACAGTCCCTCCGCCTCACCCCCCCCCACTGACAGTCCCTCCGCCTCATACCACTTCCACTCACTAGTCCATATCTAATTTCTTCAGCAATTGCCACCAACTCTTCACCCAAATAACACATTGCCTGCTTCCTTTTGCTTGCTTATATTCCCCCTTCTTTTCTGGTATTTGCTCTGTCCCTGTTCCACCCGCACTCCCAACCCTGGGATGGTTAGATTTCGAGCAAAAGTAGAAATAGGCAAAGCCCTGCCCACCTCAGTCACGCGGGTCTGCCGTTGATCAGCAAAGGTGGTTCTGGAAATCCAGTGCGTCTGTGTGGGTGTGTGTGTTCATCTTAGGGGAGGCCCAATTTGTGTGCTTTTTACTGCTTTTGAGCTGTGCATTAACTGCACAGTCAGTCTGGCCAGGAACCCCGCACAGCCAAAGCACGGCAGTGGGGAGCAAAAAGAGAAGCAGAGAAAACGTTCCATTGGAACGCATCGAATCGGTAACGAGTATTGGAAGAAAAGAAAGTGTCATTAGAAATCTCCCTCATCTCAGGAATTGTCTCAAAAGTACCAAATGTAAAGAAGACATCAGGAGTAATCTCCCTTGTCTCAGTAATTGTATCAAGAGTATTGAAAGGAAAGAAAGTCTCGGGAGTAATTTCCCTCATCTCCAGAGTTGGGATAGAAGTATCAAGTGTGGAGATTACATCACTAGTGATCTTCCTCATCTCAGTTGTGTGAAAGATACTGAAAGAGAACACATCTGGAGTACTCTCCCTCAGCACTCATCAAAAAAGAGACATTCAGTCTAGAGAGTGCCACGAGATAAATATCCTTTGTCAGAGTGTTTGAAGTGAAGAAATCAAGGACACTAGGAGAAGAGTTCCCCTTGTTTTCACCGACAAGAGGAGGTGAGAGAAAAGTCAGAAATAACTGTGTTGGAAGCAAAATGAGTGTTTGACTTTGAAGCAAGCCTTAAGAGAAGCCTGGGAAAAGGTGCAAAGGTAGATTAAAAACTGTTGCGGGAAACTATCCAAAGTTAGCCAAGGGCTGAACCAGGAGAAGGGAGTAATTCTCCTGGTTCTTTCACCTAAATTGTTGAATCAGAAACTAAGGCAAAGGATACTGAACAGCAGCTTAGAGGCTGAAAGTCCACCAGGAGGAGATAGCAATTTTTTACTGTTTGACCAGAAGTCATTCTCCTGGTATTCTCTACAAGTACTGAACTTCAACTATTACCAGAGACTAATAGAAATACGCCCATAGGGCTGATCCCATTCCACCAGGAGAAAGGAGTCATTCTCCTGGTATTCTCTAAAAGTACTGAACTTCAACTATTAATGTCTTTTGCTGGTGGTAGGGCTCTAGAGTAGATGAGGCCCAACAAGGCTGAAACGGGTGTAGGGGGTTGCTGTTGGTACTCTTGTTCAGAAGGGAATTGCAATGGCATTTCGGTGCTGGACTGCCCATGTGGGCGGGACAAAGACTGATATGCAAAGGGATATTTCCCATCTGTGGAAGGTACAGTGAGCAAAAAGCAATGGCTGCAAACTCTCAAAGTGGGAAAAAAATACAGAACAGTTTATCATGCCATGTTCTTTCTGGAGAGGAGCGTTTGCTACCTTTTTGAAAATTGTTTGGACGGAGGACAGACCTTTTGAGTTTGACAACGATGATGACTACAAAGAATAGATGCTTGTAAACATGTGACCATTTGTGCGACTCCTTACTCCTGCTAGCCACAATACCCATACGGGAAGTCTCATGTGGGCGAGGGTTTTCCTTGTCCTCACATCCTTTGTGTTCTAGGGTAGTTGGTAGGGGCTGGGTCTGCCTGATGCCATCACTTCGTGGCACTGCGTGGCTGTTCTTGCTGTCATGCACAGATGTTGTCTTAGATCCTTGCTATGTGCTGTTTGCTTTCCAACTGCAGGATATCGTGGGAGACTGGAGAACTACTTCTTTGGTTTTGGTGTCTGTCACGCTACACAGGCTCCCCTTTTGATACGTTCTGTGGTTTCTCGCTCTGATGTTCGGTCTCTGGAAAAGATACAAAAAGACTGGCAAGCATCTTGAAGAGTAGGTATAAAATGAGACAAAGGTGTACTGCTTAGAAACATACTGGCACAAGGGGAGGGTAGGCATTGGGGCCCTCTCCCAGTCACCTCTCGACAAGCTCATAGTACCTGACCTGTCACACTAAGTTCCACATCAATCGGGAAATTGTTTTGCTGGTGTTCATTTCAAATAGCGCTTTAGGGGGAAATGGTTCTTCACGATATCGACCTTAAATGGGCACTGAAATTCTACCTAGATGGGACCAAGAAAGCCACAATCCCTAAGAGCTTTGTTTTCTGAGGGCAACTGTTATCCACTGGTTGTTTCTAAAGCTTCCCTCTCCTGCTGGAAAGTCTCTTGTATTATTAAAAGCAGCAGGTGCCATGGTATGCAACCTCCCAAGGTTCTACACGCTCATGCCTTTCAAGTCAGCATCGATACATTTTCAGAGACGTGCTCCTTTTGAGGTTATTGCCAAAGCCGCCACCTGGAGTTCACCTTCTGCAATGCACCAAAATGCTCCAGTCCCATCCCCGCAAGCGGGAACTCTCTCATAAGTATGGAGGAAGGGGGACTATGGACTTGGGAGTGCAATAGATACTACGGTGACTAACGTTTCCTTACCTGTGCAGCTATTTCTCTGACAAGCTAAAGGGGACTGGACTAGCCTTAAAGTAGGCTTTACGGATGTTTGAAATAAACTGGTTCCAGAGATTGTCAGGCTGCATGTCTGCACTCTGTTTTCAAATTTCAATTGTGAAACTCACAAGTTGTTTATAGAACAGTGAAGGGTGAGGATAAGAAAAGGCTAAAACATAACTGGGCCTTCTTGGCCGGGCTTGCCACACACTTGCCTAGTTGCAGAAAGAGAATGTTAAACCCAGACGATCTCCTTCTGAGCTGTAAGGTTTTTCCTGGTTCAGAATTTATTTACAACAGTTTGATTAAGCCCCATTTGGTTTCATGAGGATGACCTACCGGATGGGCACAATTGTTTTTCCACTTATTTTAACTTTCCCTCCATTCATTTCAGTTGGGCCCGGAGCATATATACAAGGAGAGCTTCTCCCATTTCTGTTTACCTTTTGTTTTAATTTAGCACCACCCTCCTTAAGTAGAGTGATGAAGAAACACATTCTTTCTTTTCGATTCTTTTCATTTAGGTAGATTTTGTTACCCTTTGTGTGGTCAGAACAGGCTGATGAGTGACCCTATTCTATTGTTATGGCATCCCACCGTGCACCAATGATTATTTCTTACCACAAAGTCTTTTTTAGTGCCACGCAATCAGAATTGCTGCTCCTCATGGTAAAATGGGCCAACTTGGTTTTAGTCCCGATCCTTGCCCTTACAGGCTGGACATTTCCATATTTGGTCATGCATTCTCATGGGGACCGGCTGCAAACTCTCAGATAGTGATTTGTCTCTGAACTGGGACTTGGGGCTGACTGGTTCTAATCCACATGCAGTCAGAATATGTCTGTTACAGGGAAGGTATAGGATAGCAGGCTGCTTTGATTAGACAGCCACTGCCTCGTTGAATGGTGCAAATCCTTCCCATTGGAGTGCTTGGATTGCTCCCAGCCTGGCTTTGGAATATACGGCTCGGGTCTTGGCCCGATATGAATACTGAAAACACCACTCTGGGAGACTAGTGTGCTGGATCTGCAGACAAACGTTGCCAAAGCCAGCTGATTGGGATTCTCTGGACCATCTTCTTGTGACAAAGCGAGACACTGCCAGGCACCTTCCTCCAGTAGACTTGACCAATCTGACGTCCTGCACAGCCTTCCTACTGTCTGGTCTTTGGAAACGTTGATGGAACTTCCCAGGGCTTGGACCACCATCAGAAGGGACACTGCTACTGCTCACATAATCCTTCTTGGAAACCCGTCACTCTCCAGATATATCTGCCATGGCATTCGAACCTGGTCACCTTCTGCTGCTCTCCACTCTGAAGAGGGATCTGTCTGGTACCTGTGCTTTACTGCTCTGACATGGATCACGCCTGATGCTGTGCTGGGATGACCAAAGAAAACTCACTGTGCCTTAAGTATTCTGGGGGATTTCCAATGTCAATGGAGTTGAAGCAGTCACTCTTCACCATAGCGGGCACTGTCTATTTGGTGGATCTTTGGAACTGTCCTAATGGGACCTGAACTGCCTGTGGCTGGACCAGACCCGAAACTGAAAACTACTGCACACAGTAGACCACCAGGCGCTTACAGATACTCTACATCAGCACATGGGGATCAGCAACCTTGTCCTATGGTGGTTCAAGTCCTACCTTGCTGGCGGCAAGCAGTTTGTTCAGATGTACACCTAGATCGCCAGTGCTACCAATCAGGTGTGGAGTCCCGCAGGGTTCCATCCTCCCCCCAGTGATCTTCAATCTATACATTGAGCCACTGGGAGCACTCCTAGCCGCACACAAAATCCACCAATACGCTGACTACACAAAGCTATACCTCAATATCGACTCCTAGGACATCCATAGGCTCAAAACCTGCCTCTTGCTGATCCAGTCTTGGATGTCCACTGCATACTCGAAGCTCAACCCCTCCAAGACCGAATTCCTACTCCTCACTAACACAGAACACTCAGACATACAGACCTGGCTATCAACCATGAACTCGGAGGGCTTCACACCTGAGCTCACCACCTGTGCAAAGTCCCTTGGGTTCCACATCGACAAACACCTTGCCTTCAAGACACACATAGCTAAGCAAACTCAGACAGCTTGGTATCTGCTCTCCCTTCTGCAAAAAGTCAAGCGCTTCCTCCCATCGGACAGCTTTAGATCCATCGTTCAATCACTGGTCCTATCCCACCTGGATAGGGCAATGCACTTCTCGAAGGCCTCCCATCATCCTCCCTTGTGCCCCTGAGAAGTGACCTACACGTGGCCGCGCGCATCCAGAGTCTACACAGATAAAACCACATCACCCACGCCTCTGCAAAAAGGAAAGGATCGGAAAACAAGCCTTCTCTGCCTGAGCCCCAAGACTATGGAACGACCTCCCCTTCGGCATCCGACTCTCCCCATGCTCCTACAATTCAGAAAATAACTCTTCAAGGAGTCTCTCCTCCTCAACACCTAAGCCATCCCATTGCCCCTCGCACCACCTGACTCGCTAGACTCCGCTCACCTCTCTTCTCCTCGCCACCCGGTGCAGCTGTACCCCGCCTCCGTCTCCATCTGTATCCTAACCCCAGCTGTATAGCTGTTAGTTGTAACAACTGAAACATGCTCCGTTATACATCTGTAATGTTGTACACCTCTGTAAAATGCTCCGTTATGGATCTGTATGGTGTATACCGCTGTAAGGTGCTCTGTTGCTTCTCAAAGCTAGGTCCACCCTCAATGCATTCCATAATATTAATAACCGGTGACCCCCTCTACATCCTGCAACCAAACCAAAAGCATGAGTAGTTCTCTCCAACAGCACCTGGCTTTCAGAGTTCGTGGGCTGAGGTTGCATACCATTTATTGAAGTTCCACTGTTTTCATAGGGATTTAATGGGCATATAGTCTGATCCTTACCATTGCCTGACTGCTGGCAGGGGGTTCTGGTGTGGGATTCCTTCTTGGGGGAGGGGGGGGGCCCTCAGTATTTCGAAATTGGGAGTTGCACCATCCCTTTCTGGGAAACCCTGTAACTTTAACTGATGTGCCACTATCTCCTGTTCCAGATACTTGCCTTTCAACTGGTCCCACTGTAACTCTGATTACTGACATGTGTAGTTGGGGAATGGCATATGCAGCGTTTTTACTGTGTTCCATCCCTATTTAATTTAAATAGTACTGTTATTGTTTTGCATCACTTAATTTTACTGTGTTTACTAAAGTGAAAAGTAGCTCCTTGAGTGTGTTACCAAATGTGTATGTATAGATTTTGTTTTTGCCTACTGAGTACTAGTATTGACTTTTAATAAATTTCTGCTCTTTATTAAATAGTATATTTGGATACATCTGTGTACACATTCAATGACTTGTCCCCTTCATTTGATGTTAACTGTTCCTGCCATCAAAACCCTGATCTAAGCTTGACGGCTCGGCCTATGCTACCCATGGAGATTATGGTTAGACCAAAGCTCACAAAGGTCCACTTTTTTGGTTTCCCCTAAAACCACCAGTTCTGCTTCTGAAAATCTCTCGCAACATTATCTAAGACTGCAGTAAATCTCTATCCAACACAGTGCAAGGGAAACGGATTAACAGTCTGTGCCAATGTATTGGCTGGTAAAGGGCTGTTGGTCCAAAGTCCTGTCCAAAAACAAAACTAGGGTCACCAGTGTCCACCCAGGATAGTGTTGACCAAAAAGCTCCGTTCTGGGGATTTGAATGCCCCTGCACACTTGCTTCATGAGGCTTGACTTCCTTTTGTGTCATCGGGCTTCATTCAGCCTGCAGTCCTTATCTTGGATGTCTTGATAGTGTGATCGGAGTGCACACTGCAGATCAGGATAGAGGTGTCGCTAGATTTCTCTAGGTGCTTGGCTGTGGGTTAGGAGTGCTTATTGCAAGCCAGGAAAGTGATGGTTTGCTGGTGGTCTGTGCGTGTCTTGGTGATGTGAGGTAATTTGTGCCATTAGAAGAAAGGAACTCTTAGAATGGATAGGGCAGCAATATGCAGGGAATGGCATCACTGCAGACCATGTAGGGCCACAGTGTCATAAGTAGGCGGAAATTGACCAGGCAAGTCAATAGATCCACACTGTCAACATATGTCAATTCATGCTTTATAGAACTAGCTTGAAAACCATGCAAACACAATTTTGACACCCAACCTAGAAATCATTCCAAATAGTGTAAAAGTGTAATTTATGTGAAAAAAGCAAACCATCTGTCAACCCCACCTTTCCCCAGCTTGGCGGTCCATTCATTCCCTTTTGGTGGGTATATACCTGTTGATAAATTGGGTGAATCCTTTTTGGCTCATAACGCCCCCTGTGCCCTGCAGCCTTGTTCCTTCCCTGGAATGACAGTCCCAATAATCTGACAAATACTTCATACCTGCTTCGTTGCTTCGTTGTGGTTTCATTCCTTAGATCCTGCCCATAGCTAAGGATCACTGGCGTGGATCCATACCTAGTAAGAGGGTTGAGATGCAGCAAATGAATGAGTATTGTTGGCCTGCCCCATCACACCCGATTCCCAACCCCATTTTCTTCACTGTCAGAATGCCTCTTCCTGCACCCTTCGCATCTACTTCCTAGCTAAGGGGTATTTTTCCAAGCTTCGTGTGGGATACTTAAAGAATTCACACTCAGCTTTTTATCTTTTCTGCTCCTCATCTTATCAACCTCTCTGTGAAGAAGGCCCTGGCTGATTTTAGCATCAGTGGAAACCGAAGTTATGGAGATGCTTCAATCCAGGTGAGGGGATTTTATATCCATTTTGCCATGTGGCTGGAGTTCAATTTGTGAGGGGTTTAAAGCTCGTTGGAGGCACAACTAGGGATTCTCCACCTAGCCTAATGTCTGACAAACGCTGTTACTTTGCACCGGTGGGCAAAGGAGCCAGCAGGCCTACTGGGCACAACATCGGAGCACGTTAGTGAGGTTTGATATGGCTCTCGGCGTGCCAACTATCATACTTATGAGAGTGAAATGAGTGCCAGGGGATCTCCTCTCATGCGGCCCCTTTTGTGTACCCAAGGTTCATGCGTCCCTAAGCCCTCTGCTTATGGTGATAAGGCCAGTCCCCAGACTGTCTTCATCTTCCAATTCACAGATCCTTGTTGCACACTGGGTACAAAGTAAATGTTTCAGAGGGAGAAAGTGAAGAAGAAATGTTTAGCCGGGGTAAATCGCGAAATATCTATGTGCAGGAGTCAGTGGTAGGAGAGCAGGAGGCAACCATGCTGTTTTGACATTTCCACAGATTGCACCTAGTTTTGCTTTCCCGCACTCAGGCCACATGTGCAATAGCCATTGGCTAGTGTGAATTGACTTGTGGCGAGTAAGAAATGGTGTGCTGTGGGAAATTGAGAGGGCAAGTGCCTTTATATAACCTGGCTAGTTGCTTGCAACTTGTCATTTCTGCCACTGCCCCCACCAGCTCTACTCTGCGTTTGTCTACTCCCCTGTGCTCCGGGACTAACTGATTCCTTTCTACAATCTCTTCCCACCTTAAACTATATACCCTCCCCGCACGGCTCCTACTCCCACACTATTGCCACCACAGGCATATGAATCAAGCTGTGACTAAATCATTCTTGTGCAAAATAAAGGTATCGGTATATAGGAAGGAGCCTGGAGAACATGTTTGTGATCGTGGAAAGCCCTTCTTGAAAGTGGAGAAGGGTGCGCAAATGAAATCTGGCTAATTCGTCCCCTCAGAGTTATACCCTTCTGTGAATTCCACCATGCCTGTTATAACTCTTGAATACTGGCTGAACCAGGGCTGAATAAGATAACTTATTGGTTTTTACATTACCCGTGACATACTTGAGCCATATGCTTCTTTTTTCATGAACATTTAAAAAACCTTTCTTTTGATGATTGTTACTGAAAACAGACTAACAACAGTGGATGTGTTTTTTTTTTTTTCGTTACTAGCCCCATTCTCCATTTCTGAATTGCCAATACAGTGTTAATGTAACAAAAAAGTGTTGACTCTTGTTTGGTGCGTATTTAATTTCTGTTTTTTTTTCACCTTGTTTAGGGCCGAAGCATGTAATAATAAGATTTGTGGTTAAATTCTTCCCACCGGACCATACTCAGCTGCAAGAGGAATTGACAAGGTAAGTAGTCACCGTCCTCCACCTTCCCAACCCCCTTTTATTTTTTAGAAAATGGGTGGAATGTTTGATGCAATGGTTTGGTGGTAATGTTGCTTCCTCTTTATGTAGCTTGTCTAAACTAGGGTGGTTAAGAATGCATAAATGTGTTTTTATCTGTCCTTTCCTAGTAAATTAACAGTTCGCTGTGAATTATGTATTAAATTGCCACTGACCAATAATACCTGAAGTGAGCAATAGGAGACTGACTATACTTTTTGTAAATCTGTATCCAATATTAAAGCAAATAACGATGGGTGGGGGGTCCTGGGAGTCCCTCTGCCAGACATTAGTCCTGGTTACAAGAGCCTTTCCCCAAGTCTTTAGCTCTCTAACTTTCACAGAGGTGACATATCCGAAACATATCTTTGTCCTGCTCTGGGGCAGTCCAGCACCGAAATGCTAGGCAATTCTCCTCTGAACAAATAGCAACCCCAGACATGTGTTTCGGTCTGGTTGTACCTCATCAGTAGGGTGGAGCAGTGCCTCTCTAAGAATAGTGAGCAAGGGGTCCACGTCTAGATTCCCCTAGTAACTTGAAGGATATAACGTCATGGCCATATAGTGGGTGCCACTATGTTGCGGTCCTTGCACGGGATGCCAGTGTCTGCATTCAAGGCATGCAGGGTTTGCCGAGCTCTGTAGCTGCTGACTGATTCTCCACCCAGCCGCTCTATCGCACATTGCAGTACAACGCTAGCCTAGCAGTTTCAGATAAATGTGTTTCAAAATCTGAGCCTTTGTTTTCTCTCGTTTTGTTTTCATGTGTTGTCTAGCTCTGCTGCTTTCCTTCCTTGCCTCTGCTTACCTGTTCCCTTCCCCCGCCCTCCTGGTCCTTACTGACTCCCTTGCTCGATTTTCCTTTGTTTTGTAGACCAGGCCCTCTTACCCTCTGTTTGGCTGTTCTCCTCATACCCATATTGGAGTCATCTGATATCTCTGGCTTGAGTCCCAGAGCAGCACAACTAGAAACATTGCCTCCGACATGTTTTTTGCACTGTCTTTGCACCACTTAAATGGTGAGGAGCAGTTGAATGTGGCTCAGTCAGCGAATCTCCCTCACAGCCCAACATGTGTGGGGCGCTTGAGGGACTTCTGTGCTAGTATGTAATAAAGCTGTGATCTGGGCTCGAGCAAAGGATTCTGGTCTCAACAATAGAGGCAGACCAGTATGCGGTTCCAGCGAGAACCATACCTTGATAGACACCCAGAAGGTGTAAACTGTTCATGAGTTGCTCATTTTTTCAGGAGGAAATAAAACAAGCTTGCCTCATGTCAAAGAGTAGTTAATTAGCGTTTCCAAGGTTCATCATCAATGAGTTGTTGCTGCAACTGCAGGACAGTTAAGGTCCATTAGGTGTGGTGGAATATAACCATGTTCTTCTGTGCTCCATGAAGTATTTGGACACATTCTCTCTTCTGGATCAGCATCCCGACTAGTGCTCTATTTTGAGGTAATTGTAAAGCATTATGTAACCGGCCTTCTAGCACTCTCCGAGATGTTTTTTGCCAGATGCTTCAGACCCTACCGGAAATCTCTTGATTGAAAGGTTGTCTTCCTTGGCCAAAAATCTCCTTTCTTTACACTTTGCTGCTAAGTGTCTGGCTATCAGAAAAACATTCTCTTCAGTAAATTGTGCCAATTCCAACATTCACATCCAGTTATCTAATCCCTGAGATCTAGTGTGGCATCCACATATATTATAGCTCCTAGTTTATGAACAATGTTGTTAGAATTGTCTAGTTTGTTGTCCATTTACACTATAGTGAGGTCATTCTTTTGTGGCATTTTCCATCAGAGCATGCTTAAGAGATGCAGCAAAGTTTTGGTGCCAGCCAGATGTGCCCTCTTGGGGAGCTCTGCATTTTAGGGGAGTCTGTGTTGCTTTTCATTGTGGATTCCTAGCTATACGTGAGGTTTTCAAATTATGTTCATCTGATGCGAGTTTGGATGTGGCTCCAGTATTTGGGAGTTTGGAATCCTTCTGTTATTTATCTGTGAAGCCACAATGTTTCCCTTGATCTACCGATTTAATAATGCATATTCTCAAAGTTTGAATTTCTGCTACTTCAGACCACCTGGATTGTCTCAGTCTTTCTTTATCTTGTTGAACTCTTTGCCTGTTACTTATAATTTCTTTCCTATCGCGTAAGTTGGAATTTATGGGTATTTGGCAATCACTTCCGAGGCATTATTGCATTGGTTCTAAAATGGCTTCATCCAGGGAGCTTCTGGTCCAATCCTAGCTTCTCCAGACGTGATTTTCTTTACCAGAAATCCTGAATGCCTTCCCTCCCCTATTTCCAATTTCCCACCACCCTGACTATGCTCCTTTCTACCACAATGTCAATCCACCATTTGTATTACACCTCTCTGCATCTGGCTACCGCACTCCTAAAATCTTGGCCCACTGAGCACCTGGGTGTGGTGCTTGAAAGTCAACAATGCGGCAAGTGCTGCATTGCCATGTTGTTTTTGAGTATAAGCACATTGTAGTTTTCTTTAGGTTGGATGAAGAGGTGGTCATCTGCAGTTCCATTTTACTCATTCTCAGTCATCCAGCGAACCACTGACATTATTCATGGTTCTCTAGTCTTCTCCATTGTTAACCATCCTACACAAGACAAAGGTCTGCCTAAACCCCTCTAAACCTTTCTCTTAGGCTAGTGCAGTCTATGAACATGGACAAAAGGGCCACGTCTTCACTAACTGAGATTTTAAATGTGTGGACAATGCATGCCAATGTTTCCTTTCCCAAAGCAATTTCTAATAACTTACTTTCTTTAATAATTACAAATTAGAAGGGGATTTATTTTGGTGGACATGGACCTGTTAGAACGTTTGTGGCATGTTAGGGATTTGCAATGTTCTCAGTGTAACTGATTTCCCCTCTTGGCTTCACAATGCAATGTTGATGTTCATGGTGATTTGAGGGTATGGTTGGTGCAATGGGTTTTGTTGAATCGTTCTGCACTCTTTTGCATGGTTCATCATGCTTCTAACTCTTGCAAGTGCACCAAGTTTAAGAGATTTAGACTGACGATTTCTTGTTTGAGTGGAGTGTAGCCCAATCTATAAGAAATTGCCTTTTAATAAACTGGGCCTTTGTGTTGTCATACCGAGAGGTGTCGTCGGACTAAGTAATGCCATGTTCGAGGGTTTTTATTAAAATATAAGAAAATGCATATTTAGACCTATCGCTATAAGGCAAGTTCAGTGCCTAACAAAACTAAAAGTAACGGTGCTCGGTAAGGTCCAAAAGAAATTGCTTTTAGTCCAAATCCTAATAGCTAACTGGCCCTACCACTTAGTAAGAATGAACAAACGAAGGAGGCCGCAGCAATAGCCTCGGTCCTTGGCTTCTGCCTGGCCCAACACTTGAATCTCTTTTCCATGAAGATGATTTAAAAAGTTTGTCAAGTTCTGGATCTCTTCCCACAAAGTTCATGAATTTCTTGTAGCACAGTCCTCTGCTTTTCTGCAGGTTCTATATGCCAAGTGTTTAAGTCTTTACATAAAATCCATATGGTTTCTTTTTCTCAGGAAAGACAAGGTTTTCTTAACACAATACCACCATTTCTTACTTGGCGAGTGACTGTGTCCTTGTCTTGTTTTTAAACAGTGGAAACGTCCAGGGTCGCTCTCCTCCCGGTTCTGTTCACTAGGTTTCATGTTTCCCAGACTCCCCAAAGTCATCTTGTAGGGTGTCTGCCCCTATGGGTTTTTCGTGCTCCCATAACATTTGTGGCTTCTCCAGCCTTGACCGTTAGTATCTCTTTATTTCCCACGGCTTAGCAGGGCCTTGGTAGGGTATTTGCTCGTTCGGCTTTTCTTGGCTTCCGTAACCCTTGTCTTTTCCAACCTTTATCAATGGTTGCCCCTCTCAACGTTATGTCTTTGGGAGCGCTCGCTTCCCTTACGCTGCTTTGCTATGTGGCTTACTTATGTGGAGCTTAAGGGTCCGACCAGTGTGGTGCGGTCTGGTTTTGGTGTCAGTTCACTGGTCTCAGGCCCCAGGGAAGGTGAGGAAAGGGAGAATGCCTCTGAGGAGGTAGAGCTGAATGTGGGCCTTCTTGGGTCTGTGATATGAGGTGAGAAGGAGAGAGAGGAGTCGAAGATGACTCCCAGGATTTTTGCCACACAAGAGGGTGGGGGGAGGGGACACAAGGAGGGTGGCAGAGATTAGGGTGGAAGGAAGGGCCAGGAGTTCTAATGAGAAGGATCTTGGTCTCAGTGGCATTCAGACAGAGATCGGCAGTGCACCATGCCTGAATAGAAATCAGACATTCAGGAATGAGAGAGGAAGGAGGGGAGATAGAGGAGGGGACCTTAAAAGAAAGCTGTGTCATGGGCATAACACTGCAAATGAGGAGAGAAGGTGGAGATGAAGTGGGCAAGAGGGGCAAGGTAAAAGTTGAAAAGCCACAGTGAGAGAATAGAGCCCTGAGGAACGCCGCAGGTAGAGGGCGAGGTAGGAGAGAAAAGGGTCCATTTGAACCGGGGAGGGCCGATTCGTAAGGAACGCAGTTAAGCAAGCCAGTGCCCTGTCCGTGATGCCCAGTGTATCGCAGAGATAATGTGGTTTTGATGAACAGTTAACAGATTAGAGAGCAAGTAGTCACGGGTGTTCAGAAGAGCAGTTTCTGTGCTTCTGGCTGCTCTGAAGCTGTACTGGTGGTCATGGAGACAGCCGACAGCTTGTGTGGTGGGCTGCATGGGAGATGGCCAACTTCTCCAATAGTTTGCCCAAGAAGGGGGTAGTGGAAATATGGCGGTAGTTAGTCAGACAGGAAGGGACCACAGATGGCTTTTTTAGGAGGGGGTGCACAGGGGAGTGCTTGAGAGGTAGAAGAAAGGAGCCAGTGGCAAAAGAGTGATTGCCAAATTCGGCCAAAGAGGGAGCGAGGGCGGCAATATTGTCCTTGATAGTTCTAGAGGAGCGGGGAAACGCCTGTTTAGAGGAGACTTTCATAGAGCAAACGGTCTTGGTGACCTCATCCTGTGCTATGGATGAGGAGGAGGGAGGGACAGAGAGGGGCCAATGGAGGCCTGAGATCAAGTGGACAGAGTGAGGAGGAGAGCGAGGACAGGATGTCTGGACTTTTTGTTGTGAAGTGGGAAGCCAAGGTCGTGCAGAGGTCCTGGAAAGGAAGAGAAGTAGAGACTACAGTAGGATTGGCAAGTTCCTTGCAGATTTTGAAAAGTTCAGCCATGTTATTGGTGACCCCCGAGATGCGGGCTTGGATGTGGGCCTGCTTCTTTGACTGGATGGAGAATCTGTAATGCCTTTGGAGCGGGTGGCATGCCAGTTTGTCAGAGGATGCACGAGAAGCCAACCATTTCTGTTCTGCTTTTTGGCAAGGCTAGATCAGAATTGTACCAACTGTTGCATTTGGAGGCAGGCTTCAGGGGTCCTATAGATGGTAACAAGAGTGATCAATAGGGTGCGGGAGATGCAAAGCTTGCAGACAAGTCATTCGAAGGGGGACCTGGTGGATTCCCATTTATTTCCTTTGGGGCATACTTCATCGAATGGGTGGTGGTGGGGGTCCCAGGCCCCATGCTCTCCCCAGTCCCATCCTCTATCGAAAAATATGGGATTTGTCCACACTTCGTAGATTAAATGTCATCAATATAATGCAGTGAAATCTCTTTGCAAATTGTGCCATGCAATTGTGTAAATGTAAACTGGTTCCCGATCATACCAAAACTTGAAATCAATATTAAAGATGTGGGATTCATTTCTTTCCATCCAGGATGGAAATCCTGTACTTAAAATGATTGCAATGCCAAAGTTGCAGTCCCCCGCATACAGGTCCCCCTCGCATCCCTTGCCTGCTGTCTGTGAAACCCCTTTATTGTAAATCCAGGAGGCAGCGAAAGAAACGCTGCAATGATGCGTTTCGCACCAATTCGTTCCTTGATCACATCATGAACAGTGCTCCCCAACACAGATTATAAACGCACTGCAGTCCCCTTTCAGTTTCCATATTTTGGGCCTACAACATGAATTCTAATAGTGTGTTTAACAGAGGCCATATTTGAATGTGTCTATGCAAGTTAGCTAGTCAGTAATGAAATAGTACTCTTGCAGAAGGTTGAGCAAGAGAAACACTGATGCAAGTGACACACATATAGCGCATATAAAGTCCAAGTGCCCATAAATGTACAATATACGAACGTACCATACTTGCACGATGTAATCGAAAACTATTGCTGATGAAATCCGACATATTTAAAATACTACACACTAGTAAAAATGAATAATCCAATGTTAAAGTGCACAAAAGACTTTTCTTGGCTTTGCCATGAAGTCTACAAGAATCCATAATTGTTCCTGCAAACGACATACACGAAGTATGCAATACTACTTGAATATACAATTTAATAATGTGACCCAATAGAAAAGTGCTGAGTGCAGGAACCCACCTATAGGACAGACATAAAAGATAACGTGCAAACTGCTTAGTATAATTCAAACCAGTCAAAGAATGAAGATGTACCAACATTGAAAGTAAAACCATTACAAATAAAGTGCAAAGTGCATAATGTAAGCTTTCATTTTTATCACCCCCACATAGCCCGAGGGAATCTACTGGGGGTATTACAAGGTACCTGTCATGTTAAACTACTGCAAAAATATATCAATAGGGAATGAAATGCAAATTGCATGATGCGAGATATAATAAACCACCACAAGATCTCCTGTAAATATATAATGCAGGAAATCCTGAATGTGTGGAATTCCTAAATGGGAGGCCAAAACTGACCCAACTGTCAAAATGTATGCTGTTACAATGAGGTGCATAATGCACTAAAGTCACTGCTACACAGGATTGTATAACCAACAAATAACTACATTCTACACAAGTAGGGCTATCTTGACATGATTATATCAAAAACCCACTGACCAATCAAGCAGACGATGGGTACCAAATATGGAGTGCAATGAATCATGACGCCAAAACATCATAAAAACAACGCTCCTCCACATCTATAAACTACTGTCCTAAAAGTGGGAAAATGTGCAAGTCTGTTAAAAGAAAGTTCCTTCCTCAAAGGAACATGCAAGACAACATAGATGGGGGAAGCACATACAATATAAAAATAAACAGACAAGACAATTAACAAAAATCAAAATGCATTTGTGTAACAAAGTAAACCAATAATTCCAATATCTCAAAAGTCTCACCCACTAGAATGCTTCTATGAAGTTACTCATCACATGGAAACAAAATGAAGTAAGATTAAAAAGTCATCAAAAACAAGTTCTTGTTTCGATTAGATTGTCCTCCGAATCTTTGACATGTAATGTCCGCAGCTGTGTACTTCGGAAGCTTTTTCAGCAGAGGGCGTCCTGCGTCAATGACGTTGTGTCTATGCCCCTCGAAGGCCTTTGTCGAGGGCGACGTCACCAGATGTTATGAATAGGACACACAGCGCCCGTAGCTTCAGTTCTGTTTTTTCCTCAAATGTGTTTGCTTCCAAGACTCTGTGCACCTCGTGTATTCCTCCTGAATAATATCTTCGACCCCTCCGACTCCGCGGTCTGGCTTTAAGACTTGCCGGGATTGCAAGTCTAAGATGTGGATTACGGACCTGCATTGCATTTGTTTGTGGTGCTTGGGCGAGAGTCATGACACAGACGGCTGTTCCAAATGCCAGTCGTTGACTAAGGCCTTGCGGGGGAGCATAAAGGGAAGCTGCATGTAGGAAGGGGATGTCCACCGACGATTCGAGGGGCAACTCTCTGCGTCGGAAGGAATCCCAGGGATCTCGGTCCCGGAGTGGTTCCCGCCATTCGTCGTGCTCGTCTCGGCATTCCAGGAAGCGCCGTCACCGGTCTCCTTCCCCGTCCTTCTCGGAGGATGGCGCCGCGAGGAAAGTCCGACGAAGTCCTAAACTCCGGAGGAGTGGGCAGCCTTCAGGAGATTCTGGCAATTTTCCAATCCCAGGGCACAGTTCCGTCCTCGCCTTCACAAGAAGCCGGCAAGGAACGGTCTTGATCTGTGGCTCGTGTGCCTTCGGGCTCGGGTCCTCGGCACGATTCTCATCAGGAATCTTCGAGGTCCCGTTCGGACAAGGTTCAGGGTGAGCTCCAGAGACGTGCTTCCAGATCTCGGTCCTCGTCCCCGACGAGACCGCAGAAGTCATGTAAGGGCTCGAGGTCGGCATCGACTCCGTCAGTCCCGTTTCCACCAGATACGGATGTCGAAGCTGTGCCTTCACACCAGCCCTCAGCGCCGTTGTCGACGCCAAAGCAGTAGGTGCCTTCAAGGCCTTTCGGCCGGAATTTGCTGATGGAGGTCCCTGGTATGGTGGATCCTCGGAGGAAGGCTACTTCCAAGTCTATGAGGTCTGTTAAGAACTGCAGACACTCTTCTGTCCCAAGGCAGGAGTTTTTCCTCCCTCTGGATGACATCTATGAGGATGAGGAGAGGTTTAGAGTTTGACCCTGTTGAGTCTGATGTGGCTCCTGTCCTTTCCGGGGACAGTCAGTTGGAAGTGTTAGGACAATCTCTTCATGATTCCAGTGGCTTGGACACTTCTCCTGAGGTGGAGTTTGGCAGACCTGAGCCTGGGGCTCATGCCGAGTCGTCCTACAGGAGACTGATGGCCAGGGACATTGAGTATCTTGGTTGGTCTAGTCCTCCTGAAGCTTTTGTTTAGGATGACTTAACGGATATTTTGGATCAAGGTCCGTCCTCTGACCCAGTGTTACCTTTTCATTTGACGCTGCAGAAAAGGGTGGTGGCTGCTTGGCAGACACCGGAATCTCTTCCGGCAGTTAACAAATCATTAACCAAAAAATACCACCCTTCTGGTAGCGACCCCAGCTACCTTTTATCTCACCCCACTCTCGAGAGTTTGGTGGTTCAGGCAGCTACGGCCACCTCTAGGCAGGCAGCGTACCCTACCATCCCTCATGATAGGGATGACAAACACTTCGACGGTTGGGCACACAAAGTGTTTTCTCCGGGGAGTATGGCGCTGAAGTCAGCCCACGCCACTTGTGCCTTAGGAAGATTTTCACACACTCTGTGGAATTGTTTCTCCAGCAGCTGAGCATATTCCCGAGGGGGAAGAAAGGGATGCGTTCCTTGCTCTCGTGCAGTATGGCAAGGATGCCATGTGTGAATCCTTTCAGTCGGGTTTGGCTGCAAGCACCGTTATACGCAGATTTGTGTGGTTGCAGAAGTCAGGTTTTGCTCCGGATGTGCAAGCCCGTCTTTTGAACATGCCCTTTGATGGCGCACATTTGTTTGGCAGCAAGGCTGACGAGAGCCTTGAGAGGTTGCAGACCTCAAAAGCTGCGGCGAAATCTTTGAGCGCAGCTGTGCATCAACCTCCACCTTTCGTCCTAGGGGACAGCAGTGGAGGGGGGAGGTTCTATTCGTTACTACTCCTCCTTTGGTAGTACGAGAGGTGCTGCCAGTCAAAGGGGTCAGCGTAAAAGTACCCGTGGTGATTGGGGAAAAAGGGGTGCCAAAGCCGCTCAGGCAGCTGCCTCTTTGCCTTCAGGCACTGCCACAGCCGCTCCAACACAATCATGAGGCCATGTTCCATTGTTCGCCGTTTGGAGGCAGACTGTCTCAGCATCTCAGAATCATGGCGAGCTATTACTTTGGATGCGTGGGTTCTGGATACAATAGCCCATGGCTACTGCCTTCCCGTCATAAAGTGGCCTCACGACAATCCACCAGGGAATCTCTTTGAAGCTTCCAGATCCGCTCCTTGTGCAGGAAATCTTGACCCTGCTGGAGAAATGTGCTATAGAACTGGTGCCTGTAGCGGAGAAGAACAAGGGATGGTATTCCCCATACTTTGATTCAAAAGAAATACGGGGGATTGAGACCCATCTTGGACTTGCGTTGGTTGAACAAGCTTCTCCGGAAGGACAAGTTCAAGTTAGTCACTCTTTCTCAGGTCCTCCAGGCTCTTCAACTTCAGGATTGGTTGGTGTCTCTGGACCTACAGGATGCTTATTTTCATGTGCCGATTCATCCGAAGCACAGAGTACCTGAGGTTTGCGGCTGGTGACAAACACTTTCAGTTTCGGGTCCTGCCATTCGGATTGACCTCCGCCCGAGGGTCTTCACCAAGCTCATGGTGGTGGTGGTGGCAGCGTATTTCATTCGAGGGGGGGATTCACGTCTACCCCTACCTGGATGACTGGCTGATTCGTGCACATTCTCCCGAGCAAGCGATGGATGATCTCAGTCTCACCTGCGGCTCCCTCTACAAGCTGGGCTTCACCCTCAATTTCAAGAAGTCAAAACTGCCACCTTCCCAACAGCTCATCAGGGCTGTGTTGGAAACTTCCTTCGGGAAGTGCTAGCCTCGCAAGTTGAAGGCTCATCACATTGTGCAGATGGTGGACAAGTTTCAACATGCCCAGTGTCTCCCGGCTTTCAAATTCTTAAGGTTGCTTGTCCTCATGGCATCCTGCATTTTTCCTGGTGCCAGAGGCCACACTGAGGATGTTAGTTATTTATAACATCCTGTGACGTCGCCCTCGACGGAGGCCTTCGAGGGACATCGACCCGACGTCATCGACGCAGGACGCCCTCTGCCAAAAAAGTTTCCCAAGTACACAGCTGTGGACATTACATGCCAAAGATGTGGAATAGGTTGGAGGAACATCCAGTTGAAAGAACGTTACCAGTTGGTAAGTAACTTGTTCTTCTAGTCCGGTACCCAATAACGTATAGAATTCTTCATCGTTGTGTGCCTTGGGGTCCTTGGTTTCATAATTTAAAATAATGTTTTAGTCTCTAACTGGAATAACTTGAATGTCCTGTCACTGCCACGTGGATGATTGGGTACATGAATAATGTCGAAAAAGTTGAAACCTTGCAATTTGCCTTCATGATGTTCATGAGAGTGCTTGGCCATGGGATATGTATAGTCTGCATTATTTAGGGCACAAATATGTTGCAACATGCTAAGTTTGAGTTTAGAAGTGGTACTCGCAAAGTACCATTTATTTGTATGGGCAAGAGTATGTAAACCACAAATTCAGTCTCACAAGTCATCTTATATTTGATGGCTAATGTTGATTCAAAAACTGGATGTTTTTTAGTATCACACAGGGTGGCATAAGTTCAAGCCTTGCATTTCGTGCATTTAAAGAAGCCAATTTCAAATTTGGATAGCCATGTACAAGATATTTTCTGTGAGTTCGTAGTTGGTGAGAAACGAGTTTGTCTTTCACGGAAGGTGTTTTACGGTATGTAACATAAGGGTGGCTAGATAACGTCAAGAAGTTCTTATTGGCTCTAAACACATGCCAGTACTTTTGGACTATTTTACGAATTTGTGGACATTCAGCACAAAAGGTGCGAATCTTATTTGATCTTTCATCAAATTCAGTGTCCACGTGTGTAGACAATCAGCAGCTGGTTACGATTAAGCAATCTCGCTTTGGTATATGCTTTCTCAATGACCTTCGAGTAACCCTGACTATGGAAACTCTTGGCAGTATTTAAACATTCTTTGTGAAAGATCTACTATTCCGCTGGAGTCTGATAAACTCTCTATACCAGTAAGAAGTCCTCAGATGGTCTACCCACCTGACTAGGTTTGGCATTTTGAGAGCAAATTTCATAGCCATCTACCGAGGGATTTCGGAGTAACCAGGTTTCTTGAAGAAAAAAACATTCATTCGTTTTTAACATGGCAACTGTCGACATTTGTCATCAAGTGGAGATTTCCCCTAGCGTTCCAAGAAAGGAATCTCTGTAAATTAACATGGGGCAACACCTTCACTAGAAGAGCTCTTCCCGAGAGACATTCAGTTCCACAGTGCCGAGGTAACTTGGGGCCCAATCCTGTGTGTCTCCATAATTTCCTCTCGGGAGATGCCTCCGTTGAGAATGGGGAAATCTATCTGGATGGTAGACAATTATCCGGTTTCCCCAATATTCCCTATCTCTCTCGATTTTAAGCAGAGTTGGTTCATAGTTCACTATCTCAATATTGAATCCCAGTTTTCTCAACCCAACAGATTGTCCCATTACCAATTCAAGGACCACTCTTTACTTGAGTACTATATTACTCTGATTAATTCTTCCCTTAATGGGGAAGAATATCCTTTCTAAGTCGTAGGTAGACACCAAGGCCAATGCTGGTAACTGACCAAAAATGTTCGGGATATTCCCTTGCTTCAGACAAATTGGCATATCGGCCCCCCAGAGGCTGATTAGCTGTAAAATGTCCAATGTTTTAGATCCCAGAGTTTGTGCAGGTTTTTCTTCAATATCTCTATCAGATTGGTTGTTCTGTACTTCTTGAGATTCCCGCCCCCTAGCACCTCATTAATATCGTCCCCTTCTGTGTGTTATTTGGACCTACAGGTTTTCTATCTTGGCCACTGAAGGGTCCCGGATTTATATGGTTCCGGTCGGTGGGATTCAGAGTTTTTGGGACATAAAGATCTCCCATAGCCTTCAGGGCCAATTTACTGATTTTATTTTAGGTCAGGTGGAGATACTTTCATCAGATGGATTTCAAAATATACATTTCCTGTAGAAGTTGTTTTGCTGATGCAATATTAACTAGTACAGGTTTATTGCTGGGTAACGGGTGCCTGTTTTCTGTAGGGATTGGGTTAATTATAGGGACCTCCTTTTGAGCAAGTTCAGGACTTTGGGATCCCTCTCCAAACTCGGTCTGCTCTGACTTGCCATTAGGATCCTTCCCTGTGGGGGGGGCTTAACTGATCACCTAAAGATGCATCGTTCGTCTGATCAACCATGCCACCCTCCTCCAAATTTTTTGGAGGCACTTCCTTATTCTTATTTATAGCAATTTGCAGAGGAATAGCAATTTCCCCTTCCTTAATAGACTCTTGCTGTATAGTCCGCAGTTCCCCCTTTTCCTCCACAGCATTTATGTCAGGAGTGGCAGTGCCATGATCTAGTGCAGTAATTTCCTTCAAGTTCTTAAGACCCTCTAAACTGTTTACAAATGGCGTGCTTCCCTTTGAAGAGAGGTCCTTTGGAAATACCAAATTCTTAAAGAATGTATTAGTTATTGAATTTATTTTCCTAATTTTTTTTTTTTATTTGTTTCAGGTGCTTTTTACCTATCAGGAACTCTTTTAATTGGGGGGTGGGGGAGTCTTTAGTTAAATCAACAACCTCAGGATTCTTGATTATATTCAGGATCCCCGTTTCGCCGGGAATATTGTCTTGGTCGACTTCTTTACCCAACTGCAAGTCTATGATTATTGCGGATTTAACTGCAACTGAAGGTGCCAAATGGATCAGAGTGCGGTTCTGTTTCTTTGAAAAATCGCAGTTAGACTCTGATTACTCTTTCTTTACCCATATGTCCCAACGGACTAGCCTTGCCACCTATAAAAATCACTGGAAGGAGGAGGGGTAAGGGGATTTGCGGTTTAGATGGAAAATTGTCCTCCCTCATTAGCCTCATTAGTTCTTCACATCTGTCTATGCCAGTAAGCATTTGGGAATGTCATCTTACTTCTGCCCATATGTTGTCATATAAGCTGACGAAGGAGCTAAGCACCATATTTAACGCAGATACTGTTGGTTGTGTAAATCGGATCCTTTCGTCAGCTTCCCTTAATGTATGATGTAAAATTGGGTCACTTATGTTATCATTTGTAGACTCCGGTAATAGGCCCCTTTCCCTTAACCAGTTTTGCTTTGCAGTATATTCATCTATGAAGTTAGTGAGTTCAATGGGGGATCCCATATAAGAGGCATCACAAGTCTGTGGGGCAACGCTCTTTATTTCTGATACTCTAGATTCTAGATTATTCTCAGCCAAGGCTTTATACTCGTATCATCAATATCATTATGGGAGATTTCCTCAACCTCCAGTTTTTTTGCCACTTCAGTTAAGCGTGTATATTCTAAATTAGCCACTGCTAACGATGAGGGCACTGATCTTGTATCCGTACTCGTTGCAGTTCTTTTACCGAAGTAATTGGATATTCTTTTGCTAGGTATTGGTTCTCCTGTTTTATTTTTGTAGAGTTTATGTTTGGGGATGCACAATGGAGGTTTCCTCATTGGAGTTTTGAATAAGCTGTCTACATGGAGTGAGACCTCTGAAATGGCCTGTTTACTAAGGGGGGGATTTCCGCTGTACTTCGTGTCCCAATTTGGGTGTAATCTTAGTGTATGGGTCTGGTACCAAAGCTTTAGGAGGAGCGGGTACCAGAGTCTTTTTAATATCTATTGTTACTGCATGCTTGCCGTCCTTGCCATCGGGAACCTGTAGAGTGGACTTAGTTCCATGCAAGGCTTCTGAGGAATTGGTTTTATGTTCACCCCTCGGGAAGATGGGCATGGTGGTTCCAAACAGAGGGTAATTAAGCCCATATGAGTTAAGTGCCCCCTCCTCCCTATATTCTTTTCTACTAGGGGTAAACTCCCCAATTTCCTCAGACCCTTCCCCCAGGTGCCTAGCTAGGGTAGCCGCTAATCGGTCTTCTTGGGAGGCAATAGAAACAATTTATTTCCCCTTATATGTGCAGGAATTAGCATTTAACTCCGAGGGGGTCCATCCTGATTTTATATTTTTTGTCATCTTATCTTGGGAGTATACTTGTGCCTGAATGGTGGCCGGCCCTTTAAGAGTATCCCCCAAATAAGAATTAGACTCAGCAATTCCATCTTTGGCTCAGTCCTTTCTCCACTTACTAAAGCATTCTTGGGTGCCTTGTCCACACAGGAATCCATTAAAATAGAGCCCCCTAAACACCTCTGGAGCTCAATAGTAGCCTCCATAGCTGTCTGTTTTACCTAATGTTTTAGTAAAGTACAGGGCGGGGTATCAGTTCTTCAAAACACCAGAATAGCGCATAACTTTTTGCCCAGAAGCCAGTAACCTACTCTAAGTTTTGCCTATACAATGCTAAATCAATAAAAACAAATCTAAATTTCAGATAATTATATTTTAAAACGTCCACAATCAAAATACTGAGTCAATACTTTACACACAAGCCACAGATCAGATAGATAGTCCTGGGAAGCAGGATTCAGTAGTTTATAATCATAAAACGATGGAGAATAGAATCGCAGCCCCCAGAATCTGTATACACACTGTATAATACGGCTGAGAATCCTCAGAGGAGAGCTCCTCCAAAGGTATCCAGATGCAGCTCCACTTTCCAGGATTAGAATTGCGAGTTTCCCAAAGTTTCCCAAAGTCACAATCAAAGGGAGTCTGACTCCCCCCGCTCACCCTGTAACTTTAATTCCACTGGGAAGGTGTAGCAAAGAGAATAAATATTCCTTTTAAACTTGAGACTCTTAAATTAATAGTCTACAGTTGATAATCTCAGTGGGTGCAGAAAAGTGAGATTTTAGAATCGTCCGATTTAGTCAATCACCACTAGATCAGCAGAGGGCACGTTAAACAGATGGTCTACGAAGCACGTTGCAGTCTTAAGTGCAGAAACTAACACTTTTCAGTAATTCCAGAAAGGTAGGAAGGTAAGTCGGACAAATTACTTACAGGCTATTAGTGTACGTAGCTCACACTGTCAGTTGCAGGCAGAGTGCGCCTCCCGCCAAAGAGCAAAACAGCGGCTCCAGCCCTTTACGTTCCAGGGCTTAACGCCGCAAGGGGAGTAGCTCAGTGCTTTCATCCTTATAGAAAAGTGGGCGGGCCAGACGCTGGCCCATTCTGGAGCCGTGAAGAGTGCTAGCAAGCTGTATTACAGCACCCAACTACAGCATTTCAAGTCATCAGCTGATTATGAAGCTTTAGCAGCACCACCCCATATTGAGGTTGGCATATGACAGAGGAATGATGGTACCCATGCCGTTGCCCTCCAGTTGTCTAAAATTGGTCTCATTAAAAAGAAATAAATTGTTATTTAAACAAATGGTATTCATTTGCATGACCATCTCGGGTATGTTAAGAAATTCAGAGACCTGCGTTTCAAAAAATGTTTACCTGCCTGCATGATCACATTTTGGTCAATGGATGTGTACAAAGACACAACATTCAAGGTGGCCAGCATAAGAACTTCGTCCCAAGGGATCTTGTTGATATGTCTAAGAAAATCTTTAGTATCTTTCACATAAGATAGTAGTGTAGATGCATAGAAGATCAAAGTTTCATTAATGAAATGGGACATATTCTCAAGTAACGATCCTGCTAGGGTTAAAAATGGGTCTACCTGGTGGCTTTTTGAGGGAATTATGAATCTTTGGCAAGAAATAAAGGGTGGGGATTACATGGTGTGCTGGTGACAAATGTACAGTCATCCTCATCATGGAGACCAATATTTTTCCATCTGGAGAGAAGTATTCCAAGTTCATCCATTCTCTGTAAGCTTTGTTTTACAGCTTTGGTCTCTTAATTGTCTTTTAGCTTTAGACACGACAGGTAATCTTGATGGTTCAAAAGAACAATATTCAAGCCTTTAAACAATGGTTTGATGACTACCTAAGATAATTGTCGTAATTAAGATGACATGACATCCGCTATGACTATTCGCCCTCAGTTTCTCTAAATTAGCTATGACTAGACCTGGAAGGCCTGCCGACAACTACCCGTAAGAGGTGGGTTGCACCTGGGTTTGCACTTACATTTACTGTTGATGGGCCATTCGGGACCATTATTTGTCCATGCGATTGATTTCGGCCATTTCAGTAGTATCATCCAATAAAACTATCAATTCTGTTAGAGTAGGTAAATCCGATAGTTCCGTTAATTCTACATGCTGGTTTCTGTGTTGGGATTCATGAAATATTTTTTTTCATTTAACTTTGTTCATGAAACAGTCAAAATTCAATTTGGTCTGGACATAATCCTAGTGAGTAGAAGGCCAGAAATGTAGGAACAATTTCAGTAGCTGCACTTCATTATTCAATAGGGGTACATGACGCAGGCCACCTACAGCAACAGATAAGGTAAGTGTGGTGTGAGTGTTAAGCACAGTCATTACTCTACTACAGTAAATCCATACCACTCTTATTTCCTATTTTCTAGCCTAATGGTGTGTTGTAGCCATTTTGGCACTCACTGTAAGGGTGTCAGATAAGTCATACTCTAGCTGGAGCCTAAATAAGCCATACTTCACTCCCAAACTGTTGGTATAGCCTTGTTATAGTCCCCTGCTGCGCTCGGTTATAACTGTGCTGCTCTCTATCATTAGCCATTGTGTTCCTCACCATAGCTAATTCATATTGAACATTGCCTTGCCCCATAACTAGCCATCGTAAGATATGGGCAGGAAGCACAACCATTACTGTGCTCCGGAAACCCAGCCACTCTTAAACTACTAATACTACTATGTAAACAGTGCTAACATATTTAGCCTCTGAGTTGAATTGTGCTACCCTCCATAGTCAGCCATTGTAATACCCTTCATAGTTAACCCTTGTACTGAATTGTGGACGGAAATGTGTTGCACCTGCATGTATAATAGGGGGCAAACATCATGCAGGGTTTAGATGTATTTTGCGGGAAACTCAATGTGTTACTCCTAAATGTATTTTGGGAGCAAGAAATGTGTTATAATAGACATATTGGGAAGTTTAGCAATGTCTTATTTGGATAGAATTGTGAAGATTCGCCATGCGTCACATCTACATAGATTTGTGAGGATTTCCCTCGCTTCACATTTAGATAGAATTGTCACGATTAGCCATGTGTCCCATTGTTATTAGCTACCTAGAAGAACGTTGAGAGCACCAAATGTAACAGCCACCCTGCACCTGCTCCCCTCCTACACACCTCCCTCGTACTACACACGCCCATGGGCTAGCCAAATTACACACGCACACCCCCAACCTAACAAACACTTGCATACAAACACTTGCATACAGACACAAGCCAGTGCGCAGAACCATAACCTTAATAACCAGCCAACTTCTATATAAAATACACAAACACACACCCAAAATAACAAACCTTCACATACAACCAAGTCATTGGGCCTCACCCATACGTATACAACAAGATAGTTCACACAATTAACCCATCTGTAACCCAACACATACAATAGTGTCTCCTGGTTCTGGACCTATCCTATCCCTCTACCCTCACTAACCAACCCCATCTTCTCTCTTGCAGAGTCTCATGAGCACCTGGAGACTATCCCTGGGTTGTAGCGGTGCGCGGTAGAAGTCTACATAACATAACTAGTGGGTGGCTAGATTAACCACTTGCGTATCGCAGGTGCCATTTATTTTCTGCTGTGTCATAGTGTGGCCCTCTCCTGAGATGAAATAGGAGTTTCCTTTGCCGCGCTTTCCTCTACAGGTTTTCTTTGTGTGGATTGATTTGTTACTCTTCCACGGCCTCTCTCGTTTCTGTGTTTTGTTATCTTGACAGAAGAAGCCTAATTTCCTCTAAAAAATTAGTCTGGTAACTGGTTCATCTGGTTCATCATTTTCGCTATTAGAAATGTCTGATTCAGTTGAAGATGATGCTTTTTTGGCCTGATCTACTGAGATATTAACTTTGGAGAAGGGAGGTAATGACTGTAAATGATCAAATCTCTTGAAAAAGTTTGATATTCACATAGTTTTGTGCCAGCTTGAGTTTCTGTGATATCCTATAATTTCACTTCGATCCCCTCTATACAATTCAAAATTGCCATACAATCAGATTTGGCATATAACGAGCAAGGTGAGGAATCTCGCTGAGCATTAGTCGGTAGCCTGGCCCCATTCTTCGAACATTTCAGCATCTTGTTTTTTGAATGCGGGAGTAATCATAATCCTCAAGCCATGGGGAATTCTGCCCACATCCAAATCATTTTGCAATGAATGTTCTTCCCATCAGTTGCTGGTCTCCCTTTTCTGATCGTTTTCAAGATCTTTGAAAAGCGCTATTTACATATTGTCTGGGGCAACCCCCAGTTATTGGCACTGGAGAATGTATATTGGCAATTGTTTTTTTAATCAAAAATTGATACGGCCTGTATCCTACAAGCAGCTTTCTTAGATGTCTGCATTTTACTGGAATAGCAAAACCTGCAATCCGAAAACCATCCACCTGTGTGTGATTAAACACAGATAAACACTATGGGTGTGGGACCCAACAAGCTACAAGTAAAATAGTAATCCAAAACAGACAAGCGAAAAATGCACTCCCCAATCATGCACTGGGCAGCACATCCTGCGATGCAGAACTTGCCGCTGAACAGGCAAGAGCACGCTCACATTGTCCTTCCAGCTTAGTTATGGTGGATTTAAAAAGGTTTGGAAAAAACTTTCACCTGAAAAGTAGGATAGTCCATTTCAGCAAAGTCGCATATTCCACAACTTCACCTAGTAGCCATTGCTTGAAGTTCACATCCAGGTCTGAGCCACAACAGCAAGGCATTGTGGGTTTGCAAATTAGCCCATTTGCATACCTTTTCTCCAGGGTATTGTCCTGGTCTTAGAGGGCAGTGCTACTCAACTAGCACTGCACTTCAAGAGACAATTTCCTGCCTTGCTGTTGTGGCTCAGTACTGGAGGTGAGCTTCCAGCAATGGCTACTAGAATGTTTGTGTGTGTGTATGTATGTATGTATGTATGTATGTATGTATGTATGTATGTATGTGTATATATATATATATATCTCCCCTTGAAGTAACGGCACTTGAGGGGAGGCCCTTTGAGGTGTCCTCAGAGGTTCTAGCTCTACCTCTTATTCCTTTTAAGAGGTACAGCAAAGTTTTCTGGAATGGAGGCTCAGCAAAGCCTGCAGGAGTGGTACAGCCTGTCCTGGTGACCTTACAATGAGGGGTCAGGGAAACCATTATATACTGATTGATCCTGAAAGTGTTAGGGAGGAGAAGGGTTCAGGAACCACCTCTTGACACCCATAGCAGACAGTTGAGAACTCTTGTTTGAGCCTTTCATTTCCCTTTGAGACTGTTCTGTATGTTAGATTTTCCCAAACACTATCTAGACACACGAGGAGTGACCATTCTGCCAATTCTAGTTTGTGTAGATCCAGCCTCTTTTTTTGGCCATCCTGTGATAATGCACTCCTAATCAAAATCACCCTCTTGTATCAAGGCAAGCTTAGGTCTGGCTGGTATGTTGATCAGTCACATCCTGTCAAATTCAACTAAAGTCAAGCATCCTACTGCAGGAGCCAAGAAAGTAGTGCTGGTGACAGCAAGTCTCATGGCGACAGGGAAGGACCGAAGGACTGTGATGCTTTAGAATGAGAGTCTGTTTTGATTATGATCTTTTGATTTTCCCACAACATTGCTTTACTGCAACCGAATCCCTGAGCACATTTGTGTTTAAAGACCCATGAACTTTAAGAACTTGATGTTGAGTTGTCAGTTGATCCCTTGGCCGTGATAGAATGCATACGCCGGACTATTAACGTTGTTATGAAACATCTGAATGAGGAGGATTATGATTAGGAATTTACTTGAAACACCTGCCCAGACAGTGTGGTTTAATTTGAGGCATACATTGTTCATACTACTGCCACTATTGAAAGCAGAATGTATAGTAAGCTGAGACCAACCAAATGTCTTCTGGCTGCCAGTATTCATCCTAGTAATTTGATATCCATATAGTGGATTTTCTTGGGGTGGGACGCAAATGTAGTAGGGAAGAGGTGGTGAAGGTACTATCTAAAGATACCGTCACACCTTTCTGTAACCATGGATGCCGTTTGACTATCCTTAAAGTAGGAATATAGATTACTACAGACGTTGAATTATTGAACTCAGTTTCCTTTTTTCTTACAAGTAGCGCACATGTATGACTGATCAGAGCAGTGTCAATAAACCAGTAGTTATGTTTGTTCCTTAATACATACTCAGGCCATTCCAAAACATTATTTTAGATTCTTGAAGAACATTGTAATTTATTGACGGTGAACTAAAAGGCCATTTCATTGATACTTGCTGCCCTCATGTTTATCAACTGTACCTCGTGTAACTAGTGCCCAGTTGCCTGTAGGCTCATGCACGCTTTACAAATGCAAAAATAAAATAAAATCCATGTCCCAGTAAAGTTAGATCTGTTACCATAAACAACCTTAATTGACTTATTCCAAAACCCAATGGCTTCTTTAAATACATCAAGTATAAGATGTGCAAACTTGGCCTGAAAAATTATTGTACAAGATCACAATACTGCAAAAGATCATGACTTTGATCAGTTGTCAGACTACTCACATTATCCTATACCCATGCCAAATGCTCTTTAAAGAAAGCACAATCTGGTATTGAAGTGTAAGCATGATGGAACATCTGGCAGCTATAAGGAAAGGTTACATTTGTTCACACGTTGCAGAATATTTTGCCAGTCTACATGCCAGTGAACTGGAGATTATGAAATACTTTATCCATGCACAGCAGGGGTGTGTTGGATACCACACTGCATTCGTGTGATAACAAAATGTGTTCTGCAGAATTTATTTTATTGGTTACTTGTAATTCGCACTACGCAGCAGAATTGTTTTTTAAGGTGCATCAAGACAAGTGGGTGGGTCGGGAAAAGGAAAGGGGCCGAGGGATAAAACAAAAAATGAAAACTTACTTAAAAGGTCTTCAAACATTCGGAACGTGAACGTGCTATAGCATGAGGGCAGGGGAAAAGGAGGAAGATGGGAAGTGCAGGAGGTGGGGGTTGGGGGTTAGGAGGGAAGAAAAGAAGCAAAACATCCAGACTGGGTCGTGAGACGACTTGGAATGTGCAAGTGCTGTTACATAGATGTAAGGAAAGGTGAGAGAGTGCAGGTAGAGGGGAAGAGGTGAGCGGGAAGGAACAGACAAACAACACATTTACTAGGCCCTGAGCCGATTATGGGCGTGCAATTGATAAACACGAATTTAGGGGGTGAGGAGGATGGAGGCCTTCCTCAAAGTGCAGGGGCTGCAACAATGCACAAACAATAGTTCAGCCATGCGCGCCAAAGAGGGCAGAACTAAGTTTATAGGGACCATATATCATTGCACAGAAAACGAGCACGAAGATCCACAAACATGGATCATGTAGTGAGGTCAGGGAGAAAAAGGAGCAAGGGGAAAAGTGGCAGATACCAATAAGAGAAAAACAATGGCAAAGGTAAGCAGAGTCGGCCAAGGAGGCAAACGTGGAAGATGTTGAAACAATTTGGAAGCTGCAGAGGCAAGAATAATAGTAGAGTAGAAAGTTGCTGATGTCCCAATTGCAGCATTGGGTCGATGCAGCAAAATGTTTGTAGGGAGCAGGATAATGATAACAAAGTCATGAGAGGGGTGGGGCCATGGGGTCTGCAGAGGAGTCAGGCAGGCTCATACATGGGCAAGTGCCAAAGTTCCAAAGTAGCAGGATCCAAAGGAAAGGCTCAGGCGCACAGAATGAGGCTGCAATGGGCAGTATGAAAATAAAACGAGTCAAGGAGGGGGAGAAATAATGAAGTCAGGCACGCAGTCAATGCAGTACCTGCCGCAACGCTTACCTAATAGTCATTGAAGAAGACACAGCAATCGGGCAGTGGAAGGAGAGGGAGAAACCACATCTGAGCGGCGGCTGGAGGGAGGATAGAAAGGAGTCAAGGTGGCTGGTGGCACGGCACGCTAGCCACGGCCAGACCGGGACAAAGGCCTTGTTGTGGGCCTTAATGGGGAGCCGGCTTTGCCTGCTGGCTCCCCAGGATTGGTCTAAAGGCTAGAATGATGTGGATTATTCTTTATACACTGCTGGGAGCTGGCCTAAATATTGATTGAGAGATGCAAGTCTTTGAATAGCAATGAAAAATGTGAAGGCCCTTAATGAATCTAGCTTGGGCAGATTGTTTTTAGGTTTGATCTAATGTACTGTTTTCTTCCTCCACTCACGCCTTTGTCTCCTCTCCTTTGCCCCGCATTCCTTTTCCTTCCATTGCTTGGCCTATGCTCCTCTATTGTTTTTTCTGAACTCTCTGGCTTCACTCGTGCCATCCCCATTCAGGCCAACTGAGAAGTGTAGGCTACTGGCCTGCAATTTGGATTGCCTGCTGTTTTTGGGATTGCTGCAGTTTCACTTTGACCATTACTGTTATTTATCACTATGAGAACATTACTGCTAGGTGCCCCTCACAAGCAGTTTGTAGTTTATAGTTTTTGATAGTTGTTTGTGGCATTTGGCATTTTCTATTTTTTAACCATTGGTGTTGCATTTCCATTGCAGCATCTTCATTCACACTTTCACTTTCTTGGTTTACTTCTTTTCTATTCTAGGCATTTTATTATTTCTTCCCCCTTAAAGTATTTTATCTATTGTTGCACATCATGGGAGCAGTAGTTTTTATCTTTTTTTTTGTAATTTATTTGCTATGTAGGCCGAGGGTTCAGTACTACAATTTTCTCGTAGAGCAACTAGTATTGATCTAAAAAGAGCTTATTCCCAAAGTTGTGGGCAGCTGCATTTTCTGCATGGATTAAAGAATTACTTGTGTTTAAAGATAATCTTTATATAGATATACAATCTGTTGCTGGCGTCTTGAAATGGACCTCTCAGTACCTCAGTTATGACATGATCATTTATGGGCAGTAGGAAGCTTTTGCCCCAATTTTGTTATCAAGCCAAGCATCTAGAGAACCTCTGTCTGGCTGTACAAGGGACAATGGACACTATAATATTGTGGCGTCTTCTGCAGACATCAAAAATGTTCCTTATGCCTCTTGCTACTCTTCCACATTCTTGCCTCATAACAGAACTGCTTCAGAAAGTGCTCTATTTACTAAAACATTCACTAAGGTTCTTGACTAAGGCAGTCCAATCAGGGCCCATTCCCTCCCTACGGCCTTGTGCTGGGATCTCAAGGGCCCGGTCAATCACAGAGAAGAGTCTGTTTTTGCTAATGGATGATCTTAGCATGAAACTGCACCGGGAAGGGGCTCACACACGCATGCTTACCAAGGCATACATTAGTTTTCAAAAATTGATTAGCAGAGTTTAATTCAAATTGTTCTTGAATAGCAAGAAAACCCACTTGATTAGCAGTAGTGTTTTAAGATTTCTAATGTCACCAAATTTTATTTGTATCGAAGATATAAAATGAGCAACAATACAGCAGTTTTGTTTTCTGCTAAAGTGAGATTAGGTGGGCCTTGCAAATTCCTTAAAATTCCCCTAGACTTGCAGGTCGAGTTACTTAGTTTACCTACTTGACATAAGAGAAATGCACTCGACCCATGGCAAAGGATGACAACAAATTTAAATAGGCTTTCTATAAAATGGTGCATGTCACAACATACCTACCTTGTTTGGCACTCTGCTGCCACTCAGAAGCCAGACATGTACAGTGACACTTTTATTTGACATTTACCACAAAGTAAATGTTAAATAAAAGTTTCAAACATTCCCTCAAATGGTACTCGCCCTTCATAAAATCTACTAGATTATGCGAGTGGCCGAAAAGGCCTTTGCGAGCCATGGATGAATGTATTTAAAATGTAAGGTTAGCTGAATGAATGGCCACAAATAAATAGATATGATAAGAAGGCTCTGAAAACAGTTTGGCCAGTTCTCTCTCTCGGGTGCTGATATATAATGCAATCACACTCATAGAGCAAAGTGAGCTCTGGAGGTTACCTACAGTGCATGGTATTGCAGAAGATCTGTAGTTGTACAGACTGGATGGAACTATCCATCTCTACTTTGCATTAAAATCCAGTTAGCTTTGTGCATTCATTATGTAAGAGGAAAGGCAGTAAAATACTAAGCAGAATGGATGGCGTAGCAGGCAGAGAGCTGGACAAACTAGGTGCAATATTATAGTTTGCAGCCATCTCACTATCAGGTTAGCTGGTATGAAGCAACAGGTTGATAAGATGGAATGTCATGGAGTATGGGATCAGCTCATGGGTTGAGCACCAGTTGCACACATGTATGCAACCAGCAGGTTGCGGAACGTGGCTTGCATCAAAAGAATTTGGTCATGAGTATTTTCAAAAGTGTTCACTCGTCATCTCCTCCCCCACCCCCAACTAAATAAAATGTAGTTAACACTATGCGATTTAGATACACAACCTCATAGTAGCAGTACTGCGATTGTGCAACAAATTACATTTTTAGGCATGGAATTGCATGACTGTATTTTAAAGAAACACATACCTGTCTTTGCCAGACAGGATTTAGTTAGTTTAATGAAAGTATTCCCCCAATTACTTCTCGTTTGCAATTATAAGGAAAAGAAAATCTTGCCTAACACTCCCACATAGGCTTTTGGAGGAGAGGATTACTGCAGCACACTTTCTCCATTAGCCCCTTTTGAACTTGCAGCGAACCGAGAAAAGATACTAGAGAGCAAGCCCTAAAGGCAAGAGCAGAATGCAGGGAGCGAGCTGTGCTTCCATTGAACAGGGTAACTTAAATATCTTGCTTTGCTGCGCAAGTGGCAGTTTAATTGGCAAACCTACAGAATTGCATAGCAAATTGCTATGCAACACGTTATTTTATGCTTTGCTTACACACACACTCTTACAAATGCTTATTAAGTTTTTATTAAGTGCAGCACCCCCATGTGCCTCAGTGCGCACACATATCAAAGACAGTAAAAGATTCAGTGAGGAAATACCTAGCCCAGATGTGTGGTCCGCATGTGTGATGTGATCTAATCCTTTGAATTGAGAAGATGAGTTTTTATAGCTCTTTTAATGTCGTGAGACAGGGGATATTTCTTAAATCGGTCTGAAGATCATTCCACATGCTTGGTGCGCATGTGTCAAAGCAGGTGCCCCCCAAATCGAACATTACCTAGAAAATGGAATCATAACATTTCCCAAAGAACATACCAGGCTTGCAGGGCTTTTAAATTTACCCATATTCATGATTTTGAGAAGAACAACTTGGACAAATATACTGACTTGCCTTTTAAAAATGCAATTTCTAAAATGTTTTTCCACAAAGACCTAGTGATTCAATGATTTTCTTTTAACGCTTTGATATCATGACCTTCCTTCCCTGATGTGTTGTCTAAATCTAAAGGTAGATGGAGGGTTAAACTGATAATGTGATTCCTGTAGAATGTGATAGAAGAAATGATAGCACTTGATCAAGACGGTTGCTACATCTCAGATAATCTTCACACCATCACTTTAGACACAGTTTAGTACAATGGTGACTTTTTATAACCAAATATTCTAAATCAAACACTTCTACATAGATTACAAAACAAGATCTTGAATTGCAGCCTGTGGTGGGTCAGAAGAAAGACAGGCTATTATGTGACCTGTTTCAGAATGGTTTATTAAAATAAGACTTATAAGGCCTAACTTTCCCTATCACTATAGGTAGTCCCTAGCTATCTTACAAAGGTACTTGTCAGTCGTGGAAGTCCAAATAATGAAGTCTTCTGTCCAAAACGACCCTAGCTGACCCTACCAGTATGTAAACTAACCTGGGCTTGGAGAAGGACTCCTTTCTCCTTAGGTTGCTTCTAGTATCAGTTTATAAATCAATACAGGATCCTTAAATATCCTCGCATTACTTCTTTGAGTAGTCTCTGTAATATAATGGTGCTTGTGAATATTCTTTTTTTTTTTTTTAAGGCTTTCCTGTATGGCTTCCCTACAACATTTAGCTGTTGGACTTCTCAGTAGATTCTAGGATTTCCTCTTGGTGTGGGGTGTCTACCCCTCTTAGATTATCGTTCAACTCACTTAGGTATATCCAACAATGTATCTCTTGTACTGTTTGTGACCTCTTCCAAGGTGTTATTACTGGCTTCCCATTCTTATTATTCAACTTTTCAATAGTTTGCCCGTTCCTGTTATCACACTTTAGTTTACTTAAAACTCACTTTCCCTTCTCCCAAGGGATTGCTTTCACTAGCCTTTATCTTGCTTTGTTCAGGTTGCCAATAGCTTGTTCTTTCGTGTCATCAGTCTTTCTTACCTTGTTTTAAGATCAACTTCCTTTCAAGATTAGTACTGAGACAAGTTGGCTGTGCTTCTATACTGATTCCCCCTTCAAGACCACCTGCCACTCCCGTACTCCGTTACCTTCTTCTCCGACATACTTCTTCCGAAGTCTGGTTCCTCAGCCTACTTCTCGCTTAGCTTCAGTTGCCGGTACCTTTCCTTCACCCGCATCGTCGTTCTCGCTGCATCACCCATCCATCTGGTTTCTCGTCTCTTCAGTACTTGGCTATGAGACCGGGTCCCCTGTGCCTTCACGTAGGCGATGGTATCAGCAAAGTTAGTTGGACCAGCGGTCCAAGATGGGTTCTTGCCCACCTGGTTTCATGGGCTGCGGCCCCCCCAGACCGATGTCTGTGTTCTTCTTCTCTCTCTCCTCTCACTGTGGGTTTTCGAAGCTACATTTATCAACATACTCGTCTCAGTAGATTGGTTATTTTGTACAAATTTTCATTTTAAGTGACATATTCCTTTCCAGTAACATAATGGCATCTCTGTAGAGTTTCTTCATCCTAGTTTTGCTGTAAAACGGTTTCAGATATTTGAGAGCATCCCATATAGGCTATCTTGCGTACAGGTTTAGGTAGTTCCTCATGGGAGTTCTTGTCCTGTAAGGGGGAAGTCTCTTCTGGTGAGGCACCACTTGACTCTACCCCGAGAAAGAGTAATGAGGCGTGGGGTGGGGGGGGTCCCCGTTGGGTTGAAAGGACGCATTCCCTCGATTCGACACAAGCCCCAGTTAAAGGGTGGATGATGGAGCTTAGAGATGCAATATACTAGAGAAACAAGGCTTTATCTAAACGCATGTTAAAATCAACTACTGCCACATTAAAGTCAAATGGTCCTTTATTATTACATGCAAAGATAAGGCCTTATACCACCGTAAAAATCTATGAATTAAAATAGCGGAGTTCTGTGCCCAGTCAAAGATGGAGAAGTGTTTCCCTTGACAACAGGTAAATTACAAAAAAAGAACAGTTTGTAGATTGCCATCCAAATATATATGAATAGCCATGCAATTTCAGCATTTCTTCTAGTGTTAAATATAGCACCCTCAACAATTATTGTGTTGGATCATTTATCTTTCACTCCAGCTGATGTGTTCATCCTGCACATCACAGCAAATTGTGATACAGCCAAGGTTTTATAACTGACGTGTATCCTCAGTTTTAGCATATCTTGGCTTTTGAAGCAATCATTTTTGTCTTTAATATCAGTTTTTCTAATTGTGCCATGTACTTTATTTTGGGTTTGTAAGTGATTTCAATCCGGCACACACGTGTAATGCACAACTAAAATACTTATTTATTTGTGTCTAAAAGTTCTTTATTCTGAACGATATACCACTCATATCGCACCCTCTCTTGGAACCCCCCAGTCACACTGAACCAGGAATCAGGCTGGTTTGCAAAATTAAAATATTTATTTATGTATTTACAATTTAATCACACTATGTTTTAATGGGTACGCAATAATCACCAATGGGGTGATGTAACAATGAATAATCTCTTTAATACACAAGGAGTAATAGTGAGCAAAACAATTCATCACAGAAATGATACTTTTGTGTGTGTTCAGATCAGATAGCACTGTGGTTAAAGGTTCCCCCTGCACACCCCTCAGCCCCCAATAGGCAATGTAAAGAGATAGGAGAGAGAGCAGGTAGTCGGGAATGGCAGAAGACAAACAGAATCTCAATCCCACTTTCCCCCAGCAAACACAAGAGAAAAACGGAATTGACTATCAGCTGTCAGGATGGCTTTTAAAGTTATCCTTAGAATGGACTGGGCAAAAACACAAAATATGGTCAAAATTGCTGAAATTGCTATACATTTTATGGGAGCCACTTTGGATAGTTTCACACAAACACAGGCAATGATTTAATACCAAGAAACAATTTGAAATCTTAAAATTCAAGTTGGAAGCAATCAAAAGCTGTTTTACATGTGTCAGAATTTCCCAAAAACGAAATTTGCGGCAAACTTTTCACTGCGCGATAATCGGGATAACGGGAGAACCGTGTGGATTTGGGAAGCAATACTTTTACAGGAGGAAGAGAGGATGGTTTGGAAAGAGTGTGCAGACAATTCAAGAATACTCCTAACAATACAGGTTCTGAATACAAGGTAGGATGAGGTGAAGATGAGGATAGAGACTATGCAAAATACATATGCCAGTGATACAATTCTTTCTATAGATACTCACTGGATATATTTTTAAACGGAACCGTCAATTCTGGTCAGGGGATAGGATCTGGTTCTAGGACAGACAGCTGGGCACATCGGATTGGGTATGCAATCAGCAAGGTGCTCTGGTCACAGCATGGCACCAGACTGGATTGGATCTGCAAGGCACTCTGGTCACAGCACGGCACAGGACTGGATTGGATTGGAGCTGCCCTTCTTGGTTCTGATGATATTTCTTTTAGCAGGCAAGCAGTACAGCGCAGCCCAGCTGTATTTTGATGCTTCCCCTTAGAATGGTGGGGTTCTGGTTCTGGAATTAGAGGCCTTGCTGAAAAAGGTTCAGCTATGCAATGGGTTTCTGCTTTGCCAAGTTTCTGGATCTTGAGCAATGAGGATTTAGAGTTCAGCAACAGGGTGCTCCGCCAGTATCCGGATAGTGGGTGAATCTGTCTGTTTGAGTGGTGAGCTGTCTCTATTTATGCTATGATAAGGAGGTGTGTTGGCTGGTTTATCCTAAGCTCACCCCTTTACCAGGTGATTGGGTCAGAGTCTCCTCCTGTGCCTTGATAGGAGGAGAGAAACGGTGTTTCACCTTTATGGTGTCATTTTATGAGGCAGAGAATCCACCCCTAGCCCCTTGAACACAAAATCTACTTTTGGCACCACGCATATTTACACATGTGCAACCTCTATAACAATCACATATACAGATTACATATTTTATATGGGAGCTATTCCTCAAAACCCCGTTGCTGTGGATCTTGTCTCGGCTTTTCACAGAATTTTGCCCTTTTCATCAGGAATTCAATGTCCAATTGATAAGCAAATTTGTACACATTTGCGCGTTTAACATGGGCATAAGTGTATAAAGTTTCAGACTTCTAGCGAAAATACATTTTGTGTAAAATCACAATTTCTGCCATTTCTTTCCAGAACATGTCACACGATTTTGCCGCCTCTT